>NC_090178.1:17769837-18115462 GCF_024679245.1 Pseudorasbora parva | reverse complement strand
GCATTTTGAGCCCCTCAGAATTTGCTTCCTCTCCATATGGACCATTTTATCAAGCCAGAACGCGTCTCTTCTACTGTAGCGTCCCATGGCCAAACCCTGACTTCCCAACGAAACTTGGCGGGTTCTAGCCCTGATGTAATGTGAACTGGAGAGTGTTTTTTCAAAAATTCAATTGTTATTAGAGGATGCTTTAGGTAGTCAACTCTTAGTTGTTTTCTCACAGGCCTGTATTGCAGTTACATGAAAGTGAGACTTTTTTGGAAACAACTCAATTGTTATTGAAAGATTATTTAGTGAGGCCAGTAGGGTGTTTTCACACTAGCAGAATATGTGGGAGAGAGTTGCTATAGTTTGAGTACAATGTAATGCAATAGAGGTGGTAGCTCATTCTGAGGGGCATTTTGAGCCCCTCAGAATTTGCTTCCTCTCCATATGGACCATTTTATTAAGCCAGAAAACATCTGTTCTACTGTAGCGTCCCTTGGCCAAACCCTGACTTCCCAACGAAACTTAGTGGGTTCTAGCCCTGATGTAATGTGAGCTGGAGAGTGTTTTTTCAAAAAATTAATTGTTATTAGAAGATGCTTTAGGTAGTCAACTCTTAGTTGTTTACTCACAGGCCTGTATTGCAGTTACATGAAAGTGAGACTTTTTTGGAAACAACTCAATTGTTATTGAAAGATTATTTATTGAGGCCAGTAGGGTGTGTTCACACTAGCAGAATATGTGGGAGAGAGTTGGTATAGTTTGAGTACACTGTAATGCAATACAGGTGGTAGCTCATTCTGAGGGGCGTTTTGAGCCCCTCAGAATTTGCTTCCTCTCTATATGGACCATTTTATCAAGCCAGAATGCATCTGTTCTACTGTAGCGTCCCATGGCCAAACCCTGACTTCCCAACGAAACTTATCGGCTTCTAGCCCTGATATAATGTGAACTGGAGAGTGTTTTTTCAAAAAATCAATTGTTATTAGAGGATGCTTTAGGTAGTCAACTCTTAGTTGTTTACTCACAGGCCTGTATTACAGTTACATTGAAGTGAGACTTTTTTGGAAACAACTCAATTATTATTGAAAGATTATTTAGTGAGGCCAGTAGGGTGTTTTCACACTAGCAGAATATGTGGGAGAGAGTTGATATAGTTTGAGTACAATGTAATGCAATACAGGTGGTTGCTCATTCTGAGGGGCATTTTGAGCCCCTCAGAATTTGCTTCCTCTCCATATGGACCATTTTATCAAGCCAGATTGCATCTGTTCTACTGTAGCGTCCCATGGCCGTACCCTGGCTTCCCAACGTAACTTAGCAGGTTCTAGCCCTGATGTAATGTGAACTGGAGAGTGTTTTTTCAAAAATTCAATTGTTATTAGAGGATGCTTTAGGTAGTCAACTCTTAGTTGTTTTCTCACAGGCCTGTATTGCAGTTACATGAAAGTGAGACTTTTTTGGAAACAACTCAATTGTTATTGAAAGATTATTTAGTGAGGCCAGTAGGGTGTTTTCACACTAGCAGAATATGTGGGAGAGAGTTGCTATAGTTTGAGTACACTGTAATGCAATACAGGTGGTTGCTCATTCTGAGGGGCATTTTGAGCCCCTCAGAATTTGCTTCCTCTCCATATGGACCATTTTATCAAGCCAGATTGCATCTGTTCTACTGTAGCGTCCCATGGCCTAACCCTGACTTCCCAACGAAACTTAGCGGGTTCTAGCCCTGATGTAACATGAACTGGAGAGTGTTTTTTCAAAAAATCAATTGTTATTAGAGGATGCTTTAGGTAGTCAACTCTTAGTTGTTTACTCACAGGCCTGTATTACAGTTACATTGAAGTGAGACTTTTTTGGAAACAACTCAATTGTTATTGAAAGATTATTTAGTGAGGCCAGTAGGGTGTTTTCACACTAGCAGAATATGTGGGAGAGAGTTGATATAGTTTGAGTACACTGTAATGCAATACAGGTGGTAGCTCATTCTGAGGGGCATTTTGAGCCCCTCAGAATTTGCTTCCTCTCCATATGGACCATTTTACCAAGCCAGATTGCATCTGTTCTACTGTAGCGTCCCATGGCCGTACCCTGGCTTCCCAACGTAACTTAGCAGGTTCTAGCCCTGATGTAATGTGAACTGGAGAGTGTTTTTTCAAAAATTCAATTGTTATTAGAGGATGCTTTAGGTAGTCAACTCTTAGTTGTTTACTCACAGGCCTGTATTGCAGTTACATGAAAGTGAGACTTTTTTGGAAACAACTCAATTGTTATTGAAAGATTATTTATTGAGGCCAGTAGGGTGTGTTCACACTAGCAGAATATGTGGGAGAGAGTTGCTATAGTTTGAGTACACTGTAATGCAATACAGGTGGTAGCTCATTCTGAGGGGCATTTTGAGCCCCTCAGAATTTGCTTCCTCTCCATATGGACCATTTTATCAAGCCAGAATGCATCTGTTCTACTGTAGCGTCCCATGGCCGTACCCTGGCTTCCCAACGTAACTTAGCAGGTTCTAGCCCTGATGTAATGTGAACTGGAGAGTGTTTTTTCAAAAATTCAATTGTTATTAGAGGATGCTTTAGGTAGTCAACTCTTAGTTGTTTTCTCACAGACCTGTATTGCAGTTACACGAAAGTGAGACTTTTTTGGGAACAACTCAATTGTTATTGAAAGATTATTTAGTGAGGCCAGTAGGGTGTGTTCACACTATCAGAATATGTGGGAGAGAGTTGCTATAGTTTGAGTACAATGTAATGCAATAGAGGTGGTAGCTCATTCTGAGGGGCATTTTGAGCCCCTCAGAATTTGCTTCCTCTCTATATGGACCATTTTATCAAGCCAGAACGCATCTGTTCTACTGTAGCGTCCCATGGCCAAACCCTTACTTCCCAACGAAACTTAGCGGATTCTAGCCCTGATATAATGTGAACTGGAGAGTGTTTTTTCAAAAAATCAATTGTTATTAGAGGATGCTTTAGGTAGTCAACTCTTAGTTGTTTACTCACAGGCCTGTATTGCAGTTACATTGAAGTGAGACTTTTTTGGAAACAACTCAATTGTTATTGAAAGATTATTTAGTGAGGCCAGTAGGGTGTTTTCACACTAGCAGAATATGTGGGAGAGAGTTGATATAGTTTGAGTACACTGTAATGCAATACAGGTGGTAGCTCATTCTGAGGGGCATTTTGAGCCCCTCAGAATTTGCTTCCTCTCCATATGGACCATTTTATCAAGCCAGAACACATCTGTTCTACTGTAGCGTCCCATGGCCGTACCCTGGCTTCCCAACGTAACTTAGCAGGTTCTAGCCCTGATGTAATGTGAACTGTAGTGTTTTTTTTTTTTTTTTCAAAAACTCAATTGTTATTAGAGGATGCTTTAGGTAGTCAACTCTTAGTTGTTTTCTCACAGGCCTGTATTGCAGTTACATGAAAGTGAGACTTTTTTGGAAACAACTCAATTGTTATTGAAAGATTATTTAGTGAGGCCAGTAGGGTGTTTTCACACTAGCAGAATATGAGGGAGAGAGTTGCTATAGTTTGAGTACACTGTAATGCAATAGAGGTGGTAGCTCATTCTGAGGGGCATTTTGAGCCCCTCAGAATTTGCTTCTTCTCCATATGGACCATTTTATCAAGCCAGAACGAATCTGTTCTACTGTAGCGTCCCATGGCCAAACCCTGACTTCCCAACGAAACTTAGCGGGTTCTAGCCCTGATGTAATGTGAACTGGAGAGTGTTTTTTCAAAAATTCAATTGTTATCAGAGGATGCTTTAGGTAGTCATCTCTTAGTTGTTTACTCACAGGCCTGTATTACAGTTACATTGAAGTGAGACTTTTTTGGAAACAACTCAATTGTTATTGAAAGATTAGGTAACACTTTACTTGAAGGGGTGTGCATAAGACTGACATGACACCTTCATAATCATGACATGACACGTGTCATGAATATGAAGGAGTTTTTATGCATGTTTATGACAACTGTCATTAAGTGTCATTCGATTAATTATGTCATTTTTAATGCAATGATGACATTTCGGAGTTGTCTTTGTTATGACAACTTGACATAAACCAATACATCATAACCTGTCAGTGTCTTTGTCATGACAACTTGACATTACCAAGACAACATAACCTGTCATAAACATGACAGCAGATTATCAAATTTAAGAAACTTACTTAGCTTATAGGATTAACCTTAAACTGTCATGTGGTTGGTTTTGATGTTGACTGAGGCCATTATAATGTCATAAATTTTTTTCAGTGGCACAAGTTTAATTTGTCATTAAAATGCAATTAGGTGTTAATACGCTGTCAAATTATTTTTTAATAACAGCATCATTAATATTTTTCAGTTCATAATGTTTTATTTTATTTTTAAGTTTCCTCCACCAGCTTCAACAAAAGGTTAGATAATAGACAATTTCAAATGTCTTAAAAATATGAAAAGGAGTTCGAGAAATAAAATCAATCATTTAATTTTTAAGACCTGCCCTCTCACAGAATTGACTCTTAAAAGGCATGATTTTATACACAGGTGACCAGCACCAATTAACGCAAAAAGGGGAAAGCACGTACACAAATAATGGCCATTACACAAAATAAACATATATATATATATATCAACATCATATACATAAACAAACACAGAAAAATAACACTTTGTCAAATGACTTCACTTTATAAATTATCTTCCGATGTATAAAAATAAGAGGAATAGTCTTTAGAGCCCCACCCCGGGCTGAATAAAGGAATGTTTGCGACTTGATCCTAGGCCGGAACATTATATATAGGGCCAACGTTATCGCCCGAACCCCTTTTGATGGTGCACCAGCACACGGGACTCCGCCATAACAAACAGACAAACAAAGAAATGGTAAGAATAAACTCAAACTATTCATTAAAGAGTGAGCGAAAGTTTAAATAAAGTATATTAAACCCAAAATAACGTTGTTGTGAATTGTTTTTACTTACTGAAAAACTAAATTGACATTAAACACCTAAACAAACTAACCTGACTGAGGCTCTGCCAACAACTGTTACAGCGTACACATAACCAGTGGTGCCACCATAGACATCATCATATAGGTGTATATGTCTATGCCACTCTATCATTTTGAGTTATATTAATAGTTTTTAATGACTCTGTACGATGTCCTCTATGATGCCATATTTCAGGTCAAACTAAATATTCATGACACTGTTATAAAATAATTTGACAGAGTATTGACACTTAATGACATGTTAATGACAAATTCAACTTGTACCACTGTAGTTTAGGTCAAGAAATATATTCATGACAATGTTATGAAATAATTTGACGCAGTATTGACACTTAATGACATGTTAATGACACATTCAACTTGTACCACTAGTTTAGGTCAAGAAATATATTCATGACAATGTAATAAAATAATGTAAAGGACAAATTAAATTTATAAAAAAATCATGACATTATAATAGCCTAATGACAGCCAACGTCAAAACCAACCACATGACAGTTTAATAATAATAATAATAATAGATTTTATTTATAACGCACTTTTCATTCCGAAGAATCTCAAAGTGCAACAAAGGGAAAAAATAACAATACATGAATAACAAGTAAAAATGACATCTCAACATCATGCCGGACGCTGATGACGTTAGCCTGGTGCAAACTTCAGCCACCATGCAGTTCAAGCCCGAGGGAGACCACCAGTGAGCAGCCGACACCCAGAAGAGAGAGCAGCCGCAGCGAGCAACATCAAATGTCCTTCAAACCAAAACCAACCACAAATTCAAACAAAAACAGAAGAAGCGGTGAAAAAACGGTAAACAACGTCCTCTCAGTGGCTGCCAGCAATCAGCAACAGACCCAATTGTAGCTCTGACTGTTAGACTAGTCACAAACATAAGAAAATAAAATAAAATCTAAATTTAATAGTAAAGTTAACATGATTTGTGGGTGGAGAAGCGGCGAACAGACAACGCCAGCGTCCTCTCCCCCACGTTGCCTAGCAACTAATGTAATGTAAACCCAAAAAGCTAAGTAGTTTTTTAAATTTGATAATTAATCTATGTCATTTCATGTCTGTTTATGACAGGTTATGTTGTCTTGGTAATGTCAAGTTGTCATGACAAAGACACTGACAGGTTATGATGTATTGGTTTATGTCAAGTTGTCATAACAAAGACAACTCCGAAATGTCATCATTGCATTAAAAATGACAAAATTAAGCGAATGACACTTAATGACAGTTGTTATAAACATGCATAAAAACTCCTTCATATTCATGACACGTGTCATGTCATGATTATGAAGGTGTCATGTCAGTCTTATGCACACCCCTTCAAGTAAAAAGTTACCAAAGATTATTTATTGAGGCCAGTAGGGTGTGTTCACACTAGCAGAATATGTGGGAGAGAGTTGATATAGTTTGAGTACACTGTAATGCAATACAGGTGGTAGCTCATTCTGAGGGGCATTTTGAGCCCCTCAGAATTTGCTTCCTCTCTATATGGACCATTTTATCAAGCCAGAACGCATCTGTTCTAGTGTAGCGTCCCATGGCCAAACCCTGACTTCCCAACGAAACTTAGCGGGTTCTAGCCCTGATATAATGTGAACTGGAGAGTGTTTTTTCAAAAAATCAATTGTTATTAGAGGATGCTTTAGGAAGTCAACTCTTAGTTGTTTACTCACAGGCCTGTATTACAGTTACATTGAAGTGAGACTTTTTTGGAAAGAACTCAATTGTTATTGAAAGATTATTTAGTGAGGCCAGTAGGGTGTTTTCACACTAGCAGAATATGTGGGAGAGAGTTGATATAGTTTGAGTACACTGTAATGCAATAGAGGTGGTAGCTCATTCTGAGGGGCATTTTGAGCCCCTCAGAATTTGCTTCCTCTCCATATGGACCATTTTATCAAGCCAGAACGCATCTGTTCTACTGTAGCGTCCCATGGCCGTACCCTGGCTTCCCAACGTAACTTAGCAGGTTCTAGCCCTGATGTAATGTGAACTGGAGAGTGTTTTTTCAAAAATTCAATTGTTATTAGAGGATGCTTTAGGTAGTCAACTCTTAGTTGTTTTCTCACAGGCCTGTATTGCAGTTACATGAAAGTGAGACTTTTTTGGAAACAACTCAATTGTTATTGAAAGATTATTTAGTGAGGCCAGTAGGGTGTTTTCACACTAGCAGAATATGTGGGAGAGAGTTGCTATAGTTTGAGTACACTATAATGCAATACAGGTGGTAGCTCATTCTGAGGGGCATTTTGAGCCCCTCAGAATTTGCTTCCTCTCCATATGGAACATTTTATAAAGCCAGAACGCATCTGTTCTACTGTAGCGTCCCATGGCCTAACCCTGACTTCCCAACGAAACTTAGCGGGTTCTAGCCCTGATGTAACATGAACTGGAGAGTGTTTTTTCAAAAAATCAATTGTTATTAGAGGATGCTTTAGGTAGTCAACTCTTAGTTGTTTACTCACAGGCCTGTATTACAGTTACATTGAAGTGAGACTTTTTTGGAAACAACTCAATTGTTATTGAAAGATTATTTAGTGAGGCCAGTAGGGTGTTTTCACACTAGCAGAATATGTGGGAGAGAGTTGATATAGTTTGAGTACACTGTAATGCAATACAGGTGGTAGCTCATTCTGAGGGGCATTTTGAGCCCCTCAGAATTTGCTTCCTCTCCATATGGACCATTTTATCAAGCCAGATTGCATCTGTTCTACTGTAGCGTCCCATGGCCGTACCCTGGCTTCCCAACGTAACTTAGCAGGTTCTAGCCCTGATGTAATGTGAACTGGAGAGTGTTTTTTCAAAAATTCAATTGTTATTAGAGGATGCTTTAGGTAGTCAACTCTTAGTTGTTTACTCACAGGCCTGTATTGCAGTTACATGAAAGTGAGACTTTTTTGGAAACAACTCAATTGTTATTGAAAGATTATTTTTTGAGGCCAGTAGGGTGTTTTCACACTAGCAGAATATGTGGGAGAGAGTTGCTATAGTTTGAGTACAATGTAATGCAATAGAGGTGGTAGCTCATTCTGAGGGGCATTTTGAGCCCCTCAGAATTTGCTTCCTCTCCATATGGACCATTTTATCAAGCCAGAAAACATGTGTTCCACTGTAGCGTCCCATGGCCGTACCCTGGCTTACCATCGTAACTAAGCAGGTTCTAGCCCTGATGTAATGTGAACTGGAGAGTGTTTTTTCAAAAATTCAATTGTTATTAGAGGATGCTTTAGGTAGTCAACTCTTAGTTGTTTTCTCACAGGCCTGTATTGCAGTTACATGAAAGTGAGACTTTTTTGGAAACAACTCAATTGTTATTGAAAGATTATTTAGTGAGGCCAGTAGGGTGTTTTCACACTATCAGAATATGTGGGAGAGAGTTGCTATAGTTTGAGTACAATGTAATGCAATAGAGGTGGTAGCTCATTCTGAGGGGCATTTTGAGCCCCTCAGAATTTGCTTCCTCTCCATATGGACCATTTTATTTAGCCAGAAAACATCTGTTCTACTGTAGCGTCACTTGGCCAAACCCTGACTTCCCAACGAAACTTAGCGGGTTCTAGCCCTGATGTAATGTGAACTGGAAAGAATGTTTCTTCAAAAATTTAATTGTTATTAGAGGATGCTTTAGGTAGTCAACTCTTAGTTGTTTACTCACAGGCCTGTATTGCAGTTACATGAAAGTGAGACTTTTTTGGAAACAACTCAATTGTTATTGAAAGATTATTTAGTGAGGCCAGTAGGGTGTTTTCACACTAGCAGAATATGTGGGAGAGAGTTGCTATAGTTTGAGTACACTGTAATGCAATACAGGTGGTAGCTCATTCTGAGGGGCATTTTGAGCCCCTCAGAATTTGCTTCCTCTCCATATGGACCATTTTATCAAGCCAGAACGCGTCTCTTCTACTGTAGCGTCCCATGGCCAAACCCTGACTTCCCAACGAAACTTGGCGGGTTCTAGCCCTGATGTAATGTGAACTGGAGAGTGTTTTTTCAAAAATTCAATTGTTATTAGAGGATGCTTTAGGTAGTCAACTCTTAGTTGTTTTCTCACAGGCCTGTATTGCAGTTACATGAAAGTGAGACTTTTTTGGAAACAACTCAATTGTTATTGAAAGATTATTTAGTGAGGCCAGTAGGGTGTTTTCACACTAGCAGAATATGTGGGAGAGAGTTGCTATAGTTTGAGTACAATGTAATGCAATAGAGATGGTAGCTCATTCTGAGGGGCATTTTGAGCCCCTCAGAATTTGCTTCCTCTCCATATGGACCATTTTATCAAGCCAAAAAACATGTGTTCTACTGTAGCGTCCCATGGCTGTACCCTGGCTTCCCATTGTAACTTAGCAGGTTCTAGCCCTGATGTAATGTTAACTGGAGAGTGTTTTTTCAAAAATTCAATTGTTATTAGAGGATGCTTTAGGTAGTCAACTCTTAGTTGTTTTCTCACAGGCCTGTATTGCAGTTACATGAAAGTGAGACTTTTTTGGAAACAACTCAATTGTTATTGAAAGATTATTTAGTGAGGCCAGTAGGGTGTTTTCACACTAGCAGAATATGTGGGAGAGAGTTGCTATAGTTTGAGTACACTGTAATGCAATACAGGTGGTTGCTCATTCTGAGGGGCATTTTGAGCCCCTCAGAATTTGCTTCCTCTCCATATGGACCATTTTATCAAGCCAGATTGCATCTGTTCTACTGTAGCGTCCCATGGCCGTACCCTGGCTTCCCAACGTAACTTAGCAGGTTCTAGCCCTGATGTAATGTGAACTGGAGAGTGTTTTTTCAAAAATTCAATTGTTATTAGAGGATGCTTTAGGTAGTCAACTCTTAGTTGTTTTCTCACAGGCCTGTATTGCAGTTACATGAAAGTGAGACTTTTTTGGAAACAACTCAATTGTTATTGAAAGATTATTTAGTGAGGCCAGTAGGGTGTTTTCACACTAGCAGAATATGTGGGAGAGAGTTGCTATAGTTTGAGTACAATGTAATGCAATAGAGATGGTAGCTCATTCTGAGGGGCATTTTGAGCCCCTCAGAATTTGCTTCCTCTCCATATGGACCATTTTATCAAGCCAAAAAACATGTGTTCTACTGTAGCGTCCCATGGCTGTACCCTGGCTTCCCATTGTAACTTAGCAGGTTCTAGCCCTGATGTAATGTTAACTGGAGAGTGTTTTTTCAAAAATTCAATTGTTATTAGAGGATGCTTTAGGTAGTCAACTCTTAGTTGTTTTCTCACAGGCCTGTATTGCAGTTACATGAAAGTGAGACTTTTTTTGGAAACAACTCAATTGTTATTGAAAGATTATTTAGTGAGGCCAGTAGGGTGTTTTCACACTATCAGAATATGTGGGAGAGAGTTGCTATAGTTTGAGTACAATGTAATGCAATAGAGGTGGTAGCTCATTCTGAGGGGCATTTTGAGCCCCTCAGAATTTGCTTCCTCTCCATATGGACCATTTTATTTAGCCAGAAAACATTTGTTCTACTGTAGCGTCACTTGGCCAAGCCCTGACTTCCCAACGAAACTTAGCGGGTTCTAGCCCTGATGTAATGTGAACTGGAGAGAATGTTTTTTCAAAAAATTTAATTGTTATTAGAGGATGCTTTAGGTAGTCAACTCTTAGTTGTTTTCTCACAGGCCTGTATTGCAGTTACATGAAAGTGAGACTTTTTTGGGAACAACTCAATTGTTATTGAAAGATTATTTAGTGAGGCCAGTAGGGTGTGTTCACACTATCAGAATTTGTGGGAGAGAGTTGCTATAGTTTGAGTAACATGTAATGCAATAGAGGTGGTAGCTCATTCTGAGGGGCATTTTGAGCCCCTCAGAATTTGCTTCCTCTCCATATGGACCATTTTATTAAGCCAGAAAACATCTGTTCTACTGTAGCGTCCCTTGGCCAAACCCTGACTTCCCAACGAAACTTAGTGGGTTCTAGCCCTGATGTAATGTGAACTGGAGAGTGTTTTTTCAAAAAATTAATTGTTATTAGAAGATGCTTTAGGTAGTCAACTCTTAGTTGTTTACTCATAGTCCTGTATTGCAGTTACATGAAAGTGAGACTTTTTTGGAAACAACTCAATTGTTATTGAAAGATTATTTATTGAGGCCAGTAGGGTGTGTTCACACTAGCAGAATATGTGGGAGAGAGTTGCTATAGTTTGAGTACACTGTAATGCAATACAGGTGGTAGCTCATTCTGAGGGGCATTTTGAGCCCCTCAGAATTTGCTTCCTCTCCATATGGACCATTTTATCAAGCCAGAATGCATCTGTTCTACTGTAGCGTCCCATGGCCGTACCCTGGCTTCCCAACGTAACTTAGCAGGTTCTAGCCCTGATGTAATGTGAACTGGAGAGTGTTTTTTCAAAAATTCAATTGTTATTAGAGGATGCTTTAGGTAGTCAACTCTTAGTTGTTTTCTCACAGACCTGTATTGCAGTTACATGAAAGTGAGACTTTTTTGGGAACAACTCAATTTTTATTGAAAGATTATTTAGTGAGGCCAGTAGGGTGTGTTCACACTATCAGAATATGTGGGAGAGAGTTGCTATAGTTTGAGTACAATGTAATGCAATAGAGGTGGTAGCTCATTCTGAGGGGCATTTTGAGCCCCTCAGAATTTGCTTCCTCTCTATATGGACCATTTTATCAAGCCAGAACACATCTGTTCTACTGTAGCGTCCCATGGCCAAACCCTGACTTCCCAACGAAACTTAGCGGGTTCTAGCCCTGATGTAATGTGAACTGGAGAGTGTTTTTTCAAAAAATCAATTGTTATTAGAGGATGCTTTAGGTAGTCAACTCTTAGTTGTTTACTCACAGGCCTGTATTACAGTTACATGAAAGTGAGACTTTTTTGGAAACAACCCAATTGTTATTGAAAGATTATTTAGTGAGGCCAGTAGGGTGTTTTCACACTAGCAGAATATGTGGGAGAGAGTTGATATAGTTTGAGTACACTGTAATGCAATACAGGTGGTAGCTCATTCTGAGGGGCATTTTGAGCCCCTCAGAATTTGCTTCCTCTCCATATGGACCATTTTATCAAGCCAGAATGCATCTGTTCTACTGTAACGTCCCATGGCCGTACCCTGGCTTCCCAACGTAACTTAGCAGGTTCTAGCCCTGATGTAATGTGAACTGGAGAATGTTTTTTCAAAAATTCTATTGTTATTAGAGGATGCTTTAGGTAGTCAACTCTTAGTTGTTTTCTCACAGACCTGTATTGCAGTTACATGAAAGTGAGACTTTTTTGGGAACAACTCAATTGTTATTGAAAGATTATTTAGTGAGGCCAGTAGAGTGTGTTCACACTATCAGAATTTGTGGGAGAGAGTTGCTATAGTTTGAGTACAATGTAATGCAATAGAGGTGGTAGCTCATTCTGAGGGGCATTTTGAGCCCCTCAGAATTTGCTTCCTCTCCATATGGACCATTTTATTAAGCCAGAAAACATCTGTTCGACTGTAGCGTCCCTTGGCCAAACCCTGACTTCCCAACGAAACTTAGTGGGTTCTAGCCCTGATGTAATGTGAACTGGAGAGTGTTTTTTCAAAAAATAAATTGTTATTAGAAGATGCTTTAGGTAGTCAACTCTTAGTTGTTTACTCACAGGCCTGTATTGCAGTTACATGAAAGTGAGACTTTTTTGGAAACAACTCAATTGTTATTGAAAGATTATTTATTGAGGCCAGTAGGGTGTGTTCACACTAGCAGAATATGTGGGAGAGAGTTGCTATAGTTTGAGTACACTGTAATGCAATACAGGTGGTAGCTCATTCTGAGGGGCATTTTGAGCCCCTCAGAATTTGCTTCCTCTCTATATGGACCATTTTATCAAGCCACAACGCATCTGTTCTACTGTAGCGTCCCATGGCCATACCCTGTCTTCCCAACATAACATAGCAGGTTCTAGCCCTGATGTAATGTGAACTGGAGAGAATGTTTTTTCAAAAATTCAATTGTTATTAGAGGATGCTTTAGGTAGTCAGCTCTTAGTTGTTTTCTCACAGGCCTGTATTGCAGTTACATGAAAGTGAGACTTTTTTGGAAACAAATCAATTGTTATTGAAAGATTATTTAGTGAGGCCAGTAGGGTGTTTTCACACAAGCAGAATATGTGAGAGAGAGTTGCTATAGTTTGAGTACACTGTAATGCAATACAGGTGGTAGCTCATTCTGAGGGGCATTTTGAGCCCCTCAGAATTTGCTTCCTCTCCATATGGACCATTTTATCAATCCAGAACGCATCTGTTCTACTGTAGCGTCCCATGGCCAAACCCTGACTTCCCAACGAAACTTAGCGGGTTCTAGCCCTGATGTAATGTGAACTGGAGAGTGTTTTTTCAAAAAATCAATTGTTATTAGAGGATGCTTTAGGTAGTCAACTCTTAGTTGTTTACTCACAGGCCTGTATTACAGTTACATGAAAGTGAAACTTTTTTGGAAACAACTCAATTGTTATTGAAAGATTATTTAGTGAGGCCAGTAGGGTGTTTTCACACTAGCAGAATATGTGGGAGAGAGTTGATATAGTTTGAGTACACTGTAATGCAATACAGGTGGTAGCTCATTCTGAGGGGCATTTTGAGCCCCTCAGAATTTGCTTCCTCTCCATATGGACCATTTTATCAAGCCAGAAAACATCTGTTCTACTGTAGCGTCCCTTGGCCAAACCCTGACTTCCCAACGAAACTTAGTGGGTTCTAGCCCTGATGTAATGTGAACTGGAGAGTGTTTTTTCAAAAAATTAATTGTTATTAGAAGATGCTTTAGGTAGTCAACTCTTAGTTGTTTACTCACAGGCCTGTATTGCAGTTACATGAAAGTGAGACTTTTTTGGAAACAACTCAATTGTTATTGAAAGATTATTTATTGAGGCCAGTAGGGTGTGTTCACACTAGCAGAATATGTGGGAGAGAGTTGCTATAGTTTGAGTACAATGTAATGCAATAGAGGTGGTAGCTCATTCTGAGGGGCATTTTGAGCCCCTCAGAATTTGCTTCCTCTCTATATGGACCATTTTATCAAGCCAGAATGCATCTGTTCTACTGTAGCGTCCCATGGCCAAACCCTGACTTCCCAACGAAACTTAGCGGGTTCTAGCCCTGATGTAATGTGAACTTGAGAGTGTTTTTTAAAAAATTCAATTGTTATTAGAGGATGCTTTAGGTAGTCAACTCTTAGTTGTTTTCTCACAGACCTGTATTGCAGTTACATGAAAGTGAGACTTTTTTGGGAACAACTCAATTGTTATTGAAAGATTATTTAGTGAGGCCAGTAGGGTGTGTTCACACTATCAGAATATGTGGGAGAGAGTTGCTATAGTTTGAGTACAATGTAATGCAATAGAGGTGGTAGCTCATTCTGAGGGGCATTTTGAGCCCCTCAGAATTTGCTTCCTCTCTATATGGACAATTTTATCAAGCCAGAACGCATCTGTTCTACTGTAGCGTCCCATGGCCAAACCCTGACTTCCCAACGAAACTTAGCGGGTTTTAGCCCTGATATAATGTGAACTGGAGAGTGTTTTTTCAAAAAATCAATTGTTATTAGAGGATGCTTTAGGTAGTCAACTCTTAGTTGTTTACTCACAGGCCTGTATTGCAGTTACATGAAAGTGAGACTTTTTTGGAAACAACTCAATTGTTATTGAAAGATTATTTAGTGAGGCCAGTAGGGTGTTTTCACACTAGCAGAATATGTGGGAGAGCGTTGCTATAGTTTGAGTACACTGTAATGCAATAGAGGTGGTAGCTCATTCTGAGGGGCATTTTGAGCCCCTCAGAATTTGCTTCCTCTCTATATGGACCATTTTATCAAGCCAGAACGCATCTGTTCTACTGTAGCGTCCCATGGCCGCACCCTGGCTTCCCAACAAAACTTAGCAGGTTCTAGCCCTGATGTAATGTGAACTGTAGTGTTTTTTTTTTTTTTTTCAAAAACTCAATTGTTATTAGAGGATGCTTTAGGTAGTCAACTCTTAGTTGTTTTCTCACAGGCCTGTATTGCAGTTACATGAAAGTGAGACTTTTTTGGAAACAACTCAATTGTTATTGAAAGATTATTTAGTGAGGCCAGTAGGGTGTTTTCACACTAGCAGAATATGTGGGAGAGAGTTGCTATAGTTTGAGTACAATGTAATGCAATAGAGGTGTTAGCTCATTCTGAGGGGCATTTTGAGCCCCTCAGAATTTGCTTCCTCTCCATATGGACCATTTTATTAAACCAGAAAACATCTGTTCTACTGTAGCGTCCCTTGGCCAAACCCTGACTTCCCAACGAAACTTTGCGGGTTCTAGCCCTGATGTAATGTGAACTGGAGAGTGTTTTTTCAAAAAATCAATTGTTATTAGAGGATGCTTTAGGTAGTCAACTCTTAGTTGTTTACTCACAGGCCTGTATTACAGTTACATTGAAGTGAGACTTTTTTGGAAACAACTCAATTGTTATTGAAAGATTATTTAGTGAGGCCAGTAGGGTGTTTTCACACTAGCAGAATATGTGGGAGAGAGTTGATATAGTTTGAGTATACTGTAATGCAATACAGGTGGTGGCTCATTCTGAGGGGCATTTTGAGCCCCTCAGAATATGCTTCCTCTCCATATGGACCATTTTATCAAGCCAGAAAACATGTGTTCTACAGTAGCGTCCCATGGCCGTACCCTGGCTTCCCAACGTAACTTAACAGGTTCTAGCCCTGATGTAATGTGAACTGGAGAGTGTTTTTTCAAAAATTCAATTGTTATTAGAGGATGCTTTAGGTAGTCAACTCTTAGTTGTTTTCTCACAGGCCTGTATTGCAGTTACATGAAAGTGAGACTTTTTTGGAAACAACTCAATTGTTATTGAAAGATTATTTAGTGAGGCCAGTAGGGTGTTTTCACACTAGCAGAATATGTGCGAGAGAGTTGATATAGTTTGAGTACACTGTAATGCAATACAGGTGGTAGCTCATTCTGAGGGGCATTTTGAGCCCCTCAGAATTTGCTTCCTCTCCATATGGACCATTTTATCAAGCCAGAATGCATCTGTTCTACTGTAGCGTCCCATGGCCGTACCCTGGCTTCCCAACGTAACTTAGCAGGTTCTAGCCCTGATGCTTTGTGAACTGGAGAGTGTTTTTTCAAAAATTCAATTGTTATTAGAGGATGCTTTAGGTAGTCAACTCTTAGTTGTTTTCTCACAGACCTGTATTGCAGTTACATGAAAGTGAGACTTTTTTGGGAACAACTCAATTGTTATTGAAAGATTATTTAGTGAGGCCAGTAGGGTGTGTTCACACTATCAGAATTTGTGGGAGAGAGTTGCTATAGTTTGAGTACAATGTAATGCAATAGAGGTGGTAGCTCATTCTGAGGGGCATTTTGAGCCCCTCAGAATTTGCTTCCTCTCCATATGGACCATTTTATTAAGCCAGAAAACATCTGTTCTACTGTAGCGTCCCTTGGCCAAACCCTGACTTCCCAACGAAACTTAGTGGGTTCTAGCCCTGATGTAATGTGAACTGGAGAGTGTTTTTTCAAAAAATTAATTGTTATTAGAAGATGCTTTAGGTAGTCAACTCTTAGTTGTTTACTCACAGGCCTGTATTGCAGTTACATGAAAGTGAGACTTTTTTGGAAACAACTCAATTGTTATTGAAAGATTATTTATTGAGGCCAGTAGGGTGTGTTCACACTAGCAGAATATGTGGGAGAGAGTTGATATAGTTTGAGTACACTGTAATGCAATACAGGTGGTAGCTCATTCTGAGGGGCATTTTGAGCCCCTCAGAATTTGCTTCCTCTCCATATGGACCATTTTATCAAGCCAGAATGCATCTGTTCTACTGTAGCGTCCCATGGCCGTACCCTGGCTTCCCAACGTAACTTAGCAGGTTCTAGCCCTGATGTAATGTGAACTGTAGTGTTTTTTTGTTTTTTTTTCAAAAACTCAATTGTTATTAGAGGATGCTTTAGGTAGTCAACTCTTAGTTGTTTACTCACAGGCCTGTATTACAGTTACATTGAAGTGAGACTTTTTTGGAAACAACTCAATTGTTATTGAAAGATTATTTATTGAGGCCAGTAGGGTGTGTTCACACTAGCAGAATATGTGGGAGAGAGTTGATATAGTTTGAGTACACTGTAATGCAATACAGGTGGTAGCTCATTCTGAGGGGCATTTTGAGCCCCTCAGAATTTGCTTCCTCTCTATATGGACCATTTTATCAAGCCAGAACGCATCTGTTCTAGTGTAGCGTCCCATGGCCAAACCCTGACTTCCCAACGAAACTTAGCGGGTTCTAGCCCTGATATAATGTGAACTGGAGAGTGTTTTTTCAAAAAATCAATTGTTATTAGAGGATGCTTTAGGAAGTCAACTCTTAGTTGTTTACTCACAGGCCTGTATTACAGTTACATTGAAGTGAGACTTTTTTGGAAAGAACTCAATTGTTATTGAAAGATTATTTAGTGAGGCCAGTAGGGTGTTTTCACACTAGCAGAATATGTGGGAGAGAGTTGATATAGTTTGAGTACACTGTAATGCAATAGAGGTGGTAGCTCATTCTGAGGGGCATTTTGAGCCCCTCAGAATTTGCTTCCTCTCCATATGGACCATTTTATCAAGCCAGAACGCATCTGTTCTACTGTAGCGTCCCATGGCCGTACCCTGGCTTCCCAACGTAACTTAGCAGGTTCTAGCCCTGATGTAATGTGAACTGGAGAGTGTTTTTTCAAAAATTCAATTGTTATTAGAGGATGCTTTAGGTAGTCAACTCTTAGTTGTTTTCTCACAGGCCTGTATTGCAGTTACATGAAAGTGAGACTTTTTTGGAAACAACTCAATTGTTATTGAAAGATTATTTAGTGAGGCCAGTAGGGTGTTTTCACACTAGCAGAATATGAGGGAGAGAGTTGCTATAGTTTGAGTACACTGTAATGCAATAGAGGTGGTAGCTCATTCTGAGGGGCATTTTGAGCCCCTCAGAATTTGCTTCCTCTCCATATGGACCATTTTATCAAGCCAGAACGAATCTGTTCTACTGTAGCGTCCCATGGCCAAACCCTGACTTCCCAACGAAACTTAGCGGGTTCTAGCCCTGATGTAATGTGAACTGGAGAGTGTTTTTTCAAAAAATCAATTGTTATCAGAGGATGCTTTAGGTAGTCATCTCTTAGTTGTTTACTCACAGGCCTGTATTACAGTTACATTGAAGTGAGACTTTTTTGGAAACAACTCAATTGTTATTGAAAGATTATTTATTGAGGCCAGTAGGGTGTGTTCACACTAGCAGAATATGTGGGAGAGAGTTGATATAGTTTGAGTACACTGTAATGCAATACAGGTGGTAGCTCATTCTGAGGGGCATTTTGAGCCCCTCAGAATTTGCTTCCTCTCTATATGGACCATTTTATCAAGCCAGAACGCATCTGTTCTAGTGTAGCGTCCCATGGCCAAACCCTGACTTCCCAACGAAACTTAGCGGGTTCTAGCCCTGATATAATGTGAACTGGAGAGTGTTTTTTAAAAAAATCAATTGGTATTAGAGGATGCTTTAGGAAGTCAACTCTTAGTTGTTTACTCACAGGCCTGTATTACAGTTACATTGAAGTGAGACTTTTTTGGAAAGAACTCAATTGTTATTGAAAGATTATTTAGTGAGGCCAGTAGGGTGTTTTCACACTAGCAGAATATGTGGGAGAGAGTTGATATAGTTTGAGTACACTGTAATGCAATAGAGGTGGTAGCTCATTCTGAGGGGCATTTTGAGCCCCTCAGAATTTGCTTCCTCTCCATATGGACCATTTTATCAAGCCAGAACGCATCTGTTCTACTGTAGCGTCCCATGGCCGTACCCTGGCTTCCCAACGTAACTTAGCAGGTTCTAGCCCTGATGTAATGTGAACTGGAGAGTGTTTTTTCAAAAATTCAATTGTTATTAGAGGATGCTTTAGGTAGTCAACTCTTAGTTGTTTTCTCACAGGCCTGTACTGCAGTTACATGAAAGTGAGACTTTTTTGGAAACAACTCAATTGTTATTGAAAGATTATTTAGTGAGGCCAGTAGGGTGTTTTCACACTATCAGAATATGTGGGAGAGAGTTGCTATAGTTTGAGTACAATGTAATGCAATAGAGGTGGTAGCTCATTCTGAGGGGCATTTTGAGCCCCTCAGAATTTGCTTCCTCTCCATATGGACCATTTTATTTAGCCAGAAAACATCTGTTCTACTGTAGCGTCACTTGGCCAAACCCTGACTTCCCAACGAAACTTAGCGGGTTCTAGCCCTGATGTAATGTGAACTGGAGAGAATGTTTTTTCAAAAATTTAATTGTTATTAGAGGATGCTTTAGGTAGTCAACTCTTAGTTGTTTACTCACAGGCCTGTATTGCAGTTACATGAAAGTGAGACTTTTTTGGAAACAACTCAATTGTTATTGAAAGATTATTTAGTGAGGCCAGTAGGGTGTTTTCACACTAGCAGAATATGTGGGAGAGAGTTGCTATAGTTTGAGTACACTGTAATGCAATACAGGTGGTAGCTCATTCTGAGGGGCATTTTGAGCCCCTCAGAATTTGCTTCCTCTCTATATGGACCATTTTATCAAGCCAGAACGCATCTGTTCTACTGTAGCGTCCCTTGGCCAAACCCTGACTTCCCAACGAAACTTAGCGGGTTCTAGCCCTGATGTAATGTGAATTGGAGAGTGTTTTTTCAAAAAATCAATTGTTATTAGAGGATGCTTTAGGTAGTCAACTTTTAGTTGTTTACTCACAGGCCTGTATTGCAGTTACATGAAAGTGAGACTTTTTTGGAAACAACTCAATTGTTATTGAAAGATTATTTAGTGAGGCCAGTAGGGTGTTTTCACACTAGCAGAATATGTGGGAGAGAGTTGATATAGTTTGAGTACACTGTAATGCAATACAGGTGGTAGCTCATTCTGAGGGGCATTTTGAGCCCCTCAGAATTTGCTTCCTCTCTATATGGACCATTTTATCAAGCCAGAATGCATCTGTTCTACTGTAGCGTCCCATGGCCATACCCTGTCTTCCCAACAAAACATAGCAGGTTCTAGCCCTGATGTAATGTGAACTGGAGAGAATGTTTTTTCAAAAATTAAATTGTTATTAGAGGATGCTTTAGGTAGTCAACTCTTAGTTGTTTACTCACAGGCCTGTATTGCAGTTACATGAAAGTGAGACTTTTTTGGAAACAACTCAATTGTTATTGAAAGATTATTTAGTGAGGCCAGTAGGGTGTTTTCACACTAGCAGAATATGTGGGAGAGAGTTGATATAGTTTGAGTACACTGTAATGCAATACAGGTGGTAGCTCATTCTGAGGGGCATTTTGAGCCCCTCAGAATTTGCTTCCTCTCCATATGGACCATTTTATTAAGCCCGAAAACATCTGTTCTACTGTTCCTTGGCTAAACCCTGACTTCCCAACAAAACTTAGCGGGTTCTAGCCCTGATGTAATGTGAACTGGAGAGAATGATTTTTCAAAAATTCAATTGTTATTAGAGGATGCTTTAGGTAGTCAACTCTTAGTTGTTTACTCACAGGCCTGTATTGCAGTTACATGAAAGTGAGACTTTTTTGGAAACAACTCAATTGTTATTGAAAGATTATTTAGTGAGGCCAGTAGGGTGTTTTCACACTAGCAGAATATGTGGGAGAGAGTTGATATAGTTTGAGTACACTGTAATGCAATACAGGTGGTAGCTCATTCTGAGGGGCATTTTGAGCCCCTCAGAATTTGCTTCCTCTCTATATGGACCATTTTATCAAGCCAGAACACATCTGTTCTACTGTAGCGTCCCATGGCCATACCCTGTCTTCCCAACAAAACATAGCAGGTTCTATCCCTGATGTAATGTGAACTGGAGAGAATGTTTTTTCAAAAATTCAATTGTTATTAGAGGATGCTTTAGGTAGTCAACTCTTAGATGTTTTCTCACAGGCCTGTATTGCAGTTACATGAAAGTGAGACTTTTTTGGAAACAAATCAATTGTTCTTGAAAGATTATTTAGTGAGGCCAGTAGGGTGTTTTCACACTATCAGAATATGTGGGAGAGAGTTGCTATAGTTTGAGTACAATGTAATGCAATAGAGGTGGTAGCTCATTCTGAGGGGCATTTTGAGCCCCTCAGACTTTGCTTCCTCTCCATATGGACCATTTTATTAAGCCAGAAAACATGTGTTCTACTGTAGCGTCCCATGGCCGTACCCTGGCTTCCCAATGTACCTTAGCAGGTTCTAGCCCTGATGTAATGTGAACTGGAGAGTGTTTTTTCAAAAATTCAATTGTTATTAGAGGATGCTTTAGGTAGTCAACTCTTAGTTGTTTACTCACAGGCCTGTATTGCAGTTACATGAAAGTGAGACTTTTTTGGAAACAACTCAATTGTTATTGAAAGATTATTTAGTGAGGCCAGTAGGGTGTTTTCACACTAGCAGAATATGTGGGAGAGAGTTGCTATAGTTTGAGTACACTGTAATGCAATACAGGTGGTAGCTCATTCTGAGGGGCATTTTGAGCCCCTCAGAATTTGCTTCCTCTCTATATGGACCATTTTATCAAGCCAGAACGCATCTGTTCTACTGTAGCGTCCCTTGGCCAAACCCTGACTTACCAACGAAACTTAGCGGGTTCTAGCCCTGATGTAATGTGAATTGGAGAGTGTTTTTTCAAAAAATCAATTGTTATTAGAGGATGCTTTAGGTAGTCAACTTTTAGTTGTTTACTCACAGGCCTGTATTGCAGTTACATGAAAGTGAGACTTTTTTGGAAACAACTCAATTGTTATTGAAAGATTATTTAGTGAGGCCAGTAGGGTGTTTTCACACTAGCAGAATATGTGGGAGAGAGTTGATATAGTTTGAGTACACTGTAATGCAATACAGGTGGTAGCTCATTCTGAGGGGCATTTTGAGCCCCTCAGAATTTGCTTCCTCTCCATATGGACCATTTTATCAAGCCAGAAAACATGTGTTCTACTGTAGCGTCCCATGGCCGTACCCTGGCTTCCCAATGTAACTTAGCAGGTTCTAGCCCTGATGTAATGTGAACTGGAGAGTGTTTTTTCAAAAATTCAATTGTTATTAGAGGATGCTTTAGGTAGTCAACTCTTAGTTGTTTACTCACAGGCCTGTATTGCAGTTACACGAAAGTGAGACTTTTTTGGAAACAACTCAATTGTTATTGAAAGATTATTTAGTGAGGCCAGTAGGGTGTTTTCACACTATCAGAATATGTGGGAGAGAGAGTTGCTATAGTTTGAGTACACTGTAAAGTAATACAGGTGGTAGCTCATTCTGAGGGGCATTTTGAGCCCCTCAGAATTTGCTTCCTCTCCATATGGACCATTTTATTAAGCCAGAAAACATCTGTTCTACTGTAGCGTCCCTTGGCTAAACTCTGACTTCCCAACGAAACTTAGCGGGTTCTAGCCCTGATGTAATGTGAACTGGAGAGAATGATTTTTCAAAAATTCAATTGTTATTAGAGGATGCTTTAGGTAGTCAACTCTTAGTTGTTTACTCACAGGCCTGTATTGCAGTTACATGAAAGTGAGACTTTTTTGGAAACAACTCAATTGTTATTGAAAGATTATTTAGTGAGGCCAGTAGGGTGTTTTCACACTAGCAGAATATGTGGGAGAGAGTTGCTATAGTTTGAGTACACTGTAATGCAATAGAGGTGGTAGCTCATTCTGAGGGGCATTTTGAGCCCCTCAGAATTTGCTTCCTCTCCATATGGAACATTTTATCAAGCCAGAACGCATCTGTTCTACTGTAGCGTCCCATGGCCAAGCTCTGACTTCCCAACGAAACTTAGCGGGTTCTAGCCCTGATGTAATGTGAACTGGAGAGTGTTTTTTCACAAAATTAACTGTTATTAGAACATGCTTTAGGTAGTCAACTCTTAGTTGTTTACTCACAGGCCTGTATTGCAGTTACATGAAAGTGAGACTTTTTTGGAAACAACTCAATTGTTATTGAAAGATTATTTAGTGAGGCCAGTAGGGTGTTTTCACACTAGCAGAATATGTGGGAGAGAGTTGATATAGTTTGAGTACACTGTAATGCAATACAGGTGGTAGCTCATTCTGAGGGGCATTTTGAGCCCCTCAGAATTTGCTTCCTCTCTATATGGACCATTTTATCAAGCCAGAACGCATCTGTTCTACTGTAGCGTCCCATGGCCATACCCTGTCTTCCCAACAAAACATAGCAGGTTCTATCCCTGATGTAATGTGAACTGGAGAGAATGTTTTTTCAAAAATTCAATTGTTATTAGAGGATGCTTTAGGTAGTCAACTCTTAGATGTTTTCTCACAGGCCTGTATTGCAGTTACATGAAAGTGAGACTTTTTTGGAAACAAATCAATTGTTATTGAAAGATTATTTAGTGAGGCCAGTAGGGTGTTTTCACACTAGCAGAATATGTGGGAGAGAGTTGCTATAGTTTGAGTACAATGTAATGCAATAGAGGTAGTAGCTCATTCTGAGGGGCATTTTGAGCCCCTCAGAATTTGCTTCCTCTCCATATGGACCATTTTATTAATCCACAAAACATCTGTTCTACTGTAGCGTCACTTGGCCAAACCCTGACTTCCCAACGAAACTTAGCGGGTTCTAGCTCTGATGTAATGTGAACTGGAGAGAATGTTTTTTCAAAATTTCAATTGTTATTAGAGCATGCTTTAGGTAGTCAACTCTTAGTTGTTTACTCACAGGCCTGTATTGCAGTTACATGAAAGTGAGACTTATTTGGAAACAACTCAATTGTTATTGAAAGATTATTTAGTGAGGCCAGTATGGTGTTTTCACACTAGCAGAATATGAGGGAGAGAGTTGCTATAGTTTGAGTACACTGTAATGCAATAGAGGTGGTAGCTCATTCTGAGGGGCATTTTGAGCCCCTCAGAATTTGCTTCCTCTCCATATGGACCATTTTATCAAGCCAGAACGCATCTGTTCTACTGTAGCGTCCCTTGGCTAAACTCTGACTTCCCAACGAAACTTAGCGGGTTCTAGCCCTGATGTAATGTGAACTGGAGAGAATGATTTTTCAAAAATTCAATTGTTATTAGAGGATGCTTTAGGTAGTCAACTCTTAGTTGTTTACTCACAGGCCTGTATTGCAGTTACATGAAAGTGAGACTTTTTTTGGAAACAACTCAATTGTTATTGAAAGATTATTTAGTGAGGCCAGTAGGGTGTTTTCACACTAGCAGAATATGTGGGAGAGAGTTGCTATAGTTTGAGTACACTGTAATGCAATAGAGGTGGTAGCTCATTCTGAGGGGCATTTTGAGCCCCTCAGAATTTGCTTCCTCTCCATATGGAACATTTTATCAAGCCAGAACGCATCTGTTCTACTGTAGCGTCCCATGGCCAAGCTCTGACTTCCCAACGAAACTTAGCGGGTTCTAGCCCTGATGTAATGTGAACTGGAGAGTGTTTTTTCACAAAATTAACTGTTATTAGAACATGCTTTAGGTAGTCAACTCTTAGTTGTTTACTCACAGGCCTGTATTGCAGTTACATGAAAGTGAGACTTTTTTGGAAACAACTCAATTGTTATTGAAAGATTATTTAGTGAGGCCAGTAGGGTGTTTTCACACTAGCAGAATATGTGGGAGAGAGTTGATATAGTTTGAGTACACTGTAATGCAATACAGGTGGTAGCTCATTCTGAGGGGCATTTTGAGCCCCTCAGAATTTGCTTCCTCTCTATATGGACCATTTTATCAAGCCAGAACGCATCTGTTCTACTGTAGCGTCCCATGGCCATACCCTGTCTTCCCAACAAAACATAGCAGGTTCTATCCCTGATGTAATGTGAACTGGAGAGAATGTTTTTTCAAAAATTCAATTGTTATTAGAGGATGCTTTAGGTAGTCAACTCTTAGATGTTTTCTCACAGGCCTGTATTGCAGTTACATGAAAGTGAGACTTTTTTGGAAACAAATCAATTGTTATTGAAAGATTATTTAGTGAGGCCAGTAGGGTGTTTTCACACTAGCAGAATATGTGGGAGAGAGTTGCTATAGTTTGAGTACAATGTAATGCAATAGAGGTAGTAGCTCATTCTGAGGGGCATTTTGAGCCCCTCAGAATTTGCTTCCTCTCCATATGGACCATTTTATTAATCCAGAAAACATCTGTTCTACTGTAGCGTCACTTGGCCAAACCCTGACTTCCCAACGAAACTTAGCGGGTTCTAGCTCTGATGTAATGTGAACTGGAGAGAATGTTTTTTCAAAATTTCAATTGTTGTTAGAGCATGCTTTAGGTAGTCAACTCTTAGTTGTTTACTCACAGGCCTGTATTGCAGTTACATGAAAGTGAGACTTATTTGGAAACAACTCAATTGTTATTGAAAGATTATTTAGTGAGGCCAGTATGGTGTTTTCACACTAGCAGAATATGAGGGAGAGAGTTGCTATAGTTTGAGTACACTGTAATGCAATAGAGGTGGTAGCTCATTCTGAGGGGCATTTTGAGCCCCTCAGAATTTGCTTCCTCTCCATATGGACCATTTTATTAATCCAGAAAACATCTGTTCTACTGTAGCGTCACTTGGCCAAACCCTGACTTCCCAACGAAACTTAGCGGGTTCTAGCTCTGATGTAATGTGAACTGGAGAGAATGTTTTTTCAAAATTTCAATTGTTATTAGAGCATGCTTTAGGTAGTCAACTCTTAGTTGTTTACTCACAGGCCTGTATTGCAGTTACATGAAAGTGAGACTTATTTGGAAACAACTCAATTGTTATTGAAAGATTATTTAGTGAGGCCAGTATGGTGTTTTCACACTAGCAGAATATGAGGGAGAGAGTTGCTATAGTTTGAGTACACTGTAATGCAATAGAGGTGGTAGCTCATTCTGAGGGGCATTTTGAGCCCCTCAGAATTTGCTTCCTCTCCATATGGACCATTTTATCAAGCCAGAACGCATCTGTTCTACTGTAGCGTCCCTTGGCTAAACTCTGACTTCCCAACGAAACTTAGCGGGTTCTAGCCCTGATGTAATGTGAACTGGAGAGAATGATTTTTCAAAAATTCAATTGTTATTAGAGGATGCTTTAGGTAGTCAACTCTTAGTTGTTTACTCACAGGCCTGTATTGCAGTTACATGAAAGTGAGACTTTTTTGGAAACAACTCAATTGTTATTGAAAGATTATTTAGTGAGGCCAGTAGGGTGTTTTCACACTAGCAGAATATGTGGGAGAGAGTTGCTATAGTTTGAGTACACTGTAATGCAATAGAGGTGGTAGCTCATTCTGAGGGGCATTTTGAGCCCCTCAGAATTTGCTTCCTCTCCATATGGAACATTTTATCAAGCCAGAACGCATCTGTTCTACTGTAGCGTCCCATGGCCAAGCTCTGACTTCCCAACGAAACTTAGCGGGTTCTAGCCCTGATGTAATGTGAACTGGAGAGTGTTTTTTCACAGAATTAACTGTTATTAGAACATGCTTTAGGTAGTCAACTCTTAGTTGTTTACTCACAGGCCTGTATTGCAGTTACATGAAAGTGAGACTTTTTTGGAAACAACTCAATTGTTATTGAAAGATTATTTAGTGAGGCCAGTAGGGTGTTTTCACACTAGCAGAATATGTGGGAGAGAGTTGATATAGTTTGAGTACACTGTAATGCAATACAGGTGGTAGCTCATTCTGAGGGGCATTTTGAGCCCCTCAGAATTTGCTTCCTCTCTATATGGACCATTTTATCAAGCCAGAACGCATCTGTTCTACTGTAGCGTCCCATGGCCATACCCTGTCTTCCCAACAAAACATAGCAGGTTCTATCCCTGATGTAATGTGAACTGGAGAGAATGTTTTTTCAAAAATTCAATTGTTATTAGAGGATGCTTTAGGTAGTCAACTCTTAGATGTTTTCTCACAGGCCTGTATTGCAGTTACATGAAAGTGAGACTTTTTTGGAAACAAATCAATTGTTATTGAAAGATTATTTAGTGAGGCCAGTAGGGTGTTTTCACACTAGCAGAATATGTGGGAGAGAGTTGCTATAGTTTGAGTACAATGTAATGCAATAGAGGTAGTAGCTCATTCTGAGGGGCATTTTGAGCCCCTCAGAATTTGCTTCCTCTCCATATGGACCATTTTATTAATCCAGAAAACATCTGTTCTACTGTAGCGTCACTTGGCCAAACCCTGACTTCCCAACGAAACTTAGCGGGTTCTAGCTCTGATGTAATGTGAACTGGAGAATGTTTTTTCAAAATTTCAATTGTTGTTAGAGCATGCTTTAGGTAGTCAACTCTTAGTTGTTTACTCACAGGCCTGTATTGCAGTTACATGAAAGTGAGACTTATTTGGAAACAACTCAATTGTTATTGAAAGATTATTTAGTGAGGCCAGTATGGTGTTTTCACACTAGCAGAATATGAGGGAGAGAGTTGCTATAGTTTGAGTACACTGTAATGCAATAGAGGTGGTAGCTCATTCTGAGGGGCATTTTGAGCCCCTCAGAATTTGCTTCCTCTCCATATGGACCATTTTATCAAGCCAGAACGCATCTGTTCTACTGTAGCGTCCCATGGCCAAACCCTGACTTCCCAACGAAACTTAGCGGGTTCTAGCCCTGATGTAATGTGAACTGGAGAGTGTTTTTTCAAAAAATCAATTTTTATTAGAGGATGCTTTAGGTAGTCAACTCTTAGTTGTTTTCTCACAGACCTGTATTGCAGTTACATGAAAGTGAGACTTTTTTGGGAACAACTCAATTGTTATTGAAAGATTATTTAGTGAGGCCAGTAGGGTGTGTTCACACTATCAGAATATGTGGGAGAGAGTTGCTATAGTTTGAGTACAATGTAATGCAATAGAGGTGGTAGCTCATTCTGAGGGGCATTTTGAGCCCCTCAGAATTTGCTTCCTCTCTATATGGACAATTTTATCAAGCCAGAACGCATCTGTTCTACTGTAGCGTCCCATGGCCAAACCCTGACTTCCCAACGAAACTTAGCGGGTTTTAGCCCTGATATAATGTGAACTGGAGAGTGTTTTTTCAAAAAATCAATTGTTATTAGAGGATGCTTTAGGTAGTCAACTCTTAGTTGTTTACTCACAGGCCTGTATTGCAGTTACATGAAAGTGAGACTTTTTTGGAAACAACTCAATTGTTATTGAAAGATTATTTAGTGAGGCCAGTAGGGTGTTTTCACACTAGCAGAATATGTGGGAGAGCGTTGCTATAGTTTGAGTACACTGTAATGCAATAGAGGTGGTAGCTCATTCTGAGGGGCATTTTGAGCCCCTCAGAATTTGCTTCCTCTCTATATGGACCATTTTATCAAGCCAGAACGCATCTGTTCTACTGTAGCGTCCCATGGCCGCACCCTGGCTTCCCAACAAAACTTAGCAGGTTCTAGCCCTGATGTAATGTGAACTGTAGTGTTTTTTTTTTTTTTTTCAAAAACTCAATTGTTATTAGAGGATGCTTTAGGTAGTCAACTCTTAGTTGTTTTCTCACAGGCCTGTATTGCAGTTACATGAAAGTGAGACTTTTTTGGAAACAACTCAATTGTTATTGAAAGATTATTTAGTGAGGCCAGTAGGGTGTTTTCACACTAGCAGAATATGTGGGAGAGAGTTGCTATAGTTTGAGTACAATGTAATGCAATAGAGGTGTTAGCTCATTCTGAGGGGCATTTTGAGCCCCTCAGAATTTGCTTCCTCTCCATATGGACCATTTTATTAAACCAGAAAACATCTGTTCTACTGTAGCGTCCCTTGGCCAAACCCTGACTTCCCAACGAAACTTTGCGGGTTCTAGCCCTGATGTAATGTGAACTGGAGAGTGTTTTTTCAAAAAATCAATTGTTATTAGAGGATGCTTTAGGTAGTCAACTCTTAGTTGTTTACTCACAGGCCTGTATTACAGTTACATTGAAGTGAGACTTTTTTGGAAACAACTCAATTGTTATTGAAAGATTATTTAGTGAGGCCAGTAGGGTGTTTTCACACTAGCAGAATATGTGGGAGAGAGTTGATATAGTTTGAGTATACTGTAATGCAATACAGGTGGTGGCTCATTCTGAGGGGCATTTTGAGCCCCTCAGAATATGCTTCCTCTCCATATGGACCATTTTATCAAGCCAAAAAACATGTGTTCTACTGTAGCGTCCCATGGCCGTACCCTGGCTTCCCAACGTAACTTAACAGGTTCTAGCCCTGATGTAATGTGAACTGGAGAGTGTTTTTTCAAAAATTCAATTGTTATTAGAGGATGCTTTAGGTAGTCAACTCTTAGTTGTTTTCTCACAGGCCTGTATTGCAGTTACATGAAAGTGAGACTTTTTTGGAAACAACTCAATTGTTATTGAAAGATTATTTAGTGAGGCCAGTAGGGTGTTTTCACACTAGCAGAATATGTGGGAGAGAGTTGATATAGTTTGAGTACACTGTAATGCAATACAGGTGGTAGCTCATTCTGAGGGGCATTTTGAGCCCCTCAGAATTTGCTTCCTCTCCATATGGACCATTTTATCAAGCCAGAATGCATCTGTTCTACTGTAGCGTCCCATGGCCGTACCCTGGCTTCCCAACGTAACTTAGCAGGTTCTAGCCCTGATGCTTTGTAAACTGGAGAGTGTTTTTTCAAAAATTCAATTGTTATTAGAGGATGCTTTAGGTAGTCAACTCTTAGTTGTTTTCTCACAGACCTGTATTGCAGTTACATGAAAGTGAGACTTTTTTGGGAACAACTCAATTGTTATTGAAAGATTATTTAGTGAGGCCAGTAGGGTGTGTTCACACTATCAGAATTTGTGGGAGAGAGTTGCTATAGTTTGAGTACAATGTAATGCAATAGAGGTGGTAGCTCATTCTGAGGGGCATTTTGAGCCCCTCAGAATTTGCTTCCTCTCCATATGGACCATTTTATTAAGCCAGAAAACATCTGTTCTACTGTAGCGTCCCTTGGCCAAACCCTGACTTCCCAACGAAACTTAGTGGGTTCTAGCCCTGATGTAATGTGAACTGGAGAGTGTTTTTTCAAAAAATTAATTGTTATTAGAAGATGCTTTAGGTAGTCAACTCTTAGTTGTTTACTCACAGGCCTGTATTGCAGTTACATGAAAGTGAGACTTTTTTGGAAACAACTCAATTGTTATTGAAAGATTATTTATTGAGGCCAGTAGGGTGTGTTCACACTAGCAGAATATGTGGGAGAGAGTTGATATAGTTTGAGTACACTGTAATGCAATACAGGTGGTAGCTCATTCTGAGGGGCATTTTGAGCCCCTCAGAATTTGCTTCCTCTCCATATGGACCATTTTATCAAGCCAGAATGCATCTGTTCTACTGTAGCGTCCCATGGCCGTACCCTGGCTTCCCAACGTAACTTAGCAGGTTCTAGCCCTGATGTAATGTGAACTGTAGTGTTTTTTTTTTTTTTTTTCAAAAACTCAATTGTTATTAGAGGATGCTTTAGGTAGTCAACTCTTAGTTGTTTTCTCACAGGCCTGTATTGCAGTTACATGAAAGTGAGACTTTTTTGGAAACAACTCAATTGTTATTGAAAGATTATTTAGTGAGGCCAGTAGGGTGTTTTCACACTAGCAGAATATGAGGGAGAGAGTTGCTATAGTTTGAGTACACTGTAATGCAATAGAGGTGGTAGCTCATTCTGAGGGGCATTTTGAGCCCCTCAGAATTTGCTTCCTCTCCATATGGACCATTTTATCAAGCTAGAACGAATCTGTTCTACTGTAGCGTCCCATGGCCAAACCCTGACTTCCCAACGAAACTTAGCGGGTTCTAGCCCTGATGTAATGTGAACTGGAGAGTGTTTTTTCAAAAAATCAATTGTTATCAGAGGATGCTTTAGGTAGTCATCTCTTAGTTGTTTACTCACAGGCCTGTATTACAGTTACATTGAAGTGAGACTTTTTTGGAAACAACTCAATTGTTATTGAAAGATTATTTATTGAGGCCAGTAGGGTGTGTTCACACTAGCAGAATATGTGGGAGAGAGTTGATATAGTTTGAGTACACTGTAATGCAATACAGGTGGTAGCTCATTCTGAGGGGCATTTTGAGCCCCTCAGAATTTGCTTCCTCTCTATATGGACCATTTTATCAAGCCAGAACGCATCTGTTCTAGTGTAGCGTCCCATGGCCAAACCCTGACTTCCCAACGAAACTTAGCGGGTTCTAGCCCTGATATAATGTGAACTGGAGAGTGTTTTTTCAAAAAATCAATTGTTATTAGAGGATGCTTTAGGAAGTCAACTCTTAGTTGTTTACTCACAGGCCTGTATTACAGTTACATTGAAGTGAGACTTTTTTGGAAAGAACTCAATTGTTATTGAAAGATTATTTAGTGAGGCCAGTAGGGTGTTTTCACACTAGCAGAATATGTGGGAGAGAGTTGATATAGTTTGAGTACACTGTAATGCAATAGAGGTGGTAGCTCATTCTGAGGGGCATTTTGAGCCCCTCAGAATTTGCTTCCTCTCCATATGGACCATTTTATCAAGCCAGAATGCATCTGTTCTACTGTAGCGTCCCATGGCCGTACCCTGGCTTCCCAACGTAACTTAGCAGGTTCTAGCCCTGATGTAATGTGAACTGGAGAGTGTTTTTTCAAAAATTCAATTGTTATTAGAGGATGCTTTAGGTAGTCAACTCTTAGTTGTTTTCTCACAGGCCTGTATTGCAGTTACATGAAAGTGAGACTTTTTTGGAAACAACTCAATTGTTATTGAAAGATTATTTAGTGAGGCCAGTAGGGTGTTTTCACACTAGCAGAATATGAGGGAGAGAGTTGCTATAGTTTGAGTACACTGTAATGCAATAGAGGTGGTAGCTCATTCTGAGGGGCATTTTGAGCCCCTCAGAATTTGCTTCCTCTCCATATGGACCATTTTATCAAGCCAGAACGAATCTGTTCTACTGTAGCGTCCCATGGCCAAACCCTGACTTCCCAACGAAACTTAGCCGGTTCTAGCCCTGATGTAATGTGAACTGGAGAGTGTTTTTTCAAAAAATCAATTGTTATCAGAGGATGCTTTAGGTAGTCATCTCTTAGTTGTTTACTCACAGGCCTGTATTACAGTTACATTGAAGTGAGACTTTTTTGGAAACAACTCAATTGTTATTGAAAGATTATTTATTGAGGCCAGTAGGGTGTGTTCACACTAGCAGAATATGTGGGAGAGAGTTGATATAGTTTGAGTACACTGTAATGCAATACAGGTGGTAGCTCATTCTGAGGGGCATTTTGAGCCCCTCAGAATTTGCTTCCTCTCTATATGGACCATTTTATCAAGCCAGAACGCATCTGTTCTAGTGTAGCGTCCCATGGCCAAACCCTGACTTCCCAACGAAACTTAGCGGGTTCTAGCCCTGATATAATGTGAACTGGAGAGTGTTTTTTAAAAAAATCAATTGTTATTAGAGGATGCTTTAGGAAGTCAACTCTTAGTTGTTTACTCACAGGCCTGTATTACAGTTACATTGAAGTGAGACTTTTTTGGAAAGAACTCAATTGTTATTGAAAGATTATTTAGTGAGGCCAGTAGGGTGTTTTCACACTAGCAGAATATGTGGGAGAGAGTTGATATAGTTTGAGTACACTGTAATGCAATAGAGGTGGTAGCTCATTCTGAGGGGCATTTTGAGCCCCTCAGAATTTGCTTCCTCTCCATATGGACCATTTTATCAAGCCAGAACGCATCTGTTCTACTGTAGCGTCCCATGGCCGTACCCTGGCTTCCCAACGTAACTTAGCAGGTTCTAGCCCTGATGTAATGTGAACTGGAGAGTGTTTTTTCAAAAATTCAATTGTTATTAGAGGATGCTTTAGGTAGTCAACTCTTAGTTGTTTTCTCACAGGCCTGTACTGCAGTTACATGAAAGTGAGACTTTTTTGGAAACAACTCAATTGTTATTGAAAGATTATTTAGTGAGGCCAGTAGGGTGTTTTCACACTATCAGAATATGTGGGAGAGAGTTGCTATAGTTTGAGTACAATGTAATGCAATAGAGGTGGTAGCTCATTCTGAGGGGCATTTTGAGCCCCTCAGAATTTGCTTCCTCTCCATATGGACCATTTTATTTAGCCAGAAAACATCTGTTCTACTGTAGCGTCACTTGGCCAAACCCTGACTTCCCAACGAAACTTAGCGGGTTCTAGCCCTGATGTAATGTGAACTGGAGAGAATGTTTTTTCAAAAATTTAATTGTTATTAGAGGATGCTTTAGGTAGTCAACTCTTAGTTGTTTACTCACAGGCCTGTATTGCAGTTACATGAAAGTGAGACTTTTTTGGAAACAACTCAATTGTTATTGAAAGATTATTTAGTGAGGCCAGTAGGGTGTTTTCACACTAGCAGAATATGTGGGAGAGAGTTGCTATAGTTTGAGTACACTGTAATGCAATACAGGTGGTAGCTCATTCTGAGGGGCATTTTGAGCCCCTCAGAATTTGCTTCCTCTCCATATGGACCATTTTATCAAGCCAGAACGCGTCTGTTCTACTGTAGCGTCCCATGGCCAAACCCTGACTTCCCAACGAAACTTGGCGGGTTCTAGCCCTGATGTAATGTGAACTAAAGAGAGTGTTTTTTTAAAAAATCAATTGTTATTAGAGGATGCTTAGGTAGTCAACTCTTAGTTGTTTACTCACAGGCCTGTATTACAGTTACATGAAAGTGAGACTTTTTTGCAAACAACTCAATTGTTATTGAAAGATTATTTAGTGAGGCCAGTAGGGTGTGTTCACACTATCAGAATATGTGGGAGAGAGTTGCTATAGTTTGAGTACAATGTAATGCAATAGAGGTGGTAGCTCATTCTGAGGGGCATTTTGAGCCCCTCAGAATTTGCTTCCTCTCCATATGGACCATTTTATTAAGCCAGAAAACATCTGTTCTACTGTAGCGTCCCTTGGCCAAACCCTGACTTCCCAATGAAACTTAGTGGGTTCTAGCCCTGATGTAATGTGAACTGGAGAGTGTTTTTTCAAAAAACTAATTGTTATTAGAAGATGCTTTAGGTAGTCAACTCTTAGTTGTTTACTCACAGGCCTGTATTGCAGTTACATGAAAGTGAGACTTTTTTGGAAACAACTCAATTATTATTGAAAGATTATTTAGTGAGGCCAGTAGGGTGTTTTCACACTAGCAGAATATGTGGGAGAGAGTTGATATAGTTTGAGTACACTGTAATGCAATACAGGTGGTTGCTCATTCTGAGGGGCATTTTGAGCGCCTCAGAATTTGCTTCCTCTCCATATGGACCATTTTATCAAGCCAGATTGCATCTGTTCTACTGTAGCGTCCCATGGCCGTACCCTGGCTTCCCAACGTAACGTAGCAGGTTCTAGCCCTGATGTAATGTGAACTGGAGAGTGTTTTTTCAAAAATTCAATTGTTATTAGAGGATGCTTTAGGTAGTCAACTCTTAGTTGTTTTCTCACAGGCCTGTATTGCAGTTACATGAAAGTGAGACTTTTTTGGAAACAACTCAATTGTTATTGAAAGATTATTTAGTGAGGCCAGTAGGGTGTTTTCACACTATCAGAATATGTGGGAGAGAGTTGCTATAGTTTGAGTACAATGTAATGCAATAGAGGTGGTAGCTCATTCTGAGGGGCATTTTGAGCCCCTCAGAATTTGCTTCCTCTCCATATGGACCATTTTATTTAGCCAGAAAACATCTGTTCTACTGTAGCGTCACTTGACCAAGCCCTGACTTCCCAACGAAACTTAGCGGGTTCTAGCCCTGATGTAATGTGAACTGGAGAGAATGTTTTTTCAAAAATTTAATTGTTATTAGAGGATGCTTTAGGTAGTCAACTCTTAGTTGTTTTCTCACAGGCCTGTATTGCAGTTACATGAAAGTGAGACTTTTTTGGAAACAACTCAATTGTTATTGAAAGATTATTTAGTGAGGCCAGTAGGGTGTGTTCACACTATCAGAATTTGTGGGAGAGAGTTGCTATAGTTTGAGTACAATGTAATGCAATAGAGGTGGTAGCTCATTCTGAGGGGCATTTTGAGCCCCTCAGAATTTGCTTCCTCTCCATATGGACCATTTTATCAAGCCAGAAAACATCTGTTCTACTGTAGCGTCCCTTGGCCAAACCCTGACTTCCCAACGAAACTTAGTGGGTTCTAGCCCTGATGTAATGTGAACTGGAGAGTGTTTTTTCAAAAAATTAATTGTTATTAGAAGATGCTTTAGGTAGTCAACTCTTAGTTGTTTTCTCACAGGCCTGTATTGCAGTTACATGAAAGTGAGACTTTTTTGGAAACAACTCAATTGTTATTGAAAGATTATTTAGTGAGGCCAGTAGGGTGTTTTCACACTAGCAGAATATGTGGGAGAGAGTTGCTATAGTTTGAGTACACTGTAATGCAATACAGGTGGTAGCTCATTCTGAGGGGCATTTTGAGCCCCTCAGAATTTGCTTCCTCTCTATATGGACCATTTTATCAAGCCAGAACGCATCTGTTCTACTGTAGCGTCCCTTGGCCAAACCCTGACTTCCCAACGAAACTTAGCGGGTTCTAGCCCTGATGTAATGTGAATTGGAGAGTGTTTTTTCAAAAAATCAATTGTTATTAGAGGATGCTTTAGGTAGTCAACTTTTAGTTGTTTACTCACAGGCCTGTATTGCAGTTACATGAAAGTGAGACTTTTTTGGAAACAACTCAATTGTTATTGAAAGATTATTTAGTGAGGCCAGTAGGGTGTTTTCACACTAGCAGAATATGTGGGAGAGAGTTGATATAGTTTGAGTACACTGTAATGCAATACAGGTGGTAGCTCATTCTGAGGGGCATTTTGAGCCCCTCAGAATTTGCTTCCTCTCTATATGGACCATTTTATCAAGCCAGAATGCATCTGTTCTACTGTAGCGTCCCATGGCCATACCCTGTCTTCCCAACAAAACATAGCAGGTTCTAGCCCTGATGTAATGTGAACTGGAGAGAATGTTTTTTCAAAAATTAAATTGTTATTAGAGGATGCTTTAGGTAGTCAACTCTTAGTTGTTTACTCACAGGCCTGTATTGCAGTTACATGAAAGTGAGACTTTTTTGGAAACAACTCAATTGTTATTGAAAGATTATTTAGTGAGGCCAGTAGGGTGTTTTCACACTAGCAGAATATGTGGGAGAGAGTTGATATAGTTTGAGTACACTGTAATGCAATACATGTGGTAGCTCATTCTGAGGGGCATTTTGAGCCCCTCAGAATTTGCTTCCTCTCCATATGGACCATTTTATCAAGCCAGAAAACATGTGTTCTACTGTAGCGTCCCATGGCCGTACCCTGGCTTCCCAATGTAACTTAGCAGGTTCTAGCCCTGATGTAATGTGAACTGGAGAGTGTTTTTTCAAAAATTCAATTGTTATTAGAGGATGCTTTAGGTAGTCAACTCTTAGTTGTTTACTCACAGGCCTGTATTGCAGTTACATGAAAGTGAGACTTTTTTGGAAACAACTCAATTGTTATTGAAAGATTATTTAGTGAGGCCAGTAGGGTGTTTTCACACTATCAGAATATGTGGGAGAGAGTTGCTATAGTTTGAGTACACTGTAATGTAATACAGGTGGTAGCTCATTCTGAGGGGCATTTTGAGCCCCTCAGAATTTGCTTCCTCTCCATATGGACCATTTTATTAAGCCCGAAAACATCTGTTCTACTGTAGCGTCCCTTGGCTAAACCCTGACTTCCCAACAAAACTTAGCGGGTTCTAGCCCTGATGTAATGTGAACTGGAGAGAATGATTTTTCAAAAATTCAATTGTTATTAGAGGATGCTTTAGGTAGTCAACTCTTAGTTGTTTACTCACAGGCCTGTATTGCAGTTACATGAAAGTGAGACTTTTTTGGAAACAACTCAATTGTTATTGAAAGATTATTTAGTGAGGCCAGTAGGGTGTTTTCACACTAGCAGAATATGTGGGAGAGAGTTGATATAGTTTGAGTACACTGTAATGCAATACAGGTGGTAGCTCATTCTGAGGGGCATTTTGAGCCCCTCAGAATTTGCTTCCTCTCTATATGGACCATTTTATCAAGCCAGAACACATCTGTTCTACTGTAGCGTCCCATGGCCATACCCTGTCTTCCCAACAAAACATAGCAGGTTCTATCCCTGATGTAATGTGAACTGGAGAGAATGTTTTTTCAAAAATTCAATTGTTATTAGAGGATGCTTTAGGTAGTCAACTCTTAGATGTTTTCTCACAGGCCTGTATTGCAGTTACATGAAAGTGAGACTTTTTTGGAAACAAATCAATTGTTCTTGAAAGATTATTTAGTGAGGCCAGTAGGGTGTTTTCACACTATCAGAATATGTGGGAGAGAGTTGCTATAGTTTGAGTACAATGTAATGCAATAGAGGTGGTAGCTCATTCTGAGGGGCATTTTGAGCCCCTCAGACTTTGCTTCCTCTCCATATGGACCATTTTATTAAGCCAGAAAACATGTGTTCTACTGTAGCGTCCCATGGCCGTACCCTGGCTTCCCAATGTACCTTAGCAGGTTCTAGCCCTGATGTAATGTGAACTGGAGAGTGTTTTTTCAAAAATTCAATTGTTATTAGAGGATGCTTTAGGTAGTCAACTCTTAGTTGTTTACTCACAGGCCTGTATTGCAGTTACATGAAAGTGAGACTTTTTTGGAAACAACTCAATTGTTATTGAAAGATTATTTAGTGAGGCCAGTAGGGTGTTTTCACACTAGCAGAATATGTGGGAGAGAGTTGCTATAGTTTGAGTACACTGTAATGCAATACAGGTGGTAGCTCATTCTGAGGGGCATTTTGAGCCCCTCAGAATTTGCTTCCTCTCTATATGGACCATTTTATCAAGCCAGAACGCATCTGTTCTACTGTAGCGTCCCTTGGCCAAACCCTGACTTACCAACGAAACTTAGCGGGTTCTAGCCCTGATGTAATGTGAATTGGAGAGTGTTTTTTCAAAAAATCAATTGTTATTAGAGGATGCTTTAGGTAGTCAACTTTTAGTTGTTTACTCACAGGCCTGTATTGCAGTTACATGAAAGTGAGACTTTTTTGGAAACAACTCAATTGTTATTGAAAGATTATTTAGTGAGGCCAGTAGGGTGTTTTCACACTAGCAGAATATGTGGGAGAGAGTTGATATAGTTTGAGTACACTGTAATGCAATACAGGTGGTAGCTCATTCTGAGGGGCATTTTGAGCCCCTCAGAATTTGCTTCCTCTCCATATGGACCATTTTATCAAGCCAGAAAACATGTGTTCTACTGTAGCGTCCCATGGCCGTACCCTGGCTTCCCAATGTAACTTAGCAGGTTCTAGCCCTGATGTAATGTGAACTGGAGAGTGTTTTTTCAAAAATTCAATTGTTATTAGAGGATGCTTTAGGTAGTCAACTCTTAGTTGTTTACTCACAGGCCTGTATTGCAGTTACACGAAAGTGAGACTTTTTTGGAAACAACTCAATTGTTATTGAAAGATTATTTAGTGAGGCCAGTAGGGTGTTTTCACACTATCAGAATATGTGGGAGAGAGAGTTGCTATAGTTTGAGTACACTGTAAAGTAATACAGGTGGTAGCTCATTCTGAGGGGCATTTTGAGCCCCTCAGAATTTGCTTCCTCTCCATATGGACCATTTTATTAAGCCAGAAAACATCTGTTCTACTGTAGCGTCCCTTGGCTAAACTCTGACTTCCCAACGAAACTTAGCGGGTTCTAGCCCTGATGTAATGTGAACTGGAGAGAATGATTTTTCAAAAATTCAATTGTTATTAGAGGATGCTTTAGGTAGTCAACTCTTAGTTGTTTACTCACAGGCCTGTATTGCAGTTACATGAAAGTGAGACTTTTTTGGAAACAACTCAATTGTTATTGAAAGATTATTTAGTGAGGCCAGTAGGGTGTTTTCACACTAGCAGAATATGTGGGAGAGAGTTGCTATAGTTTGAGTACACTGTAATGCAATAGAGGTGGTAGCTCATTCTGAGGGGCATTTTGAGCCCCTCAGAATTTGCTTCCTCTCCATATGGAACATTTTATCAAGCCAGAACGCATCTGTTCTACTGTAGCGTCCCATGGCCAAGCTCTGACTTCCCAACGAAACTTAGCGGGTTCTAGCCCTGATGTAATGTGAACTGGAGAGTGTTTTTTCACAAAATTAACTGTTATTAGAACATGCTTTAGGTAGTCAACTCTTAGTTGTTTACTCACAGGCCTGTATTGCAGTTACATGAAAGTGAGACTTTTTTGGAAACAACTCAATTGTTATTGAAAGATTATTTAGTGAGGCCAGTAGGGTGTTTTCACACTAGCAGAATATGTGGGAGAGAGTTGATATAGTTTGAGTACACTGTAATGCAATACAGGTGGTAGCTCATTCTGAGGGGCATTTTGAGCCCCTCAGAATTTGCTTCCTCTCTATATGGACCATTTTATCAAGCCAGAACGCATCTGTTCTACTGTAGCGTCCCATGGCCATACCCTGTCTTCCCAACAAAACATAGCAGGTTCTATCCCTGATGTAATGTGAACTGGAGAGAATGTTTTTTCAAAAATTCAATTGTTATTAGAGGATGCTTTAGGTAGTCAACTCTTAGATGTTTTCTCACAGGCCTGTATTGCAGTTACATGAAAGTGAGACTTTTTTGGAAACAAATCAATTGTTATTGAAAGATTATTTAGTGAGGCCAGTAGGGTGTTTTCACACTAGCAGAATATGTGGGAGAGAGTTGCTATAGTTTGAGTACAATGTAATGCAATAGAGGTAGTAGCTCATTCTGAGGGGCATTTTGAGCCCCTCAGAATTTGCTTCCTCTCCATATGGACCATTTTATTAATCCAGAAAACATCTGTTCTACTGTAGCGTCACTTGGCCAAACCCTGACTTCCCAACGAAACTTAGCGGGTTCTAGCTCTGATGTAATGTGAACTGGAGAGAATGTTTTTTCAAAATTTCAATTGTTATTAGAGCATGCTTTAGGTAGTCAACTCTTAGTTGTTTACTCACAGGCCTGTATTGCAGTTACATGAAAGTGAGACTTATTTGGAAACAACTCAATTGTTATTGAAAGATTATTTAGTGAGGCCAGTATGGTGTTTTCACACTAGCAGAATATGAGGGAGAGAGTTGCTATAGTTTGAGTACACTGTAATGCAATAGAGGTGGTAGCTCATTCTGAGGGGCATTTTGAGCCCCTCAGAATTTGCTTCCTCTCCATATGGACCATTTTATCAAGCCAGAACGCATCTGTTCTACTGTAGCGTCCCTTGGCTAAACTCTGACTTCCCAACGAAACTTAGCGGGTTCTAGCCCTGATGTAATGTGAACTGGAGAGAATGATTTTTCAAAAATTCAATTGTTATTAGAGGATGCTTTAGGTAGTCAACTCTTAGTTGTTTACTCACAGGCCTGTATTGCAGTTACATGAAAGTGAGACTTTTTTGGAAACAACTCAATTGTTATTGAAAGATTATTTAGTGAGGCCAGTAGGGTGTTTTCACACTAGCAGAATATGTGGGAGAGAGTTGCTATAGTTTGAGTACACTGTAATGCAATAGAGGTGGTAGCTCATTCTGAGGGGCATTTTGAGCCCCTCAGAATTTGCTTCCTCTCCATATGGAACATTTTATCAAGCCAGAACGCATCTGTTCTACTGTAGCGTCCCATGGCCAAGCTCTGACTTCCCAACGAAACTTAGCGGGTTCTAGCCCTGATGTAATGTGAACTGGAGAGTGTTTTTTCACAAAATTAACTGTTATTAGAACATGCTTTAGGTAGTCAACTCTTAGTTGTTTACTCACAGGCCTGTATTGCAGTTACATGAAAGTGAGACTTTTTTGGAAACAACTCAATTGTTATTGAAAGATTATTTAGTGAGGCCAGTAGGGTGTTTTCACACTAGCAGAATATGTGGGAGAGAGTTGATATAGTTTGAGTACACTGTAATGCAATACAGGTGGTAGCTCATTCTGAGGGGCATTTTGAGCCCCTCAGAATTTGCTTCCTCTCTATATGGACCATTTTATCAAGCCAGAACGCATCTCTTCTACTGTAGCGTCCCATGGCCATACCCTGTCTTCCCAACAAAACATAGCAGGTTCTATCCCTGATGTAATGTGAACTGGAGAGAATGTTTTTTCAAAAATTCAATTGTTATTAGAGGATGCTTTAGGTAGTCAACTCTTAGATGTTTTCTCACAGGCCTGTATTGCAGTTACATGAAAGTGAGACTTTTTTGGAAACAAATCAATTGTTATTGAAAGATTATTTAGTGAGGCCAGTAGGGTGTTTTCACACTAGCAGAATATGTGGGAGAGAGTTGCTATAGTTTGAGTACAATGTAATGCAATAGAGGTAGTAGCTCATTCTGAGGGGCATTTTGAGCCCCTCAGAATTTGCTTCCTCTCCATATGGACCATTTTATTAATCCAGAAAACATCTGTTCTACTGTAGCGTCACTTGGCCAAACCCTGACTTCCCAACGAAACTTAGCGGGTTCTAGCTCTGATGTAATGTGAACTGGAGAGAATGTTTTTTCAAAATTTCAATTGTTGTTAGAGCATGCTTTAGGTAGTCAACTCTTAGTTGTTTACTCACAGGCCTGTATTGCAGTTACATGAAAGTGAGACTTATTTGGAAACAACTCAATTGTTATTGAAAGATTATTTAGTGAGGCCAGTATGGTGTTTTCACACTAGCAGAATATGAGGGAGAGAGTTGCTATAGTTTGAGTACACTGTAATGCAATAGAGGTGGTAGCTCATTCTGAGGGGCATTTTGAGCCCCTCAGAATTTGCTTCCTCTCCATATGGACCATTTTATTAATCCAGAAAACATCTGTTCTACTGTAGCGTCACTTGGCCAAACCCTGACTTCCCAACGAAACTTAGCGGGTTCTAGCTCTGATGTAATGTGAACTGGAGAGAATGTTTTTTCAAAATTTCAATTGTTATTAGAGCATGCTTTAGGTAGTCAACTCTTAGTTGTTTACTCACAGGCCTGTATTGCAGTTACATGAAAGTGAGACTTATTTGGAAACAACTCAATTGTTATTGAAAGATTATTTAGTGAGGCCAGTATGGTGTTTTCACACTAGCAGAATATGAGGGAGAGAGTTGCTATAGTTTGAGTACACTGTAATGCAATAGAGGTGGTAGCTCATTCTGAGGGGCATTTTGAGCCCCTCAGAATTTGCTTCCTCTCCATATGGACCATTTTATCAAGCCAGAACGCATCTGTTCTACTGTAGCGTCCCTTGGCTAAACTCTGACTTCCCAACGAAACTTAGCGGGTTCTAGCCCTGATGTAATGTGAACTGGAGAGAATGATTTTTCAAAAATTCAATTGTTATTAGAGGATGCTTTAGGTAGTCAACTCTTAGTTGTTTACTCACAGGCCTGTATTGCAGTTACATGAAAGTGAGACTTTTTTGGAAACAACTCAATTGTTATTGAAAGATTATTTAGTGAGGCCAGTAGGGTGTTTTCACACTAGCAGAATATGTGGGAGAGAGTTGCTATAGTTTGAGTACACTGTAATGCAATAGAGGTGGTAGCTCATTCTGAGGGGCATTTTGAGCCCCTCAGAATTTGCTTCCTCTCCATATGGAACATTTTATCAAGCCAGAACGCATCTGTTCTACTGTAGCGTCCCATGGCCAAGCTCTGACTTCCCAACGAAACTTAGCGGGTTCTAGCCCTGATGTAATGTGAACTGGAGAGTGTTTTTTCACAGAATTAACTGTTATTAGAACATGCTTTAGGTAGTCAACTCTTAGTTGTTTACTCACAGGCCTGTATTGCAGTTACATGAAAGTGAGACTTTTTTGGAAACAACTCAATTGTTATTGAAAGATTATTTAGTGAGGCCAGTAGGGTGTTTTCACACTAGCAGAATATGTGGGAGAGAGTTGATATAGTTTGAGTACACTGTAATGCAATACAGGTGGTAGCTCATTCTGAGGGGCATTTTGAGCCCCTCAGAATTTGCTTCCTCTCTATATGGACCATTTTATCAAGCCAGAACGCATCTGTTCTACTGTAGCGTCCCATGGCCATACCCTGTCTTCCCAACAAAACATAGCAGGTTCTATCCCTGATGTAATGTGAACTGGAGAGAATGTTTTTTCAAAAATTCAATTGTTATTAGAGGATGCTTTAGGTAGTCAACTCTTAGATGTTTTCTCACAGGCCTGTATTGCAGTTACATGAAAGTGAGACTTTTTTGGAAACAAATCAATTGTTATTGAAAGATTATTTAGTGAGGCCAGTAGGGTGTTTTCACACTAGCAGAATATGTGGGAGAGAGTTGCTATAGTTTGAGTACAATGTAATGCAATAGAGGTAGTAGCTCATTCTGAGGGGCATTTTGAGCCCCTCAGAATTTGCTTCCTCTCCATATGGACCATTTTATTAATCCAGAAAACATCTGTTCTACTGTAGCGTCACTTGGCCAAACCCTGACTTCCCAACGAAACTTAGCGGGTTCTAGCTCTGATGTAATGTGAACTGGAGAGAATGTTTTTTCAAAATTTCAATTGTTGTTAGAGCATGCTTTAGGTAGTCAACTCTTAGTTGTTTACTCACAGGCCTGTATTGCAGTTACATGAAAGTGAGACTTATTTGGAAACAACTCAATTGTTATTGAAAGATTATTTAGTGAGGCCAGTATGGTGTTTTCACACTAGCAGAATATGAGGGAGAGAGTTGCTATAGTTTGAGTACACTGTAATGCAATAGAGGTGGTAGCTCTTTCTGAGGGGCATTTTGAGCCCCTCAGAATTTGCTTCCTCTCCATATGGACCATTTTATCAAGCCAGAACGCATCTGTTCTACTGTAGCGTCCCATGGCCAAACCCTGACTTCCCAACGAAACTTAGCGGGTTCTAGCCCTGATGTAATGTGAACTGGAGAGTGTTTTTTCAAAAAATCAATTTTTATTAGAGGATGCTTTAGGTAGTCAACTCTTAGTTGTTTTCTCACAGGCCTGTATTGCAGTTACATGAAAGTGAGACTTTTTTGGAAACAACTCAATTGTTATTGAAAGATTATTTAGTGAGGCCAGTAGGGTGTTTTCACACTAGCAGAATATGTGGGAGAGAGTTGCTATAGTTTGAGTACACTGTAATGCAATACAGGTGGTAGCTCATTCTGAGGGGCATTTTGAGCCCCTCAGAATTTGCTTCCTCTCTATATGGACCATTTTATCAAGCCAGAACGCATCTGTTCTACTGTAATGTCCCTTGGCCAAACCCTGACTTCCCAACGAAACTTAGCGGGTTCTAGCCCTGATGTAATGTGAATTGGAGAGTGTTTTTTCAAAAAATCAATTGTTATTAGAGGATGCTTTAGGTAGTCAACTTTTAGTTGTTTACTCACAGGCCTGTATTGCAGTTACATGAAAGTGAGACTTTTTTGGAAACAACTCAATTGTTATTGAAAGATTATTTAGTGAGGCCAGTAGGGTGTTTTCACACTAGCAGAATATGTGGGAGAGAGTTGCTATAGTTTGAGTACACTGTAATGCAATAGAGGTGGTAGCTCATTCTGAGGGGCATTTTGAGCCCCTCAGAATTTGCTTCCTCTCCATATGGAACATTTTATCAAGCCAGAACGCATCTGTTCTACTGTAGCGTCCCATGGCCAAGCTCTGACTTCCCAACGAAACTTAGCGGGTTCTAGCCCTGATGTAATGTGAACTGGAGAGTGTTTTTTCACAAAATTAACTGTTATTAGAACATGCTTTAGGTAGTCAACTCTTAGTTGTTTACTCACAGGCCTGTATTGCAGTTACATGAAAGTGAGACTTTTTTGGAAACAACTCAATTGTTATTGAAAGATTATTTAGTGAGGCCAGTAGGGTGTTTTCACACTAGCAGAATATGTGGGAGAGAGTTGATATAGTTTGAGTACACTGTAATGCAATACAGGTGGTAGCTCATTCTGAGGGGCATTTTGAGCCCCTCAGAATTTGCTTCCTCTCTATATGGACCATTTTATCAAGCCAGAACGCATCTCTTCTACTGTAGCGTCCCATGGCCATACCCTGTCTTCCCAACAAAACATAGCAGGTTCTATCCCTGATGTAATGTGAACTGGAGAGAATGTTTTTTCAAAAATTCAATTGTTATTAGAGGATGCTTTAGGTAGTCAACTCTTAGATGTTTTCTCACAGGCCTGTATTGCAGTTACATGAAAGTGAGACTTTTTTGGAAACAAATCAATTGTTATTGAAAGATTATTTAGTGAGGCCAGTAGGGTGTTTTCACACTAGCAGAATATGTGGGAGAGAGTTGCTATAGTTTGAGTACAATGTAATGCAATAGAGGTAGTAGCTCATTCTGAGGGGCATTTTGAGCCCCTCAGAATTTGCTTCCTCTCCATATGGACCATTTTATTAATCCAGAAAACATCTGTTCTACTGTAGCGTCACTTGGCCAAACCCTGACTTCCCAACGAAACTTAGCGGGTTCTAGCTCTGATGTAATGTGAACTGGAGAGAATGTTTTTTCAAAATTTCAATTGTTGTTAGAGCATGCTTTAGGTAGTCAACTCTTAGTTGTTTACTCACAGGCCTGTATTGCAGTTACATGAAAGTGAGACTTATTTGGAAACAACTCAATTGTTATTGAAAGATTATTTAGTGAGGCCAGTATGGTGTTTTCACACTAGCAGAATATGAGGGAGAGAGTTGCTATAGTTTGAGTACACTGTAATGCAATAGAGGTGGTAGCTCATTCTGAGGGGCATTTTGAGCCCCTCAGAATTTGCTTCCTCTCCATATGGACCATTTTATTAATCCAGAAAACATCTGTTCTACTGTAGCGTCACTTGGCCAAACCCTGACTTCCCAACGAAACTTAGCGGGTTCTAGCTCTGATGTAATGTGAACTGGAGAGAATGTTTTTTCAAAATTTCAATTGTTATTAGAGCATGCTTTAGGTAGTCAACTCTTAGTTGTTTACTCACAGGCCTGTATTGCAGTTACATGAAAGTGAGACTTATTTGGAAACAACTCAATTGTTATTGAAAGATTATTTAGTGAGGCCAGTATGGTGTTTTCACACTAGCAGAATATGAGGGAGAGAGTTGCTATAGTTTGAGTACACTGTAATGCAATAGAGGTGGTAGCTCATTCTGAGGGGCATTTTGAGCCCCTCAGAATTTGCTTCCTCTCCATATGGACCATTTTATCAAGCCAGAACGCATCTGTTCTACTGTAGCGTCCCTTGGCTAAACTCTGACTTCCCAACGAAACTTAGCGGGTTCTAGCCCTGATGTAATGTGAACTGGAGAGAATGATTTTTCAAAAATTCAATTGTTATTAGAGGATGCTTTAGGTAGTCAACTCTTAGTTGTTTACTCACAGGCCTGTATTGCAGTTACATGAAAGTGAGACTTTTTTGGAAACAACTCAATTGTTATTGAAAGATTATTTAGTGAGGCCAGTAGGGTGTTTTCACACTAGCAGAATATGTGGGAGAGAGTTGCTATAGTTTGAGTACACTGTAATGCAATAGAGGTGGTAGCTCATTCTGAGGGGCATTTTGAGCCCCTCAGAATTTGCTTCCTCTCCATATGGAACATTTTATCAAGCCAGAACGCATCTGTTCTACTGTAGCGTCCCATGGCCAAGCTCTGACTTCCCAACGAAACTTAGCGGGTTCTAGCCCTGATGTAATGTGAACTGGAGAGTGTTTTTTCACAGAATTAACTGTTATTAGAACATGCTTTAGGTAGTCAACTCTTAGTTGTTTACTCACAGGCCTGTATTGCAGTTACATGAAAGTGAGACTTTTTTGGAAACAACTCAATTGTTATTGAAAGATTATTTAGTGAGGCCAGTAGGGTGTTTTCACACTAGCAGAATATGTGGGAGAGAGTTGATATAGTTTGAGTACACTGTAATGCAATACAGGTGGTAGCTCATTCTGAGGGGCATTTTGAGCCCCTCAGAATTTGCTTCCTCTCTATATGGACCATTTTATCAAGCCAGAACGCATCTGTTCTACTGTAGCGTCCCATGGCCATACCCTGTCTTCCCAACAAAACATAGCAGGTTCTATCCCTGATGTAATGTGAACTGGAGAGAATGTTTTTTCAAAAATTCAATTGTTATTAGAGGATGCTTTAGGTAGTCAACTCTTAGATGTTTTCTCACAGGCCTGTATTGCAGTTACATGAAAGTGAGACTTTTTTGGAAACAAATCAATTGTTATTGAAAGATTATTTAGTGAGGCCAGTAGGGTGTTTTCACACTAGCAGAATATGTGGGAGAGAGTTGCTATAGTTTGAGTACAATGTAATGCAATAGAGGTAGTAGCTCATTCTGAGGGGCATTTTGAGCCCCTCAGAATTTGCTTCCTCTCCATATGGACCATTTTATTAATCCAGAAAACATCTGTTCTACTGTAGCGTCACTTGGCCAAACCCTGACTTCCCAACGAAACTTAGCGGGTTCTAGCTCTGATGTAATGTGAACTGGAGAGAATGTTTTTTCAAAATTTCAATTGTTGTTAGAGCATGCTTTAGGTAGTCAACTCTTAGTTGTTTACTCACAGGCCTGTATTGCAGTTACATGAAAGTGAGACTTATTTGGAAACAACTCAATTGTTATTGAAAGATTATTTAGTGAGGCCAGTATGGTGTTTTCACACTAGCAGAATATGAGGGAGAGAGTTGCTATAGTTTGAGTACACTGTAATGCAATAGAGGTGGTAGCTCTTTCTGAGGGGCATTTTGAGCCCCTCAGAATTTGCTTCCTCTCCATATGGACCATTTTATCAAGCCAGAACGCATCTGTTCTACTGTAGCGTCCCATGGCCAAACCCTGACTTCCCAACGAAACTTAGCGGGTTCTAGCCCTGATGTAATGTGAACTGGAGAGTGTTTTTTCAAAAAATCAATTTTTATTAGAGGATGCTTTAGGTAGTCAACTCTTAGTTGTTTTCTCACAGGCCTGTATTGCAGTTACATGAAAGTGAGACTTTTTTGGAAACAACTCAATTGTTATTGAAAGATTATTTAGTGAGGCCAGTAGGGTGTTTTCACACTAGCAGAATATGTGGGAGAGAGTTGCTATAGTTTGAGTACACTGTAATGCAATACAGGTGGTAGCTCATTCTGAGGGGCATTTTGAGCCCCTCAGAATTTGCTTCCTCTCTATATGGACCATTTTATCAAGCCAGAACGCATCTGTTCTACTGTAATGTCCCTTGGCCAAACCCTGACTTCCCAACGAAACTTAGCGGGTTCTAGCCCTGATGTAATGTGAATTGGAGAGTGTTTTTTCAAAAAATCAATTGTTATTAGAGGATGCTTTAGGTAGTCAACTTTTAGTTGTTTACTCACAGGCCTGTATTGCAGTTACATGAAAGTGAGACTTTTTTGGAAACAACTCAATTGTTATTGAAAGATTATTTAGTGAGGCCAGTAGGGTGTTTTCACACTAGCAGAATATGTGGGAGAGAGTTGATATAGTTTGAGTACACTGTAATGCAATACAGGTGGTAGCTCATTTTGAGGGGCATTTTGAGCCCCTCAGAATTTGCTTCCTCTCCATATGGACCATTTTATCAAGCCAAAAAACATGTGTTCTACTGTAGCGTCCCATGGCCGTACCCTGGCTTCCCAATGTAACTTAGCAGGTTCTAGCCCTGATGTAATGTGAACTGGAGAGTGTTTTTTCAAAAATTCAATTGTTATTAGAGGATGCTTTAGGTAGTCAACTCTTAGTTGTTTTCTCACAGGCCTGTATTGCAGTTACATGAAAGTGAGACTTTTTTGGAAACAACTCAATTGTTATTGAAAGATTATTTAGTGAGGCCAGTAGGGTGTTTTCACACTAGCAGAATATGTGGGAGAGAGTTGATATAGTTTGAGTACACTGTAATGCAATACAGGTGGTAGCTCATTCTGAGGGGCATTTTGAGCCCCTCAGAATTTGCTTCCTCTCCATATGGACCATTTTATCAAGCCAGAAAACATGTGTTCTACTGTAGCGTCCCATGGCCGTACCCTGGCTTCCCAATGTAACTTAGCAGGTTCTAGCCCTGATGTAATGTGAACTGGAGAGTGTTTTTTCAAAAATTCAATTGTTATTAGAGGATGCTTTAGGTAGTCAACTCTTAGTTGTTTACTCACAGGCCTGTATTGCAGTTACATGAAAGTGAGACGTTTTTGGAAACAACTCAATTGTTATTGAAAGATTATTTAGTGAGGCCAGTAGGGTGTTTTCACACTATCAGAATATGTGGGAGAGAGTTGCTATAGTTTGAGTACACTGTAATGTAATACAGGTGGTAGCTCATTCTGAGGGGCATTTTGAGCCCCTCAGAATTTGCTTCCTCTCCATATGGACCATTTTATTAAGCCCGAAAACATCTGTTCTACTGTAGCGTCCCTTGGCTAAACCCTGACTTCCCAACGAAACTTAGCGGGTTCTAGCCCTGATGTAATGTGAACTGGAGAGAATGATTTTTCAAAAATTCAATTGTTATTAGAGGATGCTTTAGGTAGTCAACTCTTAGTTGTTTACTCACAGGCCTGTATTGCAGTTACATGAAAGTGAGACTTTTTTGGAAACAACTCAATTGTTATTGAAAGATTATTTAGTGAGGCCAGTAGGGTGTTTTCACACTAGCAGAATATGTGGGAGAGAGTTGATATAGTTTGAGTACACTGTAATGCAATACAGGTGGTAGCTCATTCTGAGGGGCATTTTGAGCCCCTCAGAATTTGCTTCCTCTCTATATGGACCATTTTATCAAGCCAGAACACATCTGTTCTACTGTAGCGTCCCATGGCCATACCCTGTCTTCCCAACAAAACATAGCAGGTTCTATCCCTGATGTAATGTGAACTGGAGAGAATGTTTTTTCAAAAATTCAATTGTTATTAGAGGATGCTTTAGGTAGTCAACTCTTAGTTGTTTACTCACAGGCCTGTATTGCAGTTACATGAAAGTGAGACTTTTTTGGAAACAACTCAATTGTTATTGAAAGATTATTTAGTGAGGCCAGTAGGGTGTTTTCACACTAGCAGAATATGTGGGAGAGAGTTGCTATAGTTTTAGTACAATGTAATGCAATAGAGGTGGTAGCTCATTCTGAGGGGCATTTTGAGCCCCTCAGACTTTGCTTCCTCTCCATATGGACCATTTTATTAAGCCAGAAAACATGTGTTCTACTGTAGCGTCCCATGGCCGTACCCTGGCTTCCCAATGTAACTTAGCAGGTTCTAGCCCTGATGTAATGTGAACTGGAGAGTGTTTTTTCAAAAATTCAATTGTTATTAGAGGATGCTTTAGGTAGTCAACTCTTAGTTGTTTACTCACAGGCCTGTATTGCAGTTACATGAAAGTGAGACTTTTTTGGAAACAACTCAATTGTTATTGAAAGATTATTTAGTGAGGCCAGTAGGGTGTTTTCACACTAGCAGAATATGTGGGAGAGAGTTGATATAGTTTGAGTACACTGTAATGCAATACAGGTGGTAGCTCATTCTGAGGGGCATTTTGAGCCCCTCAGAATTTGCTTCCTCTCTATATGGACCATTTTATCAAGCCAGAACGCATCTGTTCTACTGTAGCGTCCCATGGCCATACCCTGTCTTCCCAACAAAACATAGCAGGTTCTATCCCTGATGTAATGTGAACTGGAGAGAATGTTTTTTCAAAAATTCAATTGTTATTAGAGGATGCTTTAGGTAGTCAACTCTTAGATGTTTTCTCACAGGCCTGTATTGCAGTTACATGAAAGTGAGACTTTTTTGGAAACAAATCAATTGTTATTGAAAGATTATTTAGTGAGGCCAGTAGGGTGTTTTCACACTAGCAGAATATGTGGGAGAGAGTTGCTATAGTTTGAGTACAATGTAATGCAATAGAGGTGGTAGCTCATTCTGAGGGGCATTTTGAGCCCCTCAGAATTTGCTTCCTCTCCATATGGACCATTTTATTAATCCAGAAAACATCTGTTCTACTGTAGCGTCACTTGGCCAAACCCTGACTTCCCAACGAAACTTAGCGGGTTCTAGCTCTGATGTAATGTGAACTGGAGAGAATGTTTTTTCAAAATTTCAATTGTTATTAGAGCATGCTTTAGGTAGTCAACTCTTAGTTGTTTACTCACAGGCCTGTATTGCAGTTACATGAAAGTGAGACTTTTTTGGAAACAACTCAATTGTTATTGAAAGATTATTTAGTGAGGCCAGTAGGGTGTTTTCACACTAGCAGAATATGAGGGAGAGAGTTGCTATAGTTTGAGTACACTGTAATGCAATAGAGGTGGTAGCTCATTCTGAGGGGCATTTTGAGCCCCTCAGAATTTGCTTCCTCTCCATATGGACCATTTTATCAAGCCAAAAAACATGTGTTCTACTGTAGCGTCCCATGGCCGTACCCTGGCTTCCCAATGTAACTTAGCAGGTTCTAGCCCTGATGTAATGTGAACTGGAGAGTGTTTTTTCAAAAATTCAATTGTTATTAGAGGATGCTTTAGGTAGTCAACTCTTAGTTGTTTTCTCACAGGCCTGTATTGCAGTTACATGAAAGTGAGACTTTTTTGGAAACAACTCAATTGTTATTGAAAGATTATTTAGTGAGGCCAGTAGAGTGTTTTCACACTAGCAGAATATGTGGGAGAGAGTTGCTATAGTTTGAGTACACTGTAATGCAATACAGGTGGTAGCTCATTCTGAGGGGCATTTTGAGCCCCTCAGAATTTGCTTCCTCTCTATATGGACCATTTTATCAAGCCAGAATGTATCTGTTCTAGTGTAGCGTCCCATGGCCATACCCTGTCTTCCCAACAAAACATAGCAGGTTCTAGCCCTGATGTAATGTGAACTGGAGAGAATGTTTTTTCAAAAATTAAATTGTTATTAGAGGATGCTTTAGGTAGTCAACTCTTAGTTGTTTACTCACAGGCCTGTATTGCAGTTACATGAAAGTGAGACTTTTTTGGAAACAACTCATTTGTTATTGAAAGATTATTTAGTGAGGCCAGTAGGGTGTTTTCACACTAACAGAATATGTGGGAGAGAGTTGATATAGTTTGAGTACACTGTAATGCAATAGAGGTGGTAGCTCATTCTGAGGGGCATTTTGAGCCCCTCAGAATTTGCTTCCTCTCCATATGGACCATTTTATCAAGCCAGAACGCATCTGTTCTACTGTAGCATCCCATGGCCAAACCCTGACTTCCCAACGAAACTTAGCGGGTTCTAGCCCTGATGTAATGTGAACTGGAGAGTGTTTTTTCAAAAAATCAATTTTTATTAGAGGATGCTTTAGATAGTCAACTCTTAGTTGTTTACTCACAGGCCTGTATTACAGTTACATGAAAGTGAGACTTTTTTGGAAACAACTCAATTGTTATTGAAAGATTATTTAGTGAGGCCAGTAGGGTGTTTTCACACTAGCAGAATATGTGGGAGAGAGTTGCTATAGTTTGAGTACACTGTAATGCAATACAGGTGGTAGCTCATTCTGAGGGGCATTTTGAGCCCCTCAGAATTTGCTTCCTCTCTATATGGACCATTTTATCAAGCCAGAATGTATCTGTTCTAGTGTAGCGTCCCATGGCCATACCCTGTCTTCCCAACAAAACATAGCAGGTTCTAGCCCTGATGTAATGTGAACTGGAGAGAATGTTTTTTCAAAAATTCAATTGTTATTAGAGGATGCTTTAGGTAGTCAACTCTTAGTTGTTTACTCACAGGACTGTATTGCAGTTACATGAAAGTGAGACTTTTTTGGAAACAACTCAATTGTTATTGAAAGATTATTTAGTGAGGGCAGTAGGGTGTTTTCACACTATCAGAATATGTGGGAGAGAGTTGCTATAGTTTGAGTACAATGTAATGCAATAGAGGTGGTAGCTCATTCTGAGGGGCATTTTGAGCCCCTCAGAATTTGCTTCCTCTCCCTATGGACCATTTTATTAAGCCAGAAAACATCTGTTCTACTGTAGCGTCCCTTGGCCAAACCCTGACTTCCCAACGAAACTTAGCGGGTTCTAGCCCTGATGTAATGTGAACTGGAGAGAATGTTTTTTTCAAAAATTCAATTTTTATTAGAGGATGCTTTAGGTAGTCAACTCTTAGTTGTTTACTCACAGGCCTGTATTGCAGTTACATGAAAGTGAGACTTTTTTGGAAACAACTCAATTGTTATTGAAAGGTTATTTATTGAGGCCAGTAGGGTGTGTTCACACTAGCAGAATATGTGGGAGAGAGTTCATATAGTTTGAGTACACTGTAATACAATACAGGTGGTAGCTCATTCTGAGGGGAATTTTGAGCCCCTCAGAATTTGCTTCCTCTCTATATGGACCATTTTATCAAGCCAAAACGCATCTGTTCTAGTGTAGCGTCCCATGGCCATACCCTGTCTTCCCAACAAAACATAGCAGGTTCTAGCCCTGATGTAATGTGAACTGGAGAGTGTTTTTTCAAAAATTCAATTGTTATTAGAGGATGCTTTAGGTAGTCAACTCTTAGTTGTTTTCTCACAGGCCTGTATTGCAGTTACATGAAAGTGAGACTTTTTTGGAAACAACTCAATTGTTATTGAAAGATTATTTAGTGAGGCCAGTAGGGTGTTTTCACACTAGCAGAATATGTGGGAGAGAGTTGCTATAGTTTGAGTACACTGTAATGCAATACAGGTGGTAGCTCATTCTGAGGGGCATTTTGAGCCCCTCAGAATTTGCTTCCTCTCCATATGGACCATTTTATCAAGTCAGAACGCATCTGTTCTACTATAGCGTCCCATGGCCGTACCCTGGCTTCCCAACGAAACTTAGCAGGTTCTAGCCCTGATGTAATGTGAACTGGAGAGTGTTTTTTCAAATATTCAATTGTTATTAGAGGATGCTTTAGGTAGTCAACTCTTAGTTGTTTTCTCACAGGCCTGTATTGCAGTTACATGAAAGTGAGACTTTTTTGGAAACAACTCAATTGTTATTGAAAGATTATTTAGTGAGGCCAGTAGGGTGTTTTCACACTATCAGAATATGTGGGAGAGAGTTGCTATAGTTTGAGTACAATGTAATGCAATAGAGGTGGTAGCTCATTCTGAGAGGCATTTTGAGCCCCTCAGAATTTGCTTCCTCTCCATATGGACCATTTTATTAAGCCAGAAAACATCTGTTCTACTGTAGCGTCCCTTGGCCAAACCCTGACTTCCCAACGAAACTTAGCGGGTTCTAGCTCTGATGTAATGTCAACTGGAGAGAATGTTTTTTCAAAATTTCAATTGTTATTAGAGGATGCTTTAGGTAGTCAACTCTTAGTTGTTTACTCACAGGCCTGTATTGCAGTTACATGAAAGTGAGACTTTTTTGGAAACAACTCAATTGTTATTGAAAGATTATTTAGTGAGGCCAGTAGGGTGTTTTCACACTAGCAGAATATGAGGGAGAGAGTTGCTATAGTTTGAGTACACTGTAATGCAATAGAGGTGGTAGCTCATTCTGAGGGGCATTTTGAGCCCCTCAGAATTTGCTTCCTCTCCATATGGACCATTTTATCAAGCCAAAAAAAATGTGTTCTACTGTAGCGTCCCATGGCCGTACCCTGGCTTCCCAATGTAACTTAGCAGGTTCTAGCCCTGATGTAATGTGAACTGGAGAGTGTTTTTTCAAAAATTCAATTGTTATTAGAGGATGCTTTAGGTAGTCAACTCTTAGTTGCTTTCTCACAGGCCTGTATTGCAGTTACATGAAAGTGAGACTTTTTTGGAAACAACTCAATTGTTATTGAAAGATTATTTAGTGAGGCCAGTAGGGTGTTTTCACACTAGCAGAATATGTGGGAGAGAGTTGATATAGTTTGAGTACACAATAATGCAATACAGGTGGTAGCTCATTCTGAGGGGCATTTTGAGCCCCTCAGAATTTGCTTCCTCTCCATATGGACCATTTTATCAAGCCAAAAAACATGTGTTCTACTGTAGTGTCCCATGGCCGTACCCTGGCTTCCCAATGTAACTTAGCAGGTTCTAGCCCTGATGTAATGTGAACTGGAGAGTGTTTTTTCAAAAATTCAATTGTTATTAGAGGATGCTTTAGGTAGTCAACTCTTAGTTGTTTTCTCACAGGCCTGTATTGCAGTTACATGAAAGTGAGACTTTTTTGGAAACAACTCAATTGTTATTGAAAGATTATTTAGTGAGGCCAGTAGGGTGTTTTCACACTATCAGCATATGTGGGAGAGAGTTGCTATAGTTTGAGTACAATGTAATGCAATAGAGGTGGTAGCTCATTCTGAGGGGCATTTTGAGCCCCTCACAATTTGCTTCCTCTCCATATGGACCATTTTATTAAGCCAGAAAACATCTGTTCTACTGTAGCGTCCCTTGGCCAAACCCTGACTTCCCAACGAAACTTAGCGGGTTCTAGCCCTGATGTAATGTGAACTTGAGAGTGTTTTTTCAAAAAATTAATTGTTATTAGAAGATGCTTTAGGTAGTCAACTCTTAGTTGTTTACTCACAGGCCTGTATTGCAGTTACATGAAAGTGAGACTTTTTTGGAAACAACTCAATTGTTATTGAAAGATTATTTAGTGAGGCCAGTAGGGTGTTTTCACACTAGCAGAATATGTGGGAGAGAGTTGCTATAGTTTGAGTACACTGTAATGCAATACAGGTGGTAGCTCATTCTGAGGGGCATTTTGAGCCCCTCAGAATTTGCTTCCTCTCTATATGGACCATTTTATCAAGCCAGGACGCATCTGTTCTACTGTAGCATCCCATGGCCAAACCCTGACTTCCCAACGAAACTTAGCAGGTTCTAGCCCTGATGTAATGTGAACTGGAGAGTGTTTTTTCAAAAATTCAATTGTTATTAGAGGATGCTTTAGGTAGTCAACTCTTAGTTGTTTTCTCACAGGCCTGTATTGCAGTTACATGAAAGTGAGACTTTTTTGGAAACAACTCAATTGTTATTGAAAGATTATTTAGTGAGGCCAGTAGGGTGTTTTCACACTAGCAGAATATGTGGGAGAGAGTTGCTATAGTTTGAGTACACTGTAATGCAATACAGGTGGTAGCTCATTCTGAGGGGCATTTTGAGCCCCTCAGAATTTGCTTCCTCTCCATATGGACCATTTTATCAAGTCAGAACGCATCTGTTCTACTATAGCGTCCCATGGCCGTACCCTGGCTTCCCAACGAAACATAGCAGGTTCTAGCCCTGATGTAATGTGAACTGGAGAGTGTTTTTTCAAAAATTCAATTGTTATTAGAGGATGCTTTAGGTAGTCAACTCTTAGTTGTTTTCTCACAGGCCTGTATTGCAGTTACATGAAAGTGAGACTTTTTTGGAAACAACTCAATTGTTATTGAAAGATTATTTAGTGAGGCCAGTAGGGTGTTTTCACACTATCAGAATATGTGGGAGAGAGTTGCTATAGTTTGAGTACAATGTAATGCAATAGAGGTGGTAGCTCATTCTGAGGGGCATTTTGAGCCCCTCAGAATTTGCTTCCTCTCTATATGGACCATTTTATCAAACCAGTATGCATCTGTTCTACTGTAGCGTCCCATGGCCATACCCTGTCTTCCCAACAAAACATAGCAGGTTCTAGCCCTGATGTAATGTGAACTGGAGAGAATGTTTTTTCAAAAATTAAATTGTTATTAGAGGATGCTTTAGGTAGTCAACTCTTAGTTGTTTACTCACAGGCCTGTATTGCAGTTACATGAAAGTGAGACTTTTTTGGAAACAACTCAATTGTTATTGAAAGATTATTTAGTGAGGCCAGTAGGGTGTTTTCACACTAGCAGAATATGTGGGAGAGAGTTGATATAGTTTGAGTACACTGTAATGTAATACAGGTGGTAGCTCATTCTGAGGGGCATTTTGAGCCCCTCAGAATTTGCTTCCTCTCCATATGGACCATTTTATTAAGCCAGAAAACATCTGTTCTACTGTAGCGTCCCTTGGCCAAACCCTGACTTCCCAACGAAACTTAGCGGGTTCTAGCCCTGATGTAATGTGAACTGGAGAGTGTTTTTTCAAAAAATTAATTGTTATTAGAAGATGCTTTAGGTAGTCAACTCTTAGTTGTTTACTCACAGGCCTGTATTGCAGTTACATGAAAGTGAGACTTTTTTGGAAACAACTCAATTTTCATTGAAAGATTATTTATTGAGGCCAGTAGGGTGTGTTCACACTAGCAGAATATGTGGGAGAGAGTTGATATAGTTTGAGTACACTGTAATGCAATACAGGTGGTAGCTCATTCTGAGGGGCATTTTGAGCCCCTCAGAATTTGCTTCCTCTCTATATGGACCATTTTATCAAGCCACAACGCATCTGTTCTACTGTAGCGTCCCTTGGCCAAACCCTGACTTCCCAACGAAACTTAGCGGGTTCTAGCCCTGATGTAATGTGAACTGGAGAGTGTTTTTTCAAAAAATTAATTGTTATTAGAAGATGCTTTAGGTAGTCAACTCTTAGTTGTTTACTCACAGGCCTGTAATGCAGTTACATGAAAATGAGACTTTTTTGGAAACAACTCAATTGTTATTGAAAGATTTTTTATTGAGGCCAGTAGGGTGTGTTCACACTAGCAGAATATGTGGGAGAGAGTTGATATAGTTTGAGTACACTGTAATGCAATACAGGTGGTAGCTCATTCTGAGGGGCATTTTGAGCCCCTCAGAATTTGCTTCCTCTCCCTATGGACCATTTTATTAAGCCAGAAAACATCTGTTCTACTGTAGCATCCCTTGGCCAAACCCTGACTTCCCAATAAAACTTAGCGGGTTCTAGCCCTGATGTAATGTGAACTGGAGAGTGTTTTTTCAAAAAATCAATTGTTATTAGAGGATGCTTTAGGTAGTCAACTCTTAGTTGTTTACTCACAGGCCTGTATTGCAGTTACATGAAAGTGAGACTTTTTTGGAAACAACTCAATTGTTATTGAAAGATTATTTAGTGAGGCCAGTAGGGTGTTTTCACACTAGCAGAATATGTGGGAGAGAGTTGATATAGTTTGAGTACACTGTAATGTAATACAGGTGGTAGCTCATTCTGAGGGGCATTTTGAGCCCCTCAGAATTTGCTTCCTCTCCATATGGACCATTTTATTAAGCCAGAAAACATCTGTTCTACTGTAGCGTCCCTTGGCTAAACCCTGACTTCCCAACGAAACTTAGCGGGTTCTAGCCCTGATGTAATGTGAACTGGAGAGTGTTTTTTCAAAAAATTAATTGTTATTAGAACATGCTTTAGGTAGTCAACTCTTAGTTGTTTACTCACAGGCCTGTATTGCAGTTACATGAAAGTGAGAGTTTTTTGGAAACAACTCAATTGTTATTGAAAGATTATTTAGTGAGGCCAGTAGGGTGTTTTCACACTAGCAGAATATGTGGGAGAGAGTTGCTATAGTTTGAGTACACTGTAATGCAATACAGGTGGTAGCTCATTCTGAGGGGCATTTTGAGCCCCTCAGAATTTGATTCCTCTCTATATGGACCATTTTATCAAGCCAGAACGCATCTGTTCTACTGTAGCGTCCCTTGGCCAAACCCTGACTTCCCAACGAAACTTAGCGGGTTCTAGCCCTGATGTAATGTGAATTGGAGAGTGTTTTTTCAAAAAATCAATTGTTATTAGAGGATGCTTTAGGTAGTCAACTTTTAGTTGATTACTCACAGGCCTGTATTGCAGTTACATGAAAGTGAGACTATTTTGGAAACAACTCAATTGTTATTGAAAGATTATTTAGTGAGGCCAGTAGGGTGTTTTCACACTAGCAGAATATGTGGGAGAGAGTTGATATAGTTTGAGTACACTGTAATGCAATACAGGTGGTAGCTCATTCTGAGGGGCATTTTGAGCCCCTCAGAATTTGCTTCCTCTCCATATGGACCATTTTATCAAGCCAAAAAACATGTGTTCTACTGTAGCGTCCCATGGCCGTACCCTGGCTTCCCAATGTAACTTAGCAGGTTCTAGCCCTGATGTAATGTGAACTGGAGAGTGTTTTTTCAAAAATTCAATTGTTATTAGAGGATGCTTTAGGTAGTCAACTCTTAGTTGTTTTCTCACAGGCCTGTATTGCAGTTACATGAAAGTGAGACTTTTTTGAAAACAACTCAATTGTTATTGAAAGATTATTTAGTGAGGCCAGTAGTGTGTTTTCACACTAGCAGAATATGTGGGAGAGAGTTGCTATTTTTTGAGTACACTGTAATGCAATACAGGTGGTAGCTCATTCCGAGGGGCATTTTGAGCCCCTCAGAATTTGCTTCCTCTCTATATGGACCATTTTATCAAGCCAGAATGCATCTGTTCTACTGTAGCGTCCCATGGCCGTACCCTGGCTTCCCAACAAAACATAGCAGGTTCTAGCCCTGATGTAATGTGAACTGGAGAGAATGTTTTTTCAAAAATTAAATTGTTATTAGAGGATGCTTTAGGTAGTCAACTCTTAGTTGTTTACTCACAGGCCTGTATTGCAGTTACATGAAAGTGAGACTTTTTTGGAAACAACTCAATTGTTATTGAAAGATTATTTAGTGAGGCCAGTAGGGTGTTTTCACACTAGCAGAATATGTGGGAGAGAGTTGATATAGTTTGAGTACACTGTAATGCAATACAGGTGGTAGCTCATTCTGAGGGGCATTTTGAGCCCCTCAGAATTTGCTTCCTCTCCATATGGACCATTTTATCAAGCCAGAAAACATGTGTTCTACTGTAGCGTCCCATGGCTGTACCCTGGCTTCCCAACGTAACTTAGCAGGTTCTAGCCCTGATGTAATGTGAACTGGAGAGTGTTTTTTCAAAAATTCAATTGTTATTAGAGGATGCTTTAGGTAGTCAACTCTTAGTTGTTTTCTCACAGGCCTGTATTGCAGTTACATGAAAGTGAGACTTTTTTGGAAACAACTCAATTGTTATTGAAAGATTATTTAGTGAGGCCAGTAGGGTGTTTTCACACTAGCAGAATATGTGGGAGAGAGTTGCTATAGTTTGAGTACAATGTAATGCAATAGATGTGGTAGCTCATTCTGAGGGGCATTTTGAGCCCCTCAGAATTTGCTTCCTCTCACTATGGACCATTTTATTAAGCCAGAAAACATCTGTTCTACTGTAGCGTCCCTTGGCCAAACCCTGACTTCCCAACGAAACTTAGCGGGTTCTAGCCCTGATGTAATGTGAACTGGAGAGAATGTTTTTTCAAAAATTCAATTGTTATTAGAGGATGCTTTAGGTAGTCAACTCTTAGTTGTTTACTCACAGGCCTGTATTGCAGTTACATGAAAGTGAGACTTTTTTGGAAACAACTCAATTGTTATTGAAAGATTATTTAGTGAGGCCAGTAGGGTGTTTTCACACTAGCAGAATATGTGGGAGAGAGTTGCTATAGTTTGAGTACACTGTAATGCAATACAGGTGGTAGCTCATTCTGAGGGGCATTTTGAGCCCCTCAGAAATTGCTTCCTCTCTATATGGACCATTTTATCAAGCCAGAACACATCTGTTCTACTGTAGCGTCCCATGGCCATACCCTGTCTTCCCAACAAAACATAGCAGGTTCTAGCCCTGATGTAATGTGAACTGGAGAGAATGTTTTTTCAAAAATTCAATTGTTATTAGAGGATGCTTTAGGTAGTCAACTCTTAGTTGTTTACTCACAGGCCTGTATTGCAGTTACATGAAAGTGAGACTTTTATGGAAACAAATCAATTGTTATTGAAAGATTATTTAGTGAGGCCAGTAGGGTGTTTTCATACTAGCAGAATATGTGGGAGAGAGTTGCTATAGTTTGAGTACACTGTAATACAATAGAGGTGGTAGCTCATTCTGAGGGGCATTTTGAGCCCCTCAGAATTTGCTTCCTCTCCATATGGACCATTTTATCAAGTCAGAACGCATCTGTTCTACTGTAGCGTCCCATGGCCGTACCCTGGCTTCCCAACGAAACTTAGCAGGTTCTAGCCCTGATGTAATGTGAACTGGAGAGTGTTTTTTCAAAAATTCAATTGTTATTAGAGGATGCTTTAGGTAGTCAACTCTTAGTTGTTTTCTCACAGGCCTGTATTGCAGTTACATGAAAGTGAGACTTTTTTGGAAACAACTCAATTGTTATTGAAAGATTATTTAGTGAGGCCAGTAGGGTGTTTTCACACTAGCAGAATATGAGGGAGAGAGTTGCTATAGTTTGAGTACACTGTAATGCAATAGAGGTGATAACTCATTCTGAGGGGCATTTTGAGCCCCTCAGAATTTGCTTCCTCTCCATATGGACCATTTTATCAAGCCAGAACGCATCTGTTCTACTGTAGCGTCCCATGGCCAAACCCTGACTTCCCAACGAAACTTAGCGGGTTCTAGCCCTGATGTAATGTGAACTGGAGAGTGTTTTTTCAAAAAATCAATTGTTATTAGGGGATGCTTTAGATAGTCAACTCTTAGTTGTTTACTCACAGGCCTGTATTACAGTTACATGAAAGTGAGACTTTTTTGGAAACAACTCAATTGTTATTGAAAGATTATTTAGTGAGGCCAGTAGGGTGTTTTCACATTAGCAGAATATGTGGGAGAGAGTTGATATAGTTTGAGTACACTGTAATGCAATACAGGTGGTAGCTCATTCTGAGGGGCATTTTGAGCCCCTCAGAATTTGCTTCCTCCCCATATGGACCATTTTATCAAGCCAGAAAACATGTGTTCTACTGTAGCGTCCCATGGCCGTACCCTGGCTTCCCAATGTAACTTAGCAGGTTCTAGCCCTGATGTAATGTGAACTGGAGAATGTTTTTTCAAAAATTCAATTGTTATTAGAGGATGCTTTAGGTAGTCAACTCTTAGTTGTTTACTCACAGGCCTGTATTGCAGTTACATGAAAGTGAGACTTTTTGGAAACAACTCAATTGTTATTGAAAGGTTATTTATTGAGGCCAGTAGGGTGTGTTCACACTAGCAGAATATGTGGGAGAGAGTTGATATAGTTTGAGTACACTGTAATGCAATACAGGTGGTAGCTCATTCTGAGGGGAATTTTGAGCCCCTCAGAATTTGCTTCCTCTCTATATGGACCATTTTATCAAGCCAGAACGTATCTGTTCTACTGTAGCGTCCCATGGCCGTACCCTGGCTTCCCAACGAAACTTAGCAGGTTCCAGCCCTGATGTAATGTGAACTGGAGAGTGTTTTTTCAAAAATTCAATTGTTATTAGAGGATGCTTTAGGTAGTCAACTCTTAGTTGTTTTCTCACAGGCCTGTATTGCAGTTACATGAAAGTGAGACTTTTTTGGAAACAACTCAATTGTTATTGAAAGATTATTTAGTGAGGCCAGTAGGGTGTTTTCACACTATCAGAATATGTGGGAGAGAGTTGCTATAGTTTGAGTACAATGTAATGCAATAGAGGTGGTAGCTCATTCTGAGGGGCATTTTGAGCCCCTCAGAATTTGCTTCCTCTCCCTATGGACCATTTTATTAAGCCAGAAAACATCTGTTCTACTGTAGCGTCCCTTGGCCAAACCCTGACTTCCCAACGAAACTTAGCGGGTTCTAGCCCTGATGTAATGTGAACTGGAGAGTGTTTTTTCAAAAAATCAATTGTTATTAGAGGATGCTTTAGGTAGTCAACTCTTAGTTGTTTACTCACAGGCCTGTATTGCAGTTACATGAAAGTGAGACTTTTATGGAAACAACTCAATTGTTATTGAAAGATTATTTAGTGAGGCCAGTAGGGTGTTTTCACACTAGCAGAATATGTGGGAGAGAGTTGATATAGTTTGAGTACACTGTAATGTAATACAGGTGGTAGCTCATTCTGAGGGGCATTTTGAGCCCCTCAGAATTTGCTTCCTCTCTATATGGACCATTTTATCAAGCCAAAACGCATCTGTTCTACTGTAGCGTCCCATGGCCGTACCCTGGCTTCCCAACGAAACTTAGCAAGTTCTAGCCCTGATGTAATGTGAACTGGAGAGTGTTTTTTCAAAAATTCAATTGTTATTAGAGGATGCTTTAGGTAGTCAACTCTTAGTTGTTTTCTCACAGGCCTGTATTGCAGTTACATGAAAGTGAGACTTTTTTGGAAACAACTCAATTGTCATTGAAAGATTATTTATTGAGGCCAGTAGGGTGTGTTCACACTAGCAGAATATGTGGGAGAGAGTTGATATAGTTTGAGTACACTGTAATGCAATACAGGTGGTACCTCATTCTGAGGGGCCTTTTGAGCCCCTCAGAATTTGCTTCCTCTCTATATGGACCATTTTATCAAGCCAGAAAGCATCTGTTCTACTGTAGCATCCCTTGGCCAAACCCTGACTTCCCAACGAAACTTAGCTGGTTCTAGCCCTGATGTAATGTGAATTAGAGAGTGTTTTTTCAAAAAATCAATTGTTATTAGAGGATGCTTTAGGTAGTCAACTCTTAGTTGTTTACTCACAGGCCTGTATTGCAGTTACATGAAAGTGAGACTTTTTTGGAATCAACTCAATTGTTATTGAAAGATTATTTAGTGAGGCCAGTAGGGTGTTTTCACACTAGCAGAATATGTGGGAGAGAGTTGATATAGTTTGAGTACACTGTAATGCAATAGGTGGTAGCTCATTCTGAGGGGCATTTTGAGCCCCTCAGAATTTGCTTCCTCTCCATATGGACCATTTTATCAAGCCAAAAAACATGTGTTCTACTGTAGCGTCCCATGGCCGTACCCTGGCTTCCCAATGTAACTTAGCAGGTTCTAGCCCTGATGTAATGTGAACTGGAGAGTGTTTTTTCAAAAAATCAATTGTTATTAGAGGATGCTTTAGGTAGTCAACTCTTAGTTGTTTTCTCACAGGCCTGTATTGCAGTTACATGAAAGTGAGACTTTTTTGGAAACAACTCAATTGTTATTGAAAGATTATTTAGTGAGGCCAGTAGGGTGTTTTCACACTAGCAGAATATGTGGGAGAGAGTTGATATAGTTTGAGTACACTGTAATGCAATACAGGTGGTAGCTCATTCTGTGGGGCATTTTGAGCCCCTCAGAATTTGCTTCCTCTCCATATGGACCATTTTATCAAGCCAGAACACAACTGTTCTACTGTAGCATCCCATGGCCGTACCCTGGCTTCCCAACGTAATTTAGCAGGTTCTAGCCCTGATGTAATGTGAACTGGAGAGTGTTTTTTTCAAAAATTCAATTGTTATTAGAGGATGCTTTAGGTAGTCAACTCTTAGTTGTTTTCTCACAGGCCTGTATTGCAGTTACATGAAAGTGAGACTTTTTTGGAAACAACTCAATTGTTATTGAAAGATTATTTAGTGAGGCCAGTAGGGTGTTTTCACACTATCAGAATATGTGGGAGAGAGTTGCTATAGTTTGAGTACAATGTAATGCAATAGAGGTGGTAGCTCATTCTGAGGGGCATTTTGAGCCCCTCAGAATTTGCTTCCTGACCATATGGACCATTTTATTAAACCAGAAAACATCTGTTCTACTGTAGCGTCCCTTGGCCAAACCCTGACTTCCCAACGAAACTTAGCGGGTTCTAGCCCTGATGTAATGTGTACTGGAGAGTGTTTTTTCAAAAAATTAATTGTTATTAGAAGATGCTTTAGGTAGCCAACTCTTAGTTGTTTACTCACAGGCCTGTATTGCAGTTACATGAAAGTGAGACTTTTATGGAAACAAATCAATTGTTATTGAAAGATTATTTAGTGAGGCCAGTAAGGTGTTTTCATACTAGCAGAATATATGGGAGAGAGTTGCTATAGTTTGAGTACACTGTAATGCAATAGAGGTGGTAGCTCATTCTGTGGGGCATTTTGAGCCCCTCAGAATTTGCTTCCTCTCCATATGGACCATTTTATCAAGTCAGAACACATCTGTTCTACTGTAGCGTCCCATGGCCGTACCCTGGCTTCCCAACGTAATTTAGCAGGTTCTAGCCCTGATGTAATGTGAACTGGAGAGTGTTTTTTCAAAAATTCAATTGTTATTAGAGGATGCTTTAGGTAGTCAACTCTTAGTTGTTTTCTCACAGGCCTGTATTGCAGTTACATGAAAGTGAGACTTTTTTGGAAACAACTCAATTGTTATTGAAAGATTATTTAGTGAGGCCAGTAGGGTGTTTTCACACTATCAGAATATGTGGGAGAGAGTTGCTATAGTATGAGTACAATGTAATGCAATAGAGGTGGTAGCTCATTCTGAGGGGCATTTTGAGCCCCTTAGAATTTGCTTCCTCTCCATATGGACCATTTTATTAAACCAGAAAACATCTGTTCTACTGTAGCGTCCCTTGGCCAAACCCTGACTTCCCAACGAAACTTAGCGGGTTCTAGCCCTGATGTAATGTGAACTGGAGAGTGTTTTTTCAAAAATTCAATTGTTATTAGAGGATGCTTTAGGTAGTCAACTCTTAGTTGTTTACTCACAGGCCTGTATTGCAGTTACATGAAAGTGAGACTTTTTTGGAAACAACTCAATTGTTATTGAAAGATTATTTATTGAGGCCAGTAGGGTGTTTTCACACTAACAGAATATGTGGGAGAGAGTTGATATAGTTTGAGTACACTGTAATGCAATACAGGTGGTAGCTCATTCTGAGAGGCATTTAGAGCCCCTCAGAATTTGCTTCCTCTCCATATGGAACATTTTATCAAGCCAGAACGCATCTGTTCTACTGTAGCGTCCCATGGCCATGCCCTGACTTCCCAATGTAACATAGCAGGTTCTAGCTCTGATGTAATGTGAACTGGAGAGTGTTTTTTCAAAAATTCAAATTGTTATTAGAGGATGCTTTAGGTAGTCAACTCTTAGTTGTTTTCTCACAGGCCTGTATTGCAGTTACATGAAAGTGAGACTTTTTTGGAAACAACTCAATTGTTATTGAAAGATTATTTAGTGAGGCCAGTAGGGTGTTTTCACACTAGCAGAATATGTGGGAGACAGTTGCTATAGTTTGAGTACAATGTAATGCAATAGAGGTGGTAGCTCATTCTGAGGGGCATTTTGAGCCCCTCAGAATTTGCTTCCTCTCCATATGGACCATTTTATCAAGCAAGAACACATCTGTTCTACTGTAGCGTCCCTTGGCCAAACCCTGACTTCCCAACGAAACTTAGCGGGTTCTAGCCCTGATGTAATGTGAACTGGAGAGAATGTTTTTTCAAAAATTCAATTGTTATTAGAGGATGCTTTAGGTAGTCAACTCTTAGTTGTTTACTCACAGGCCTGTATTGCAGTTACATGAAAGTGAGACTTTTTTGGAAACCACTCAATTGTTATTGAAAGATTATTTAGTGAGGCCAGTAGGGTGTTTTCACACTAGCAGAATATGTGGGAGAGAGTTGCTATAGTTTGAGTACACTGTAATGCAATACAGGTGGTAGCTCATTCTGAGGGGCATTTTGAGCCCCTCAGAAATTGTTTCCTCTCTATATGGACCATTTTATCAAGCCAGAACACATCTGTTCTACTGTAGCGTCCCATGGCCATACCCTGTCTTCCCAACAAAACATAGCAGGTTCTAGCCCTGATGTAATGTGAACTGGAGAGAATGTTTTTTCAAAAATTCAATTGTTATTAGAGGATGCTTTAGGTAGTCAACTCTTAGTTGTTTACTCACAGGCCTGTATTGCAGTTACATGAAAGTGAGACTTTTATGGAAACAAATCAATTGTTATTGAAAGATTATTTAGTGAGGCCAGTAGGGTGTTTTCATACTAGCAGAATATGTGGGAGAGAGTTGCTATAGTTTGAGTACACTGTAATACAATAGAGGTGGTAGCTCATTCTGAGGGGCATTTTGAGCCCCTCAGAATTTGCTTCCTCTCCATATGGACCATTTTATCAAGTCAGAACGCATCTGTTCTACTGTAGCGTCCCATGGCCGTACCCTGGCTTCCCAACGAAACTTAGCAGGTTCTAGCCCTGATGTAATGTGAACTGGAGAGTGTTTTTTCAAAAATTCAATTGTTATTAGAGGATGCTTTAGGTAGTCAACTCTTAGTTGTTTTCTCACAGGCCTGTATTGCAGTTACATGAAAGTGAGACTTTTTTGGCAACAACTCAATTGTTATTGAAAGATTATTTAGTGAGGCCAGTAGGGTGTTTTCACACTAGCAGAATATGAGGGAGAGAGTTGCTATAGTTTGAGTACACTGTAATGCAATAGAGGTGATAACTCATTCTGAGGGGCATTTTGAGCCCCTCAGAATTTGCTTCCTCTCCATATGGACCATTTTATCAAGCCAGAACGCATCTGTTCTACTGTAGCGTCCCATGGCCAAACCCTGACTTCCCAACGAAACTTAGCGGGTTCTAGCCCTGATGTAATGTGAACTGGAGAGTGTTTTTTCAAAAAATCAATTGTTATTAGGGGATGCTTTAGATAGTCAACTCTTAGTTGTTTACTCACATGCCTGTATTACAGTTACATGAAAGTGAGACTTTTTTGGAAACAACTCAATTGTTATTGAAAGATTATTTAGTGAGGCCAGTAGGGTGTTTTCACATTAGCAGAATATGTGGGAGAGAGTTGATATAGTTTGAGTACACTGTAATGCAATACAGGTGGTAGCTCATTCTGAGGGGCATTTTGAGCCCCTCAGAATTTGCTTCCTCTCTATATGGACCATTTTATCAAGCCAGAACGTATCTGTTCTACTGTAGCGTCCCATGGCCGTACCCTGGCTTCCCAACGAAACTTAGCAGGTTCCAGCCCTGATGTAATGTGAACTGGAGAGTGTTTTTTCAAAAATTCAATTGTTATTAGAGGATGCTTTAGGTAGTCAACTCTTAGTTGTTTACTCACAGGCCTGTATTGCAGTTACATGAAAGTGAGACTTTTATGGAAACAACTCAATTGTTATTGAAAGATTATTTAGTGAGGCCAGTAGGGTGTTTTCACACTAGCAGAATATGTGGGAGAGAGTTGCTATAGTTTGAGTACAATGTAATGCAATAGAGGTGGTAGCTCATTCTGAGGGGCATTTTGAGCCCCTCAGAATTTGCTTCCTCTCTATATGGACCATTTTATCAAGCCAGAACGTATCTGTTCTACTGTAGCGTCCCATGGCCGTACCCTGGCTTCCCAACGAAAGTTAGCAGGTTCTAGCCCTGATGTAATGTGAACTGTAGTGTTTTTTTCAAAAACTCAGTTGTTATTAGAGAATGCTTTAGGTAGTCAACTCTTAGTTGTTTTCTCACAGGCCTGTATTGCAGTTACATGAAAGTGAGACTTTTTTGGAAACAACTCAATTGTTATTGAAAGATTATTTAGTGAGGCCAGTAGGGTGTTTTCACACTATCAGAATATGTGGGAGAGAGTTGCTATAGTTTGAGTACAATGTAATGCAATAGAGGTGGTAGCTCATTCTGAGGGGCATTTTGAGCCCCTCAGAATTTGCTTCCTCTCCCTATGGACCATTTTATTAAGCCAGAAAACATCTGTTCTACTGTAGCGTCCCTTGGCCAAACCCTGACTTCCCAACGAAACTTAGCGGGTTCTAGCCCTGATGTAATGTGAACTGGAGAGTGTTTTTTCAAAAAATCAATTGTTATTAGAGGATGCTTTAGGTAGTCAACTCTTAGTTGTTTACTCACAGGCCTGTATTGCAGTTACATGAAAGTGAGACTTTTATGGAAACAACTCAATTGTTATTGAAAGATTATTTAGTGAGGCCAGTAGGGTGTTTTCACACTAGCAGAATATGTGGGAGAGAGTTGATATAGTTTGAGTACACTGTAATGTAATACAGGTGGTAGCTCATTCTGAGGGGCATTTTGAGCCCCTCAGAATTTGCTTCCTCTCTATATGGACCATTTTATCAAGCCAAAACGCATCTGTTCTACTGTAGCGTCCCATGGCCGTACCCTGGCTTCCCAACGAAACTTAGCAAGTTCTAGCCCTGATGTAATGTGAACTGGAGAGTGTTTTTTCAAAAATTCAATTGTTATTAGAGGATGCTTTAGGTAGTCATCTCTTAGTTGTTTACTCACAGGCCTGTATTACAGTTACATTGAAGTGAGACTTTTTTGGAAACAACTCAATTGTTATTGAAAGATTATTTAGTGAGGCCAGTAGGGTGTTTTCACACTAGCAGAATATGTGGGAGAGAGTTGATATAGTTTGAGTACACTGTAATGTAATACAGGTGGTAGCTCATTCTGAGGGGCATTTTGAGCCCCTCAGAATTTGCTTCCTCTCTATATGGACCATTTTATCAAGCCAAAACGCATCTGTTCTACTGTAGCGTCCCATGGCCGTACCCTGGCTTCCCAACGAAACTTAGCAAGTTCTAGCCCTGATGTAATGTGAACTGGAGAGTGTTTTTTCAAAAATTCAATTGTTATTAGAGGATGCTTTAGGTAGTCAACTCTTAGTTGTTTTCTCACAGGCCTGTATTGCAGTTACATGAAAGTGAGACTTTTTTGGAAACAACTCAATTGTCATTGAAAGATTATTTATTGAGGCCAGTAGGGTGTGTTCACACTAGCAGAATATGTGGGAGAGAGTTGATATAGTTTGAGTACACTGTAATGCAATACAGGTGGTAGCTCATTCTGAGGGGCATTTTGAGCCCCTCAGAATTTGCTTCCTCTCTATATGGACCATTTTATCAAGCCAGAAAGCATCTGTTCTACTGTAGCATCCCTTGGCCAAACCCTGACTTCCCAACGAAACTTAGCTGGTTCTAGCCCTGATGTAATGTGAATTGGAGAGTGTTTTTTCAAAAAATCAATTGTTATTAGAGGATGCTTTAGGTAGTCAACTCTTAGTTGTTTACTCACAGGCCTGTATTGCAGTTACATGAAAGTGAGACTTTTTTGGAATCAACTCAATTGTTATTGAAAGATTATTTAGTGAGGCCAGTAGGGTGTTTTCACACTAGCAGAATATGTGGGAGAGAGTTGATATAGTTTGAGTACACTGTAATGCAATAGGTGGTAGCTCATTCTGAGGGGCATTTTGAGCCCCTCAGAATTTGCTTCCTCTCCCTATGGACCATTTTATTAAGCCAGAAAACATCTGTTCTACTGTAGCGTCCCTTGGCCAAACCCTGACTTCCCAACGAAACTTAGCGGGTTCTAGTCCTGATGTAATGTGAACTGGAGAGTGTATTTTCAAAAAATCAATTGTTATTAGAGGATGCTTTAGATAGTCAACTCTTAGTTGTTTACTCACAGGCCTGTATTACAGTTACATGAAAGTGAGACTTTTTTGGAAACAACTCAATTGTTATTGAAAGATTATTTAGTGAGGCCAGTAGGGTGTTTTCACACTAGCAGAATATGTGGGAGAGAGTTGATATAGTTTGAGTACCCTGTAATGCAATAAAGGTGGTAGCTCATTCTGAGGGGCATTTTGAGCCCCTCAGAATTTGCTTCCTCTCCATATGGACCATTTTATCAAGCCAGAATGCATCTGTTCTACTGTAGTGTCCCATGGCTGTACCCTGGCTTCCCAACGTAACTTAGCAGGTTCTAGCCCTGATGTAATGTGAACTGGAGAGTGTTTTTTCAAAAATTCAATTGTTATTAGAGGATGCTTTAGGTAGTCAACTCTTAGTTGTTTTCTCACAGGCCTGTATTGCAGTTACATGAAAGTGAGACTTTTTTGGAAACAACTCAATTGTTATTGAAAGGTTATTTATTGAGGCCAGTAGGGTGTGTTCACACTAGCAGAATATGTGGGAGAGAGTTGATATAGTTTGAGTACACTGTAATGCAATACAGGTGGTAGCTCATTCTGAAGGGCATTTTGAGCCCCTCAGAATTTGCTTCCTCTCCATATGGACCATTTTATCAAGCCAGAAAACATGTGTTCTACTGTTGCGTCCCATGGCTGTACCCTGGCTTCCCAACGTAACTTAGCAGGTTCTAGCCCTGATGTAATGTGAACTGGAGAGTGTTTTTTCAAAAATTCAATTGTTATTAGAGGATGCTTTAGGTAGTCAACTCTTAGTTGTTTTCTCACAGGCCTGTATTGCAGTTACATGAAAGTGAGACTTTTTTGGAAACAACTCAATTGTTATTGAAAGATTATTTAGTGAGGCCAGTAGGGTGTTTTCACACTAGCAGAATATGTGGGAGAGAGTTGCTATAGTTTGAGTACAATGTAATGCAATAGATGTGGTAGCTCATTCTGAGGGGCATTTTGAGCCCCTCAGAATTTGCTTCCTCTCACTATGGACCATTTTATTAAGCCAGAAAACATCTGTTCTACTGTAGCGTCCCTTGGCCAAACCCTGACTTCCCAACGAAACTTAGCGGGTTCTAGCCCTGATGTAATGTGAACTGGAGAGAATGTTTTTTCAAAAATTCAATTGTTATTAGAGGATGCTTTAGGTAGTCAACTCTTAGTTGTTTACTCACAGGCCTGTATTGCAGTTACATGAAAGTGAGACTTTTTTGGAAACCACTCAATTGTTATTGAAAGATTATTTAGTGAGGCCAGTAGGGTGTTTTCACACTAGCAGAATATGTGGGAGAGAGTTGCTATAGTTTGAGTACACTGTAATGCAATACAGGTGGTAGCTCATTCTGAGGGGCATTTTGAGCCCCTCAGAAATTGCTTCCTCTCTATATGGACCATTTTATCAAGCCAGAACACATCTGTTCTACTGTAGCGTCCCATGGCCATACCCTGTCTTCCCAACAAAACATAGCAGGTTCTAGCCCTGATGTAATGTGAACTGGAGAGAATGTTTTTTCAAAAATTCAATTGTTATTAGAGGATGCTTTAGGTAGTCAACTCTTAGTTGTTTACTCACAGGCCTGTATTGCAGTTACATGAAAGTGAGACTTTTATGGAAACAAATCAATTGTTATTGAAAGATTATTTAGTGAGGCCAGTAGGGTGTTTTCATACTAGCAGAATATGTGGGAGAGAGTTGCTATAGTTTGAGTACACTGTAATACAATAGAGGTGGTAGCTCATTCTGAGGGGCATTTTGAGCCCCTCAGAATTTGCTTCCTCTCCATATGGACCATTTTATCAAGTCAGAACGCATCTGTTCTACTGTAGCGTCCCATGGCCGTACCCTGGCTTCCCAACGAAACTTAGCAGGTTCTAGCCCTGATGTAATGTGAACTGGAGAGTGTTTTTTCAAAAATTCAATTGTTATTAGAGGATGCTTTAGGTAGTCAACTCTTAGTTGTTTTCTCACAGGCCTGTATTGCAGTTACATGAAAGTGAGACTTTTTTGGCAACAACTCAATTGTTATTGAAAGATTATTTAGTGAGGCCAGTAGGGTGTTTTCACACTAGCAGAATATGAGGGAGAGAGTTGCTATAGTTTGAGTACACTGTAATGCAATAGAGGTGATAACTCATTCTGAGGGGCATTTTGAGCCCCTCAGAATTTGCTTCCTCTCCATATGGACCATTTTATCAAGCCAGAACGCATCTGTTCTACTGTAGCGTCCCATGGCCAAACCCTGACTTCCCAACGAAACTTAGCGGGTTCTAGCCCTGATGTAATGTGAACTGGAGAGTGTTTTTTCAAAAAATCAATTGTTATTAGGGGATGCTTTAGATAGTCAACTCTTAGTTGTTTACTCACATGCCTGTATTACAGTTACATGAAAGTGAGACTTTTTTGGAAACAACTCAATTGTTATTGAAAGATTATTTAGTGAGGCCAGTAGGGTGTTTTCACATTAGCAGAATATGTGGGAGAGAGTTGATATAGTTTGAGTACACTGTAATGCAATACAGGTGGTAGCTCATTCTGAGGGGCATTTTGAGCCCCTCAGAATTTGCTTCCTCTCTATATGGACCATTTTATCAAGCCAGAACGTATCTGTTCTACTGTAGCGTCCCATGGCCGTACCCTGGCTTCCCAACGAAACTTAGCAGGTTCCAGCCCTGATGTAATGTGAACTGGAGAGTGTTTTTTCAAAAATTCAATTGTTATTAGAGGATGCTTTAGGTAGTCAACTCTTAGTTGTTTACTCACAGGCCTGTATTGCAGTTACATGAAAGTGAGACTTTTATGGAAACAACTCAATTGTTATTGAAAGATTATTTAGTGAGGCCAGTAGGGTGTTTTCACACTAGCAGAATATGTGGGAGAGAGTTGCTATAGTTTGAGTACAATGTAATGCAATAGAGGTGGTAGCTCATTCTGAGGGGCATTTTGAGCCCCTCAGAATTTGCTTCCTCTCTATATGGACCATTTTATCAAGCCAGAACGTATCTGTTCTACTGTAGCGTCCCATGGCCGTACCCTGGCTTCCCAATGAAAGTTAGCAGGTTCTAGCCCTGATGTAATGTGAACTGTAGTGTTTTTTTCAAAAACTCAGTTGTTATTAGAGAATGCTTTAGGTAGTCAACTCTTAGTTGTTTTCTCACAGGCCTGTATTGCAGTTACATGAAAGTGAGACTTTTTTGGAAACAACTCAATTGTTATTGAAAGATTATTTAGTGAGGCCAGTAGGGTGTTTTCACACTATCAGAATATGTGGGAGAGAGTTGCTATAGTTTGAGTACAATGTAATGCAATAGAGGTGGTAGCTCATTCTGAGGGGCATTTTGAGCCCCTCAGAATTTGCTTCCTCTCCCTATGGACCATTTTATTAAGCCAGAAAACATCTGTTCTACTGTAGCGTCCCTTGGCCAAACCCTGACTTCCCAACGAAACTTAGCGGGTTCTAGCCCTGATGTAATGTGAACTGGAGAGTGTTTTTTCAAAAAATCAATTGTTATTAGAGGATGCTTTAGGTAGTCAACTCTTAGTTGTTTACTCACAGGCCTGTATTGCAGTTACATGAAAGTGAGACTTTTATGGAAACAACTCAATTGTTATTGAAAGATTATTTAGTGAGGCCAGTAGGGTGTTTTCACACTAGCAGAATATGTGGGAGAGAGTTGATATAGTTTGAGTACACTGTAATGTAATACAGGTGGTAGCTCATTCTGAGGGGCATTTTGAGCCCCTCAGAATTTGCTTCCTCTCTATATGGACCATTTTATCAAGCCAAAACGCATCTGTTCTACTGTAGCGTCCCATGGCCGTACCCTGGCTTCCCAACGAAACTTAGCAAGTTCTAGCCCTGATGTAATGTGAACTGGAGAGTGTTTTTTCAAAAATTCAATTGTTATTAGAGGATGCTTTAGGTAGTCATCTCTTAGTTGTTTACTCACAGGCCTGTATTACAGTTACATTGAAGTGAGACTTTTTTGGAAACAACTCAATTGTTATTGAAAGATTATTTATTGAGGCCAGTAGGGTGTTTTCACACTAGCAGAATATGTGGGAGAGAGTTGCTATAGTTTGAGTACACTGTAATGCAATACAGGTGGTAGCTCATTCTGAGGGGCATTTTGAGCCCCTCAGAATTTGCTTCCTCTCCCTATGGACCATTTTATTAAGCCAGAAAACATCTGTTCTACTGTAGCGTCCCTTGGCCAAACCCTGACTTCCCAACGAAACTTAGCGGGTTCTAGCCCTGATGTAATGTGAACTGGAGAGTGTATTTTCAAAAAATCAATTGTTATTAGAGGATGCTTTAGATAGTCAACTCTTAGTTGTTTACTCACAGGCCTGTATTACAGTTACATGAAAGTGAGACTTTTTTGGAAACAACTCAATTGTTATTGAAAGATTATTTAGTGAGGCCAGTAGGGTGTTTTCACACTAGCAGAATATGTGGGAGAGAGTTGATATAGTTTGAGTACCCTGTAATGCAATAAAGGTGGTAGCTCATTCTGAGGGGCATTTTGAGCCCCTCAGAATTTGCTTCCTCTCCATATGGACCATTTTATCAAGCCAGAATGCATCTGTTCTACTGTAGTGTCCCATGGCTGTACCCTGGCTTCCCAACGTAACTTAGCAGGTTCTAGCCCTGATGTAATGTGAACTGGAGAGTGTTTTTTCAAAAATTCAATTGTTATTAGAGGATGCTTTAGGTAGTCAACTCTTAGTTGTTTTCTCACAGGCCTGTATTGCAGTTACATGAAAGTGAGACTTTTTTGGAAACAACTCAATTGTTATTGAAAGGTTATTTATTGAGGCCAGTAGGGTGTGTTCACACTAGCAGAATATGTGGGAGAGAGTTGATATAGTTTGAGTACATTGTAATGCAATACAGGTGGTAGCTCATTCTGAGGGGCATTTTGAGCCCCTCAGAATTTGCTTCCTCTCCATATGGACCATTTTATCAAGCCAGAAAACATGTGTTCTACTGTTGCGTCCCATGGCTGTACCCTGGCTTCCCAACGTAACTTAGCAGGTTCTAGCCCTGATGTAATGTGAACTGGAGAGTGTTTTTTCAAAAATTCAATTGTTATTAGAGGATGCTTTAGGTAGTCAACTCTTAGTTGTTTTCTCACAGGCCTGTATTGCAGTTACATGAAAGTGAGACTTTTTTGGAAACAACTCAATTGTTATTGAAAGATTATTTAGTGAGGCCAGTAGGGTGTTTTCACACTAGCAGAATATGTGGGAGAGAGTTGCTATAGTTTGAGTACAATGTAATGCAATAGATGTGGTAGCTCATTCTGAGGGGCATTTTGAGCCCCTCAGAATTTGCTTCCTCTCACTATGGACCATTTTATTAAGCCAGAAAACATCTGTTCTACTGTAGCGTCCCTTGGCCAAACCCTGACTTCCCAACGAAACTTAGCGGGTTCTAGCCCTGATGTAATGTGAACTGGAGAGAATGTTTTTTCAAAAATTCAATTGTTATTAGAGGATGCTTTAGGTAGTCAACTCTTAGTTGTTTACTCACAGGCCTGTATTGCAGTTACATGAAAGTGAGACTTTTTTGGAAACCACTCAATTGTTATTGAAAGATTATTTAGTGAGGCCAGTAGGGTGTTTTCACACTAGCAGAATATGTGGGAGAGAGTTGCTATAGTTTGAGTACACTGTAATGCAATACAGGTGGTAGCTCATTCTGAGGGGCATTTTGAGCCCCTCAGAAATTGCTTCCTCTCTATATGGACCATTTTATCAAGCCAGAACACATCTGTTCTACTGTAGCGTCCCATGGCCATACCCTGTCTTCCCAACAAAACATAGCAGGTTCTAGCCCTGATGTAATGTGAACTGGAGAGAATGTTTTTTCAAAAATTCAATTGTTATTAGAGGATGCTTTAGGTAGTCAACTCTTAGTTGTTTACTCACAGGCCTGTATTGCAGTTACATGAAAGTGAGACTTTTATGGAAACAAATCAATTGTTATTGAAAGATTATTTAGTGAGGCCAGTAGGGTGTTTTCATACTAGCAGAATATGTGGGAGAGAGTTGCTATAGTTTGAGTACACTGTAATACAATAGAGGTGGTAGCTCATTCTGAGGGGCATTTTGAGCCCCTCAGAATTTGCTTCCTCTCCATATGGACCATTTTATCAAGTCAGAACGCATCTGTTCTACTGTAGCGTCCCATGGCCGTACCCTGGCTTCCCAACGAAACTTAGCAGGTTCTAGCCCTGATGTAATGTGAACTGGAGAGTGTTTTTTCAAAAATTCAATTGTTATTAGAGGATGCTTTAGGTAGTCAACTCTTAGTTGTTTTCTCACAGGCCTGTATTGCAGTTACATGAAAGTGAGACTTTTTTGGCAACAACTCAATTGTTATTGAAAGATTATTTAGTGAGGCCAGTAGGGTGTTTTCACACTAGCAGAATATGAGGGAGAGAGTTGCTATAGTTTGAGTACACTGTAATGCAATAGAGGTGATAACTCATTCTGAGGGGCATTTTGAGCCCCTCAGAATTTGCTTCCTCTCCATATGGACCATTTTATCAAGCCAGAACGCATCTGTTCTACTGTAGCGTCCCATGGCCAAACCCTGACTTCCCAACGAAACTTAGCGGGTTCTAGCCCTGATGTAATGTGAACTGGAGAGTGTTTTTTCAAAAAATCAATTGTTATTAGGGGATGCTTTAGATAGTCAACTCTTAGTTGTTTACTCACATGCCTGTATTACAGTTACATGAAAGTGAGACTTTTTTGGAAACAACTCAATTGTTATTGAAAGATTATTTAGTGAGGCCAGTAGGGTGTTTTCACATTAGCAGAATATGTGGGAGAGAGTTGATATAGTTTGAGTACACTGTAATGCAATACAGGTGGTAGCTCATTCTGAGGGGCATTTTGAGCCCCTCAGAATTTGCTTCCTCTCTATATGGACCATTTTATCAAGCCAAAACGCATCTGTTCTACTGTAGCGTCCCATGGCCGTACCCTGGCTTCCCAACGAAACTTAGCAAGTTCTAGCCCTGATGTAATGTGAACTGGAGAGTGTTTTTTCAAAAATTCAATTGTTATTAGAGGATGCTTTAGGTAGTCATCTCTTAGTTGTTTACTCACAGGCCTGTATTACAGTTACATTGAAGTGAGACTTTTTTGGAAACAACTCAATTGTTATTGAAAGATTATTTAGTGAGGCCAGTAGGGTGTTTTCACACTAGCAGAATATGTGGGAGAGAGTTGATATAGTTTGAGTACCCTGTAATGCAATAAAGGTGGTAGCTCATTCTGAGGGGCATTTTGAGCCCCTCAGAATTTGCTTCCTCTCCATATGGACCATTTTATCAAGCCAGAATGCATCTGTTCTACTGTAGTGTCCCATGGCTGTACCCTGGCTTCCCAACGTAACTTAGCAGGTTCTAGCCCTGATGTAATGTGAACTGGAGAGTGTTTTTTCAAAAATTCAATTGTTATTAGAGGATGCTTTAGGTAGTCAACTCTTAGTTGTTTTCTCACAGGCCTGTATTGCAGTTACATGAAAGTGAGACTTTTTTGGAAACAACTCAATTGTTATTGAAAGGTTATTTATTGAGGCCAGTAGGGTGTGTTCACACTAGCAGAATATGTGGGAGAGAGTTGATATAGTTTGAGTACATTGTAATGCAATACAGGTGGTAGCTCATTCTGAGGGGCATTTTGAGCCCCTCAGAATTTGCTTCCTCTCCATATGGACCATTTTATCAAGCCAGAAAACATGTGTTCTACTGTTGCGTCCCATGGCTGTACCCTGGCTTCCCAACGTAACTTAGCAGGTTCTAGCCCTGATGTAATGTGAACTGGAGAGTGTTTTTTCAAAAATTCAATTGTTATTAGAGGATGCTTTAGGTAGTCAACTCTTAGTTGTTTTCTCACAGGCCTGTATTGCAGTTACATGAAAGTGAGACTTTTTTGGAAACAACTCAATTGTTATTGAAAGATTATTTAGTGAGGCCAGTAGGGTGTTTTCACACTAGCAGAATATGTGGGAGAGAGTTGCTATAGTTTGAGTACAATGTAATGCAATAGATGTGGTAGCTCATTCTGAGGGGCATTTTGAGCCCCTCAGAATTTGCTTCCTCTCACTATGGACCATTTTATTAAGCCAGAAAACATCTGTTCTACTGTAGCGTCCCTTGGCCAAACCCTGACTTCCCAACGAAACTTAGCGGGTTCTAGCCCTGATGTAATGTGAACTGGAGAGAATGTTTTTTCAAAAATTCAATTGTTATTAGAGGATGCTTTAGGTAGTCAACTCTTAGTTGTTTACTCACAGGCCTGTATTGCAGTTACATGAAAGTGAGACTTTTTTGGAAACCACTCAATTGTTATTGAAAGATTATTTAGTGAGGCCAGTAGGGTGTTTTCACACTAGCAGAATATGTGGGAGAGAGTTGCTATAGTTTGAGTACACTGTAATGCAATACAGGTGGTAGCTCATTCTGAGGGGCATTTTGAGCCCCTCAGAAATTGCTTCCTCTCTATATGGACCATTTTATCAAGCCAGAACACATCTGTTCTACTGTAGCGTCCCATGGCCATACCCTGTCTTCCCAACAAAACATAGCAGGTTCTAGCCCTGATGTAATGTGAACTGGAGAGAATGTTTTTTCAAAAATTCAATTGTTATTAGAGGATGCTTTAGGTAGTCAACTCTTAGTTGTTTACTCACAGGCCTGTATTGCAGTTACATGAAAGTGAGACTTTTATGGAAACAAATCAATTGTTATTGAAAGATTATTTAGTGAGGCCAGTAGGGTGTTTTCATACTAGCAGAATATGTGGGAGAGAGTTGCTATAGTTTGAGTACACTGTAATACAATAGAGGTGGTAGCTCATTCTGAGGGGCATTTTGAGCCCCTCAGAATTTGCTTCCTCTCCATATGGACCATTTTATCAAGTCAGAACGCATCTGTTCTACTGTAGCGTCCCATGGCCGTACCCTGGCTTCCCAACGAAACTTAGCAGGTTCTAGCCCTGATGTAATGTGAACTGGAGAGTGTTTTTTCAAAAATTCAATTGTTATTAGAGGATGCTTTAGGTAGTCAACTCTTAGTTGTTTTCTCACAGGCCTGTATTGCAGTTACATGAAAGTGAGACTTTTTTGGCAACAACTCAATTGTTATTGAAAGATTATTTAGTGAGGCCAGTAGGGTGTTTTCACACTAGCAGAATATGAGGGAGAGAGTTGCTATAGTTTGAGTACACTGTAATGCAATAGAGGTGATAACTCATTCTGAGGGGCATTTTGAGCCCCTCAGAATTTGCTTCCTCTCCATATGGACCATTTTATCAAGCCAGAACGCATCTGTTCTACTGTAGCGTCCCATGGCCAAACCCTGACTTCCCAACGAAACTTAGCGGGTTCTAGCCCTGATGTAATGTGAACTGGAGAGTGTTTTTTCAAAAAATCAATTGTTATTAGGGGATGCTTTAGATAGTCAACTCTTAGTTGTTTACTCACATGCCTGTATTACAGTTACATGAAAGTGAGACTTTTTTGGAAACAACTCAATTGTTATTGAAAGATTATTTAGTGAGGCCAGTAGGGTGTTTTCACATTAGCAGAATATGTGGGAGAGAGTTGATATAGTTTGAGTACACTGTAATGCAATACAGGTGGTAGCTCATTCTGAGGGGCATTTTGAGCCCCTCAGAATTTGCTTCCTCTCTATATGGACCATTTTATCAAGCCAGAACGTATCTGTTCTACTGTAGCGTCCCATGGCCGTACCCTGGCTTCCCAACGAAACTTAGCAGGTTCCAGCCCTGATGTAATGTGAACTGGAGAGTGTTTTTTCAAAAATTCAATTGTTATTAGAGGATGCTTTAGGTAGTCAACTCTTAGTTGTTTACTCACAGGCCTGTATTGCAGTTACATGAAAGTGAGACTTTTATGGAAACAACTCAATTGTTATTGAAAGATTATTTAGTGAGGCCAGTAGGGTGTTTTCACACTAGCAGAATATGTGGGAGAGAGTTGCTATAGTTTGAGTACAATGTAATGCAATAGAGGTGGTAGCTCATTCTGAGGGGCATTTTGAGCCCCTCAGAATTTGCTTCCTCTCTATATGGACCATTTTATCAAGCCAGAACGTATCTGTTCTACTGTAGCGTCCCATGGCCGTACCCTGGCTTCCCAACGAAAGTTAGCAGGTTCTAGCCCTGATGTAATGTGAACTGTAGTGTTTTTTTCAAAAACTCAGTTGTTATTAGAGAATGCTTTAGGTAGTCAACTCTTAGTTGTTTTCTCACAGGCCTGTATTGCAGTTACATGAAAGTGAGACTTTTTTGGAAACAACTCAATTGTTATTGAAAGATTATTTAGTGAGGCCAGTAGGGTGTTTTCACACTATCAGAATATGTGGGAGAGAGTTGCTATAGTTTGAGTACAATGTAATGCAATAGAGGTGGTAGCTCATTCTGAGGGGCATTTTGAGCCCCTCAGAATTTGCTTCCTCTCCCTATGGACCATTTTATTAAGCCAGAAAACATCTGTTCTACTGTAGCGTCCCTTGGCCAAACCCTGACTTCCCAACGAAACTTAGCGGGTTCTAGCCCTGATGTAATGTGAACTGGAGAGTGTTTTTTCAAAAAATCAATTGTTATTAGAGGATGCTTTAGGTAGTCAACTCTTAGTTGTTTTCTCACAGGCCTGTATTGCAGTTACATGAAAGTGAGACTTTTTTGGAAACAACTCAATTGTTATTGAAAGATTATTTAGTGAGGCCAGTAGGGTGTTTTCACACTAGCAGAATATGTGGGAGAGAGTTGCTATAGTTTGAGTACACTGTAATGCAATACAGGTGGTAGCTCATTCTGAGGGGCATTTTGAGCCCCTCAGAATTTGCTTCCTCTCCCTATGGACCATTTTATTAAGCCAGAAAACATCTGTTCTACTGTAGCGTCCCTTGGCCAAACCCTGACTTCCCAACGAAACTTAGCGGGTTCTAGCCCTGATGTAATGTGAACTGGAGAGTGTATTTTCAAAAAATCAATTGTTATTAGAGGATGCTTTAGATAGTCAACTCTTAGTTGTTTACTCACAGGCCTGTATTACAGTTACATGAAAGTGAGACTTTTTTGGAAACAACTCAATTGTTATTGAAAGATTATTTAGTGAGGCCAGTAGGGTGTTTTCACACTAGCAGAATATGTGGGAGAGAGTTGATATAGTTTGAGTACCCTGTAATGCAATAAAGGTGGTAGCTCATTCTGAGGGGCATTTTGAGCCCCTCAGAATTTGCTTCCTCTCCATATGGACCATTTTATCAAGCCAGAATGCATCTGTTCTACTGTAGTGTCCCATGGCTGTACCCTGGCTTCCCAACGTAACTTAGCAGGTTCTAGCCCTGATGTAATGTGAACTGGAGAGTGTTTTTTCAAAAATTCAATTGTTATTAGAGGATGCTTTAGGTAGTCAACTCTTAGTTGTTTTCTCACAGGCCTGTATTGCAGTTACATGAAAGTGAGACTTTTTTGGAAACAACTCAATTGTTATTGAAAGGTTATTTATTGAGGCCAGTAGGGTGTGTTCACACTAGCAGAATATGTGGGAGAGAGTTGATATAGTTTGAGTACATTGTAATGCAATACAGGTGGTAGCTCATTCTGAGGGGCATTTTGAGCCCCTCAGAATTTGCTTCCTCTCCATATGGACCATTTTATCAAGCCAGAAAACATGTGTTCTACTGTTGCGTCCCATGGCTGTACCCTGGCTTCCCAACGTAACTTAGCAGGTTCTAGCCCTGATGTAATGTGAACTGGAGAGTGTTTTTTCAAAAATTCAATTGTTATTAGAGGATGCTTTAGGTAGTCAACTCTTAGTTGTTTTCTCACAGGCCTGTATTGCAGTTACATGAAAGTGAGACTTTTTTGGAAACAACTCAATTGTTATTGAAAGATTATTTAGTGAGGCCAGTAGGGTGTTTTCACACTAGCAGAATATGTGGGAGAGAGTTGCTATAGTTTGAGTACAATGTAATGCAATAGATGTGGTAGCTCATTCTGAGGGGCATTTTGAGCCCCTCAGAATTTGCTTCCTCTCACTATGGACCATTTTATTAAGCCAGAAAACATCTGTTGTACTGTAGCGTCCCTTGGCCAAACCCTGACTTCCCAACGAAACTTAGCGGGTTCTAGCCCTGATGTAATGTGAACTGGAGAGAATGTTTTTTCAAAAATTCAATTGTTATTAGAGGATGCTTTAGGTAGTCAACTCTTAGTTGTTTACTCACAGGCCTGTATTGCAGTTACATGAAAGTGAGACTTTTTTGGAAACCACTCAATTGTTATTGAAAGATTATTTAGTGAGGCCAGTAGGGTGTTTTCACACTAGCAGAATATGTGGGAGAGAGTTGCTATAGTTTGAGTACACTGTAATGCAATACAGGTGGTAGCTCATTCTGAGGGGCATTTTGAGCCCCTCAGAAATTGCTTCCTCTCTATATGGACCATTTTATCAAGCCAGAACACATCTGTTCTACTGTAGCGTCCCATGGCCATACCCTGTCTTCCCAACAAAACATAGCAGGTTCTAGCCCTGATGTAATGTGAACTGGAGAGAATGTTTTTTCAAAAATTCAATTGTTATTAGAGGATGCTTTAGGTAGTCAACTCTTAGTTGTTTACTCACAGGCCTGTATTGCAGTTACATGAAAGTGAGACTTTTATGGAAACAAATCAATTGTTATTGAAAGATTATTTAGTGAGGCCAGTAGGGTGTTTTCATACTAGCAGAATATGTGGGAGAGAGTTGCTATAGTTTGAGTACACTGTAATACAATAGAGGTGGTAGCTCATTCTGAGGGGCATTTTGAGCCCCTCAGAATTTGCTTCCTCTCCATATGGACCATTTTATCAAGTCAGAACGCATCTGTTCTACTGTAGCGTCCCATGGCCGTACCCTGGCTTCCCAACGAAACTTAGCAGGTTCTAGCCCTGATGTAATGTGAACTGGAGAGTGTTTTTTCAAAAATTCAATTGTTATTAGAGGATGCTTTAGGTAGTCAACTCTTAGTTGTTTTCTCACAGGCCTGTATTGCAGTTACATGAAAGTGAGACTTTTTTGGCAACAACTCAATTGTTATTGAAAGATTATTTAGTGAGGCCAGTAGGGTGTTTTCACACTAGCAGAATATGAGGGAGAGAGTTGCTATAGTTTGAGTACACTGTAATGCAATAGAGGTGATAACTCATTCTGAGGGGCATTTTGAGCCCCTCAGAATTTGCTTCCTCTCCATATGGACCATTTTATCAAGCCAGAACGCATCTGTTCTACTGTAGCGTCCCATGGCCAAACCCTGACTTCCCAACGAAACTTAGCGGGTTCTAGCCCTGATGTAATGTGAACTGGAGAGTGTTTTTTCAAAAAATCAATTGTTATTAGGGGATGCTTTAGATAGTCAACTCTTAGTTGTTTACTCACATGCCTGTATTACAGTTACATGAAAGTGAGACTTTTTTGGAAACAACTCAATTGTTATTGAAAGATTATTTAGTGAGGCCAGTAGGGTGTTTTCACATTAGCAGAATATGTGGGAGAGAGTTGATATAGTTTGAGTACACTGTAATGCAATACAGGTGGTAGCTCATTCTGAGGGGCATTTTGAGCCCCTCAGAATTTGCTTCCTCTCTATATGGACCATTTTATCAAGCCAGAACGTATCTGTTCTACTGTAGCGTCCCATGGCCGTACCCTGGCTTCCCAACGAAACTTAGCAGGTTCCAGCCCTGATGTAATGTGAACTGGAGAGTGTTTTTTCAAAAATTCAATTGTTATTAGAGGATGCTTTAGGTAGTCAACTCTTAGTTGTTTACTCACAGGCCTGTATTGCAGTTACATGAAAGTGAGACTTTTATGGAAACAACTCAATTGTTATTGAAAGATTATTTAGTGAGGCCAGTAGGGTGTTTTCACACTAGCAGAATATGTGGGAGAGAGTTGCTATAGTTTGAGTACAATGTAATGCAATAGAGGTGGTAGCTCATTCTGAGGGGCATTTTGAGCCCCTCAGAATTTGCTTCCTCTCTATATGGACCATTTTATCAAGCCAGAACGTATCTGTTCTACTGTAGCGTCCCATGGCTGGACCCTGGCTTCCCAACGAAAGTTAGCAGGTTCTAGCCCTGATGTAATGTGAACTGTAGTGTTTTTTTCAAAAACTCAGTTGTTATTAGAGAATGCTTTAGGTAGTCAACTCTTAGTTGTTTTCTCACAGGCCTGTATTGCAGTTACATGAAAGTGAGACTTTTTTGGAAACAACTCAATTGTTATTGAAAGATTATTTAGTGAGGCCAGTAGGGTGTTTTCACACTATCAGAATATGTGGGAGAGAGTTGCTATAGTTTGAGTACAATGTAATGCAATAGAGGTGGTAGCTCATTCTGAGGGGCATTTTGAGCCCCTCAGAATTTGCTTCCTCTCCCTATGGACCATTTTATTAAGCCAGAAAACATCTGTTCTACTGTAGCGTCCCTTGGCCAAACCCTGACTTCCCAACGAAACTTAGCGGGTTCTAGCCCTGATGTAATGTGAACTGGAGAGTGTTTTTTCAAAAAATCAATTGTTATTAGAGGATGCTTTAGGTAGTCAACTCTTAGTTGTTTACTCACAGGCCTGTATTGCAGTTACATGAAAGTGAGACTTTTATGGAAACAACTCAATTGTTATTGAAAGATTATTTAGTGAGGCCAGTAGGGTGTTTTCACACTAGCAGAATATGTGGGAGAGAGTTGATATAGTTTGAGTACACTGTAATGTAATACAGGTGGTAGCTCATTCTGAGGGGCATTTTGAGCCCCTCAGAATTTGCTTCCTCTCTATATGGACCATTTTATCAAGCCAAAACGCATCTGTTCTACTGTAGCGTCCCATGGCCGTACCCTGGCTTCCCAACGAAACTTAGCAAGTTCTAGCCCTGATGTAATGTGAACTGGAGAGTGTTTTTTCAAAAATTCAATTGTTATTAGAGGATGCTTTAGGTAGTCATCTCTTAGTTGTTTACTCACAGGCCTGTATTACAGTTACATTGAAGTGAGACTTTTTTGGAAACAACTCAATTGTTATTGAAAGATTATTTATTGAGGCCAGTAGGGTGTTTTCACACTAGCAGAATATGTGGGAGAGAGTTGATATAGTTTGAGTACACTGTAATGTAATACAGGTGGTAGCTCATTCTGAGGGGCATTTTGAGCCCCTCAGAATTTGCTTCCTCTCTATATGGACCATTTTATCAAGCCAAAACGCATCTGTTCTACTGTAGCGTCCCATGGCCGTACCCTGGCTTCCCAACGAAACTTAGCAAGTTCTAGCCCTGATGTAATGTGAACTGGAGAGTGTTTTTTCAAAAATTCAATTGTTATTAGAGGATGCTTTAGGTAGTCAACTCTTAGTTGTTTTCTCACAGGCCTGTATTGCAGTTACATGAAAGTGAGACTTTTTTGGAAACAACTCAATTGTCATTGAAAGATTATTTATTGAGGCCAGTAGGGTGTGTTCACACTAGCAGAATATGTGGGAGAGAGTTGATATAGTTTGAGTACACTGTAATGCAATACAGGTGGTAGCTCATTCTGAGGGGCATTTTGAGCCCCTCAGAATTTGCTTCCTCTCTATATGGACCATTTTATCAAGCCAGAAAGCATCTGTTCTATTGTAGCATCCCTTGGCCAAACCCTGACTTCCCAACGAAACTTAGCTGGTTCTAGCCCTGATGTAATGTGAATTGGAGAGTGTTTTTTCAAAAAATCAATTGTTATTAGAGGATGCTTTAGGTAGTCAACTCTTAGTTGTTTACTCACAGGCCTGTATTGCAGTTACATGAAAGTGAGACTTTTTTGGAATCAACTCAATTGTTATTGAAAGATTATTTAGTGAGGCCAGTAGGGTGTTTTCACACTAGCAGAATATGTGGGAGAGAGTTGATATAGTTTGAGTACACTGTAATGCAATAGGTGGTAGCTCATTCTGAGGGGCATTTTGAGCCCCTCAGAATTTGCTTCCTCTCCCTATGGACCATTTTATTAAGCCAGAAAACATCTGTTCTACTGTAGCGTCCCTTGGCCAAACCCTGACTTCCCAACGAAACTTAGCGGGTTCTAGCCCTGATGTAATGTGAACTGGAGAGTGTATTTTCAAAAAATCAATTGTTATTAGAGGATGCTTTAGATAGTCAACTCTTAGTTGTTTACTCACAGGCCTGTATTACAGTTACATGAAAGTGAGACTTTTTTGGAAACAACTCAATTGTTATTGAAAGATTATTTAGTGAGGCCAGTAGGGTGTTTTCACACTAGCAGAATATGTGGGAGAGAGTTGATATAGTTTGAGTACCCTGTAATGCAATAAAGGTGGTAGCTCATTCTGAGGGGCATTTTGAGCCCCTCAGAATTTGCTTCCTCTCCATATGGACCATTTTATCAAGCCAGAATGCATCTGTTCTACTGTAGTGTCCCATGGCTGTACCCTGGCTTCCCAACGTAACTTAGCAGGTTCTAGCCCTGATGTAATGTGAACTGGAGAGTGTTTTTTCAAAAATTCAATTGTTATTAGAGGATGCTTTAGGTAGTCAACTCTTAGTTGTTTTCTCACAGGCCTGTATTGCAGTTACATGAAAGTGAGACTTTTTTGGAAACAACTCAATTGTTATTGAAAGGTTATTTATTGAGGCCAGTAGGGTGTGTTCACACTAGCAGAATATGTGGGAGAGAGTTGATATAGTTTGAGTACACTGTAATGCAATACAGGTGGTAGCTCATTCTGAAGGGCATTTTGAGCCCCTCAGAATTTGCTTCCTCTCCATATGGACCATTTTATCAAGCCAGAAAACATGTGTTCTACTGTTGCGTCCCATGGCTGTACCCTGGCTTCCCAACGTAACTTAGCAGGTTCTAGCCCTGATGTAATGTGAACTGGAGAGTGTTTTTTCAAAAATTCAATTGTTATTAGAGGATGCTTTAGGTAGTCAACTCTTAGTTGTTTTCTCACAGGCCTGTATTGCAGTTACATGAAAGTGAGACTTTTTTGGAAACAACTCAATTGTTATTGAAAGATTATTTAGTGAGGCCAGTAGGGTGTTTTCACACTAGCAGAATATGTGGGAGAGAGTTGCTATAGTTTGAGTACAATGTAATGCAATAGATGTGGTAGCTCATTCTGAGGGGCATTTTGAGCCCCTCAGAATTTGCTTCCTCTCACTATGGACCATTTTATTAAGCCAGAAAACATCTGTTCTACTGTAGCGTCCCTTGGCCAAACCCTGACTTCCCAACGAAACTTAGCGGGTTCTAGCCCTGATGTAATGTGAACTGGAGAGAATGTTTTTTCAAAAATTCAATTGTTATTAGAGGATGCTTTAGGTAGTCAACTCTTAGTTGTTTACTCACAGGCCTGTATTGCAGTTACATGAAAGTGAGACTTTTTTGGAAACCACTCAATTGTTATTGAAAGATTATTTAGTGAGGCCAGTAGGGTGTTTTCACACTAGCAGAATATGTGGGAGAGAGTTGCTATAGTTTGAGTACACTGTAATGCAATACAGGTGGTAGCTCATTCTGAGGGGCATTTTGAGCCCCTCAGAAATTGCTTCCTCTCTATATGGACCATTTTATCAAGCCAGAACACATCTGTTCTACTGTAGCGTCCCATGGCCATACCCTGTCTTCCCAACAAAACATAGCAGGTTCTAGCCCTGATGTAATGTGAACTGGAGAGAATGTTTTTTCAAAAATTCAATTGTTATTAGAGGATGCTTTAGGTAGTCAACTCTTAGTTGTTTACTCACAGGCCTGTATTGCAGTTACATGAAAGTGAGACTTTTATGGAAACAAATCAATTGTTATTGAAAGATTATTTAGTGAGGCCAGTAGGGTGTTTTCATACTAGCAGAATATGTGGGAGAGAGTTGCTATAGTTTGAGTACACTGTAATACAATAGAGGTGGTAGCTCATTCTGAGGGGCATTTTGAGCCCCTCAGAATTTGCTTCCTCTCCATATGGACCATTTTATCAAGTCAGAACGCATCTGTTCTACTGTAGCGTCCCATGGCCGTACCCTGGCTTCCCAACGAAACTTAGCAGGTTCTAGCCCTGATGTAATGTGAACTGGAGAGTGTTTTTTCAAAAATTCAATTGTTATTAGAGGATGCTTTAGGTAGTCAACTCTTAGTTGTTTTCTCACAGGCCTGTATTGCAGTTACATGAAAGTGAGACTTTTTTGGCAACAACTCAATTGTTATTGAAAGATTATTTAGTGAGGCCAGTAGGGTGTTTTCACACTAGCAGAATATGAGGGAGAGAGTTGCTATAGTTTGAGTACACTGTAATGCAATAGAGGTGATAACTCATTCTGAGGGGCATTTTGAGCCCCTCAGAATTTGCTTCCTCTCCATATGGACCATTTTATCAAGCCAGAACGCATCTGTTCTACTGTAGCGTCCCATGGCCAAACCCTGACTTCCCAACGAAACTTAGCGGGTTCTAGCCCTGATGTAATGTGAACTGGAGAGTGTTTTTTCAAAAAATCAATTGTTATTAGGGGATGCTTTAGATAGTCAACTCTTAGTTGTTTACTCACATGCCTGTATTACAGTTACATGAAAGTGAGACTTTTTTGGAAACAACTCAATTGTTATTGAAAGATTATTTAGTGAGGCCAGTAGGGTGTTTTCACATTAGCAGAATATGTGGGAGAGAGTTGATATAGTTTGAGTACACTGTAATGCAATACAGGTGGTAGCTCATTCTGAGGGGCATTTTGAGCCCCTCAGAATTTGCTTCCTCTCTATATGGACCATTTTATCAAGCCAAAACGCATCTGTTCTACTGTAGCGTCCCATGGCCGTACCCTGGCTTCCCAACGAAACTTAGCAAGTTCTAGCCCTGATGTAATGTGAACTGGAGAGTGTTTTTTCAAAAATTCAATTGTTATTAGAGGATGCTTTAGGTAGTCATCTCTTAGTTGTTTACTCACAGGCCTGTATTACAGTTACATTGAAGTGAGACTTTTTTGGAAACAACTCAATTGTTATTGAAAGATTATTTATTGAGGCCAGTAGGGTGTTTTCACACTAGCAGAATATGTGGGAGAGAGTTGCTATAGTTTGAGTACACTGTAATGCAATACAGGTGGTAGCTCATTCTGAGGGGCATTTTGAGCCCCTCAGAATTTGCTTCCTCTCCCTATGGACCATTTTATTAAGCCAGAAAACATCTGTTCTACTGTAGCGTCCCTTGGCCAAACCCTGACTTCCCAACGAAACTTAGCGGGTTCTAGCCCTGATGTAATGTGAACTGGAGAGTGTATTTTCAAAAAATCAATTGTTATTAGAGGATGCTTTAGATAGTCAACTCTTAGTTGTTTACTCACAGGCCTGTATTACAGTTACATGAAAGTGAGACTTTTTTGGAAACAACTCAATTGTTATTGAAAGATTATTTAGTGAGGCCAGTAGGGTGTTTTCACACTAGCAGAATATGTGGGAGAGAGTTGATATAGTTTGAGTACCCTGTAATGCAATAAAGGTGGTAGCTCATTCTGAGGGGCATTTTGAGCCCCTCAGAATTTGCTTCCTCTCCATATGGACCATTTTATCAAGCCAGAATGCATCTGTTCTACTGTAGTGTCCCATGGCTGTACCCTGGCTTCCCAACGTAACTTAGCAGGTTCTAGCCCTGATGTAATGTGAACTGCAGAGTGTTTTTTCAAAAATTCAATTGTTATTAGAGGATGCTTTAGGTAGTCAACTCTTAGTTGTTTTCTCACAGGCCTGTATTGCAGTTACATGAAAGTGAGACTTTTTTGGAAACAACTCAATTGTTATTGAAAGGTTATTTATTGAGGCCAGTAGGGTGTGTTCACACTAGCAGAATATGTGGGAGAGAGTTGATATAGTTTGAGTACATTGTAATGCAATACAGGTGGTAGCTCATTCTGAGGGGCATTTTGAGCCCCTCAGAATTTGCTTCCTCTCCATATGGACCATTTTATCAAGCCAGAAAACATGTGTTCTACTGTTGCGTCCCATGGCTGTACCCTGGCTTCCCAACGTAACTTAGCAGGTTCTAGCCCTGATGTAATGTGAACTGGAGAGTGTTTTTTCAAAAATTCAATTGTTATTAGAGGATGCTTTAGGTAGTCAACTCTTAGTTGTTTTCTCACAGGCCTGTATTGCAGTTACATGAAAGTGAGACTTTTTTGGAAACAACTCAATTGTTATTGAAAGATTATTTAGTGAGGCCAGTAGGGTGTTTTCACACTAGCAGAATATGTGGGAGAGAGTTGCTATAGTTTGAGTACAATGTAATGCAATAGATGTGGTAGCTCATTCTGAGGGGCATTTTGAGCCCCTCAGAATTTGCTTCCTCTCACTATGGACCATTTTATTAAGCCAGAAAACATCTGTTCTACTGTAGCGTCCCTTGGCCAAACCCTGACTTCCCAACGAAACTTAGCGGGTTCTAGCCCTGATGTAATGTGAACTGGAGAGAATGTTTTTTCAAAAATTCAATTGTTATTAGAGGATGCTTTAGGTAGTCAACTCTTAGTTGTTTACTCACAGGCCTGTATTGCAGTTACATGAAAGTGAGACTTTTTTGGAAACCACTCAATTGTTATTGAAAGATTATTTAGTGAGGCCAGTAGGGTGTTTTCACACTAGCAGAATATGTGGGAGAGAGTTGCTATAGTTTGAGTACACTGTAATGCAATACAGGTGGTAGCTCATTCTGAGGGGCATTTTGAGCCCCTCAGAAATTGCTTCCTCTCTATATGGACCATTTTATCAAGCCAGAACACATCTGTTCTACTGTAGCGTCCCATGGCCATACCCTGTCTTCCCAACAAAACATAGCAGGTTCTAGCCCTGATGTAATGTGAACTGGAGAGAATGTTTTTTCAAAAATTCAATTGTTATTAGAGGATGCTTTAGGTAGTCAACTCTTAGTTGTTTACTCACAGGCCTGTATTGCAGTTACATGAAAGTGAGACTTTTATGGAAACAAATCAATTGTTATTGAAAGATTATTTAGTGAGGCCAGTAGGGTGTTTTCATACTAGCAGAATATGTGGGAGAGAGTTGCTATAGTTTGAGTACACTGTAATACAATAGAGGTGGTAGCTCATTCTGAGGGGCATTTTGAGCCCCTCAGAATTTGCTTCCTCTCCATATGGACCATTTTATCAAGTCAGAACGCATCTGTTCTACTGTAGCGTCCCATGGCCGTACCCTGGCTTCCCAACGAAACTTAGCAGGTTCTAGCCCTGATGTAATGTGAACTGGAGAGTGTTTTTTCAAAAATTCAATTGTTATTAGAGGATGCTTTAGGTAGTCAACTCTTAGTTGTTTTCTCACAGGCCTGTATTGCAGTTACATGAAAGTGAGACTTTTTTGGCAACAACTCAATTGTTATTGAAAGATTATTTAGTGAGGCCAGTAGGGTGTTTTCACACTAGCAGAATATGAGGGAGAGAGTTGCTATAGTTTGAGTACACTGTAATGCAATAGAGGTGATAACTCATTCTGAGGGGCATTTTGAGCCCCTCAGAATTTGCTTCCTCTCCATATGGACCATTTTATCAAGCCAGAACGCATCTGTTCTACTGTAGCGTCCCATGGCCAAACCCTGACTTCCCAACGAAACTTAGCGGGTTCTAGCCCGGATGTAATGTGAACTGGAGAGTGTTTTTTCAAAAAATCAATTGTTATTAGGGGATGCTTTAGATAGTCAACTCTTAGTTGTTTACTCACATGCCTGTATTACAGTTACATGAAAGTGAGACTTTTTTGGAAACAACTCAATTGTTATTGAAAGATTATTTAGTGAGGCCAGTAGGGTGTTTTCACATTAGCAGAATATGTGGGAGAGAGTTGATATAGTTTGAGTACACTGTAATGCAATACAGGTGGTAGCTCATTCTGAGGGGCATTTTGAGCCCCTCAGAATTTGCTTCCTCTCTATATGGACCATTTTATCAAGCCAGAACGTATCTGTTCTACTGTAGCGTCCCATGGCCGTACCCTGGCTTCCCAACGAAACTTAGCAGGTTCCAGCCCTGATGTAATGTGAACTGGAGAGTGTTTTTTCAAAAATTCAATTGTTATTAGAGGATGCTTTAGGTAGTCAACTCTTAGTTGTTTACTCACAGGCCTGTATTGCAGTTACATGAAAGTGAGACTTTTATGGAAACAACTCAATTGTTATTGAAAGATTATTTAGTGAGGCCAGTAGGGTGTTTTCACACTAGCAGAATATGTGGGAGAGAGTTGCTATAGTTTGAGTACAATGTAATGCAATAGAGGTGGTAGCTCATTCTGAGGGGCATTTTGAGCCCCTCAGAATTTGCTTCCTCTCTATATGGACCATTTTATCAAGCCAGAACGTATCTGTTCTACTGTAGCGTCCCATGGCCGTACCCTGGCTTCCCAACGAAAGTTAGCAGGTTCTAGCCTTGATGTAATGTGAACTGTAGTGTTTTTTTCAAAAACTCAGTTGTTATTAGAGAATGCTTTAGGTAGTCAACTCTTAGTTGTTTTCTCACAGGCCTGTATTGCAGTTACATGAAAGTGAGACTTTTTTGGAAACAACTCAATTGTTATTGAAAGATTATTTAGTGAGGCCAGTAGGGTGTTTTCACACTATCAGAATATGTGGGAGAGAGTTGCTATAGTTTGAGTACAATGTAATGCAATAGAGGTGGTAGCTCATTCTGAGGGGCATTTTGAGCCCCTCAGAATTTGCTTCCTCTCCCTATGGACCATTTTATTAAGCCAGAAAACATCTGTTCTACTGTAGCGTCCCTTGGCCAAACCCTGACTTCCCAACGAAACTTAGCGGGTTCTAGCCCTGATGTAATGTGAACTGGAGAGTGTTTTTTCAAAAAATCAATTGTTATTAGAGGATGCTTTAGGTAGTCAACTCTTAGTTGTTTACTCACAGGCCTGTATTGCAGTTACATGAAAGTGAGACTTTTATGGAAACAACTCAATTGTTATTGAAAGATTATTTAGTGAGGCCAGTAGGGTGTTTTCACACTAGCAGAATATGTGGGAGAGAGTTGATATAGTTTGAGTACACTGTAATGTAATACAGGTGGTAGCTCATTCTGAGGGGCATTTTGAGCCCCTCAGAATTTGCTTCCTCTCTATATGGACCATTTTATCAAGCCAAAACGCATCTGTTCTACTGTAGCGTCCCATGGCCGTACCCTGGCTTCCCAACGAAACTTAGCAAGTTCTAGCCCTGATGTAATGTGAACTGGAGAGTGTTTTTTCAAAAATTCAATTGTTATTAGAGGATGCTTTAGGTAGTCATCTCTTAGTTGTTTACTCACAGGCCTGTATTACAGTTACATTGAAGTGAGACTTTTTTGGAAACAACTCAGTTGTTATTGAAAGATTATTTATTGAGGCCAGTAGGGTGTTTTCACACTAGCAGAATATGTGGGAGAGAGTTGATATAGTTTGAGTACACTGTAATGTAATACAGGTGGTAGCTCATTCTGAGGGGCATTTTGAGCCCCTCAGAATTTGCTTCCTCTCTATATGGACCATTTTATCAAGCCAAAACGCATCTGTTCTACTGTAGCGTCCCATGGCCGTACCCTGGCTTCCCAACGAAACTTAGCAAGTTCTAGCCCTGATGTAATGTGAACTGGAGAGTGTTTTTTCAAAAATTCAATTGTTATTAGAGGATGCTTTAGGTAGTCAACTCTTAGTTGTTTTCTCACAGGCCTGTATTGCAGTTACATGAAAGTGAGACTTTTTTGGAAACAACTCAATTGTCATTGAAAGATTATTTATTGAGGCCAGTAGGGTGTGTTCACACTAGCAGAATATGTGGGAGAGAGTTGATATAGTTTGAGTACACTGTAATGCAATACAGGTGGTAGCTCATTCTGAGGGGCATTTTGAGCCCCTCAGAATTTGCTTCCTCTCTATATGGACCATTTTATCAAGCCAGAAAGCATCTGTTCTACTGTAGCATCCCTTGGCCAAACCCTGACTTCCCAACGAAACTTAGCTGGTTCTAGCCCTGATGTAATGTGAATTGGAGAGTGTTTTTTCAAAAAATCAATTGTTATTAGAGGATGCTTTAGGTAGTCAACTCTTAGTTGTTTACTCACAGGCCTGTATTGCAGTTACATGAAAGTGAGACTTTTTTGGAATCAACTCAATTGTTATTGAAAGATTATTTAGTGAGGCCAGTAGGGTGTTTTCACACTAGCAGAATATGTGGGAGAGAGTTGATATAGTTTGAGTACACTGTAATGCAATAGGTGGTAGCTCATTCTGAGGGGCATTTTGAGCCCCTCAGAATTTGCTTCCTCTCCATATGGACCATTTTATCAAGCCAAAAAACATGTGTTCTACTGTAGCGTCCCATGGCCGTACCCTGGCTTCCCAATGTAACTTAGCAGGTTCTAGCCCTGATGTAATGTGAACTGGAGAGTGTTTTTTCAAAAATTCAATTGTTATTAGAGGATGCTTTAGGTAGTCAACTCTTAGTTGTTTTCTCACAGGCCTGTATTGCAGTTACATGAAAGTGAGACTTTTTTGGAAACAACTCAATTGTTATTAAAAGATTATTTAGTGAGGCCAGTAGGGTGTTTTCACACTAGCAGATAATGTGGGAGAGAGTTGATATAGTTTGAGTACACTGTAATGCAATACAGGTGGTAGCTCATTCTGTGGGGCATTTTGAGCCCCTCAGAATTTGCTTCCTCTCCATATGGACCATTTTATCAAGCCAGAACACATCTGTTCTACTGTAGCATCCCATGGCCGTACCCTGGCTTCCCAACGTAATTTAGCAGGTTCTAGCCCTGATGTAATGTGAACTGGAGAGTGTTTTTTCAAAAATTCAATTGTTATTAGAGGATGCTTTAGGTAGTCAACTCTTAGTTGTTTTCTCACAGGCCTGTATTGCAGTTACATGAAAGTGAGACTTTTTTGGAAACAACTCAATTGTTATTGAAAGATTATTTAGTGAGGCCAGTAGGGTGTTTTCACACTATCAGAATATGTGGGAGAGAGTTGCTATAGTTTGAGTACAATGTAATGCAATAGAGGTGGTAGCTCATTCTGAGGGGCATTTTGAGCCCCTCAGAATTTGCTTCCTGACCATATGGACCATTTTATTAAACCAGAAAGCATCTGTTCTACTGTAGCGTCCCTTGGCCAAACCCTGACTTCCCAACGAAACTTAGCGGGTTCTAGCCCTGATGTAATGTGTACTGGAGAGTGTTTTTTCAAAAAATTAATTGTTATTAGAAGATGCTTTAGGTAGCCAACTCTTAGTTGTTTACTCACAGGCCTGTATTGCAGTTACATGAAAGTGAGACTTTTATGGAAACAAATCAATTGTTATTGAAAGATTATTTAGTGAGGCCAGTAAGGTGTTTTCATACTAGCAGAATATGTGGGAGAGAGTTGCTATAGTTTGAGTACACTGTAATGCAATAGAGGTGGTAGCTCATTCTGTGGGGCATTTTGAGCCCCTCAGAATTTGCTTCCTCTCCATATGGACCATTTTATCAAGTCAGAACACATCTGTTCTACTGTAGCGTCCCATGGCCGTACCCTGGCTTCCCAACGTAATTTAGCAGGTTCTAGCCCTGATGTAATGTGAACTGGAGAGTGTTTTTTCAAAAATTCAATTGTTATTAGAGGATGCTTTAGGTAGTCAACTCTTAGTTGTTTTCTCACAGGCCTGTATTGCAGTTACATGAAAGTGAGACTTTTTTGGAAACAACTCAATTGTTATTGAAAGATTATTTAGTGAGGCCAGTAGGGTGTTTTCACACTATCAGAATATGTGGGAGAGAGTTGCTATAGTATGAGTACAATGTAATGCAATAGAGGTGGTAGCTCATTCTGAGGGGCATTTTGAGCCCCTCAGAATTTGCTTCCTCTCCATATGGACCATTTTATTAAAGCAGAAAACATCTGTTCTACTGTAGCGTCCCTTGGCCAAACCCTGACTTCCCAACGAAACTTAGCGGGTTCTAGCCCTGATGTAATGTGAACTGGAGAGTGTTTTTTCAAAAATTCAATTGTTATTAGAGGATGCTTTAGGTAGTCAACTCTTAGTTGTTTACTCACAGGCCTGTATTGCAGTTACATGAAAGTGAGACTTTTTTGGAAACAACTCAATTGTAATTGAAAGGTTATTTATTGAGGCCAGTAGGGTGTGTTCACACTAGCAGAATATGTGGGAGAGAGTTGATATAGTTTGAGTACACTGTAATGCAATACAGGTGGTAGCTCATTCTGAGGGGAATTTTGAGCCCCTCAGAATTTGCTTCCTCTCTATATGGACCATTTTATCAAGCCAAAACGCATCTGTTCTAGTGTAGCGTCCCATGGCCATACCCTGTCTTCCCAACAAAACATAGCAGGTTCTAGCCCTGATGTAATGTGAACTGGAGAGTGTTTTTTCAAAAATTCAATTGTTATTAGAGGATGCTTTAGGTAGTCAACTCTTAGTTGTTTTCTCACAGGCCTGTATTGCAGTTACATGAAAGTGAGACTTTTTTGGAAACAACTCAATTGTTATTTAAAGATTATTTAGTGAGGCCAGTAGGGTGTTTTCACACTAGCAGAATATGTGGGAGAGAGTTGCTATAGTTTGAGTACACTGTAATGCAATACAGGTGGTAGCTCATTCTGAGGGGCATTTTGAGCCCCTCAGAATTTGCTTCCTCTCCCTATGGACCATTTTATTAAGCCAGAAAACATCTGTTCTACTGTAGTGTCCCATGGCCATACTCTGTCATCCCAACAAAACATAGCAGGTTCTAGCCCTGATGTAATGTGAACTGGAGAGAATGTTTTTTCAAAAATTCAATTGTTATTAGAGGATGCTTTAGGTAGTCAACTCTTAGTTGTTTACTCACAGGCCTGTATTGCAGTTACATGAAAGTGAGACTTTTTTGGAAACAACTCAATTGTTATTGAAAGGTTATTTATTGAGGCCAGTAGGGTGTGTTCACACTAGCAGAATATGTGGGAGAGAGTTGATATAGTTTGAGTACACTGTAATGCAATACAGGTGGTAGCTCATTCTGAGGGGAATTTTGAGCCCCTCAGAATTTGCTTCCTCTCTATATGGACCATTTTATCAAGCCAAAACGCATCTGTTCTAGTGTAGCGTCCCATGGCCATACCCTGTCTTCCCAACAAAACATAGCAGGTTCTAGCCCTGATGTAATGTGAACTGGAGAGTGTTTTTTCAAAAATTCAATTGTTATTAGAGGATGCTTTAGGTAGTCAACTCTTAGTTGTTTTCTCACAGGCCTGTATTGCAGTTACATGAAAGTGAGACTTTTTTGGAAACAACTCAATTGTTATTGAAAGATTATTTAGTGAGGCCAGTAGGGTGTTTTCACACTAGCAGAATATGTGGGAGAGAGTTGCTATAGTTTGAGTACACTGTAATGCAATACAGGTGGTAGCTCATTCTGAGGGGCATTTTGAGCCCCTCAGAATTTGCTTCCTCTCCCTATGGACCATTTTATTAAGCCAGAAAACATCTGTTCTACTGTAGCGTCCCTTGGCCAAACCCTGACTTCCCAACGAAACTTAGCGGGTTCTAGCCCTGATGTAATGTGAACTGGAGAGTGTTTTTTCAAAAAATCAATTGTTATTAGAGGATGCTTTAGGTAGTCAACTCTTAGTTGTTTACTCACAGGCCTGTATTGCAGTTACATGAAAGTGAGACTTTTTTGGAAACAACTCAATTGTTATTGAAAGATTATTTAGTGAGGCCAGTAGGGTGTTTTCACACTAGCAGAATATGTGGGAGAGAGTTGATATAGTTTGAGTACACTGTAATGCAATACAGGTGGTAGCTCATTCTGAGGGGCATTTTGAGCCCCTCAGAATTTGCTTCCTCTCTATATGGACCATTTTATCAAGCCAGAACGCATCTGTTCTACTGTAGCGTCCCATGGCCATACCCTGTCTTCCCAACAAAACATAGCAGGTTCTAGCCCTGATGTAATGTGAACTGGAGAGAATGTTTTTTCAAAAATTCAATTGTTATTAGAGGATGCTTTAGGTAGTCAACTCTTAGTTGTTTACTCACAGGCCTGTATTGCAGTTACATGAAAGTGAGACTTTTATGGAAACAAATCAATTGTTATTGAAAGATTATTTAGTGAAGCCAGTAGGGTGTTTTCATACTAGCAGAATATGTGGGAGAGAGTTGCTATAGTTTGAGTACACTGTAATACAATAGAGGTGGTAGCTCATTCTGAGGGGCATTTTGAGCCCCTCAGAATTTGCTTCCTCTCCATATGGACCATTTTATCAAGTCAGAACGCATCTGTTCTACTGTAGCGTCCCATGGCCAAACCCTGACTTCCCAACGAAACTTAGTGGGTTCTAGCCCTGATGTAATGTGAACTGGAGAGTGTATTTTCAAAAAATCAATTGTTATTAGAGGATGCTTTAGATAGTCAACTCTTAGTTGTTTACTCACAGGCCTGTATTACAGTTACATGAAAGTGAGACTTTTTTGGAAACAACTCAATTGTTATTGAAAGATTATTTAGTGAGGCCAGTAGGGTGTTTTCACACTAGCAGAATATGTGGGAGAGAGTTGATATAGTTTGAGTACCCTGTAATGCAATAAAGGTGGTAGCTCATTCTGAGGGGCATTTTGAGCCCCTCAGAATTTGCTTCCTCTCCATATGGACCATTTTATCAAGCCAGAATGCATCTGTTCTACTGTAGTGTCCCATGGCTGTACCCTGGCTTCCCAACGTAACTTAGCAGGTTCTAGCCCTGATGTAATGTGAACTGGAGAGTGTTTTTTCAAAAATTCAATTGTTATTAGAGGATGCTTTAGGTAGTCAACTCTTAGTTGTTTTCTCACAGGCCTGTATTGCAGTTACATGAAAGTGAGACTTTTTTGGAAACAACTCAATTGTTATTGAAAGATTATTTAGTGAGGCCAGTAGGGTGTTTTCACACTAGCAGAATATGAGGGAGAGAGTTGCTATAGTTTGAGTACACTGTAATGCAATAGAGGTGGTAGCTCATTCTGAGGGGCATTTTGAGCCCCTCAGAATTTGCTTCCTCTCCATATGGACCATTTTATCAAGCCAGAATGCATCTGTTCTACTGTAGTGTCCCATGGCCATACCCTGTCTTCCCAACAAAACATAGCAGGTTCTAGCCCTGATGTAATGTGAACTGGAGAGAATGTTTTTTCAAAAATTAAATTGTTATTTGAGGATGCTTTAGGTAGTCAACTCTTAGTTGTTTACTCACAGGCCTGTATTGCAGTTACATGAAAGTGAGACTTTTTTGGAAACAACTCAATTGTTATTGAAAGATTATTTAGTGAGGCCAGTAGGGTGTTTTCACACTAGCAGAATATGTGGGAGAGAGTTGATATAGTTTGAGTACACTGTAATGCAATACAGGTGGTAGCTCATTCTGAGGGGCATTTTGAGCCCCTCAGAATTTGCTTCCTCTCCATATGGACCATTTTATCAAGCCAGAAAACATGTGTTCTACTGTAGCGTCCCATGGCCGTACCCTGACTTCCCAATGTAACTTAGCAGGTTCTAGCCCTGATGTAATGTGAACTGGAGAGTGTTTTTTCAAAAATTCAATTGTTATTAGAGGATGCTTTAGGTAGTCAACTCTTAGTTGTTTTCTCACAGGCCTGTATTGCAGTTACATGAAAGTGAGACTTTTTTGGAAACAACTCAATTGTTATTGAAAGATTATTTAGTGAGGCCAGTAGGGTAACGGAAATGGCGCCGAACATGGCTGCCGTGTTGCGAGCCCCAAGCAAACTTTGCAGTTTTTCGTTTGTTTTACTTGTTTTATTGTTGTGCTGCGTGTTGGATGTTGTTTGTATAACGGTCTACGACAGACACACGCTTCTAAGCATAGGTTCCTACGTCGCGGAACGCGAACCGGACTTCGAGTTTTTGAACGCTGGCGCCCATTTTATGGACACCGCATCAGAGCCCTTTGTCTGGGCCGCACGGGCGCGACCAAAGAAATGTCGCCGGAAAAGAGGGAAGAGAGCCGGCGTCCTTGTAAGGCTCAGACGTCGTCCCCTCCGACCTCCTCTCCCAACCATTTTGCTGGCTAACGTTCAGTCACTGGACAACAAACTCTGTGAACTGCGGGCACGCATCTCATACCAACGAGAAACAAGGGACTGTTGCATTATTTGCCTCACAGAAACCTGGATGTCTGCAGTGGTTCCAGACTCAGCCATCGAACTTACGGGGTTCTCCGTGCACCGCTCGGACCGAAGGAAAGAGCTCACGGGGAAAAGCAGAGGTGGGGGAGTTTGTTTATTTATCAACCACTCGTGGTGTGACGAAAGGAACCTACACTCCATTAAATCCTTCTGCTCCCCTGATCTGGAATTTCACATGCTTCTGTGTCGACCATTCTGGCTACCGAGAGAATTTACAGCAGTCATAATGACAGCGGTTTATATTCCTCCTCAAGCCAACACAGATCAGGCACTCAAGGAACTGTATGGGAATATAAGTGAGCAGGAAACCGCGTACCCAGATGCAGCGTTTATTGTTATGGGGGACTTTAACAAAGCTAACTTTAGAACAATAGCTCCAAAATACTTCCAACACATCACCATCAACACGTGCGGTGATCGAGTACTCGACCATTGTTACTCTCCTTTTCAGGATGCATACAAATCTCTCCCGCGCCCACCTTTCGGCAAATCAGATCACTCCTCCATCCTGCTCCTGCCTGCTTATAGGCAGAAACTGAAACGGGAAGCACCCGCCCTCAGGACCATTCAATGCTGGTCGGACCAATCAGACGCTACACTACAGGACTGTTTTGATCACGTGGACTGGGACATGTTCCGTGCAGTGTCTGATGACGACATTGAGGTGTACTCAGAGACTGTAATGTGTTTCATCAGGAAGTGTGTTGAAGATGTTGTACCGACAAAAACAATTCGTATCTACCCCAACCAAAAACCGTGGATTAATAGCGATGTTCGAGCAGCCTTGTCTGCACGAACATCCGCTTTTAAATCCGGTAATGCTGATGATCGCAAACAAACCAGTTACGATCTCAGGAAATCCATCAAAGCCGCGAAAAGGCTATATAAAATCAAAGTTGAAGAACAATTCAACAACAACGATCCAAGAAGTATGTGGCAGGGAATCAGTAACATCACAGACTTTAAAGGGAATAAACCAGCTATGGTGAACATTGCCGCCTCTCTGCCGGATGAGCTTAATAACTTTTATGCTCGTTTCGAGGCTCACAACACTGCCCACACAGAGAGCGCTGCCGCGGCTGCTGCAGGAGACGCGAGTGCACTCACCGTATCCGTCGCGGATGTAACCAGATCCTTCCGACGGGTAAATACCCGCAAGGCAGCGGGTCCTGATGGCATTCCAGGCCGCGTGCTCCGAGCATGCGCATTCCAACTAGCCGGTGTCTTCACAGACATTTTCAACCTTTCCCTCTGTCTGTCTGTGGTTCCCTCGTGCTTTAAAAAATCCACCATTGTGCCAATACCAAAGAGAAGCAAAACCACCTGCTTAAATGACTGGAGGCCCGTAGCTCTCACACCCATTTACAGCAAGTGTTTTGAGAGACTCGTCAGAGACTACATCTGCTCTGTGCTGCCTTCCTCATTGGATCCACTACAATTTGCGTATCGTAGTAATCGTTCTACAGATGACACTATTGCTTTCACCCTACACACTGCTCTCTCTCACCTGGAAAACAAGAACACCTATGTGAGAATGCTGTTTGTGGACTACAGCTCTGCATTTAACACCATAGTGCCCACTACACTTGTTGCAAAGCTCCAGAATCTGGGACTAAACAGATCTCTGTGCAGCTGGATCCTGGACTTCCTGACAGGCAGAAGTCAGGTGGTCAGAATGGGCAACAAAACGTCGTCCTCGCTGACCCTCAACACTGGTGCTCCTCAGGGCTGTGTCCTCAGCCCACTCCTGTACTCCCTGTACACACATGACTGTACAGCTACACACAGCTCCAACGTCATCGTCAAATTCGCCGATGACACAACGGTGATAGGCCTGATCACCGACAATGATGAAACGGCCTACAGAGAGGAGGTAAGCACCTTGACTAAATGGTGTCAGGAGAACCACCTCTCACTCAACACCGACAAGACCAAGGAGCTGGTGGTGGATTTCAGGAGACAGAGCCGAAAACACAGACCCATCACCATCGACAAGACACCTGTGGAGCGGGTAAGCAGCTTTAAGTTCCTCGGCGTTAACATCAGCGAGGATCTCACCTGGACTGCACACACTGACGCAGTGCTCAAGAAGGCACATCAACGCCTCTTCTTCCTAAGACGGCTGAGGAAGTTTGGAATGAGCTCCAGCATCCTCAGATCGTTTTACACTTGCACTATAGAGAGCATCCTGACGGGCTGCATCACTGCCTGGTTCGGAAACAGCACCGCTGGCAACCGTAAAGCTCTGAAGAGGGTCGTACGAACTGCCAGCCACATTGTTGGAGGTGAGCTTCCCTCCCTCCAGGACATCTACACCAGGCGGTGTGTAAGGAAAGCCCGGAGGATCATCAGTGACTCCAGCCACCCGTCCCATAGACTGCTCTCTCTGCTGCCCTCAGGTAGACGTCTTCGCAGCATCCGATCCCGCACTAGCAGGCTTAGGGACAGCTTTTTCCCACAGGCTATTAGATTACTTAACATTCAAAACTAATACACTCACCATACTCCCACAATAAGGCATACCACACACCGCACTTAACTTTAAGAGTCAACACTGCACTATATACACACACACTGCATTTAACATCTACCTGTTACATCAGGCACATCCATCACATTTCTTCCAGTTCATGTACAATCTGTGGCACTTCGGCATTTTTATTTTTATGTGTATATATGTCAATAATGTAGTTTGTATATTCTGTGTAATTGCGTAAACAATGTATAGTGTAATGTGATGTTAACTGTGTGTATGTATATTGTGAGTATAATGTGTAGTGTAGCACTAACTGTAAGCATGCCAATGGTACACTGTGTGTACTGACTATGTATGTGCACATTGCACATTTTACCTGTTGAAGTTTGTATGGTTATATGTTAACTGTTTCTGCAAATTTCTGGAGCATGCTCCCAAGAATTTCACTTACCGAGGCACATGTGCTGTGGTAATGTGACAATAAAAACTTGAACTTGAACTTGAGGGTGTTTTCACACTAGCAGAATATGTGGGAGAGAGTTGCTATAATTTGAGTACAATGTAATGCAATAGAGGTGGTAGCTCATTCTGAGGGGCATTTTGAGCCCCTCAGAATTTGCTTCCACTCCCTATGGACCATTTTATTAAGCCAGAAAACATCTGTTCTACTGTAGCGTCCCTTGGCCAAACCCTGACTTCCCAACGAAACTTAGCGGGTTTTAGCCCTGATGTAATGTGAACTGGAGAGTGTTTTTTCAAAAAATCAATTGTTATTAGAGGATGTTTTAGGTAGTCAACTCTTAGTTGTTTACTCACAGGCCTGTATTGCAGTTACATGAAAGTGAGACTTTTTTGGAAACAACTCAATTGTTATTGAAAGATTATTTAGTGAGGCCAGTAGGGTGTTTTCACACTAGCAGAATATGTGGGAGAGAGTTGCTATAGTTTGAGTACAATGTAATGCAATAGAGGTGGTAGCTCATTCTGAGGGGCATTTTGAGCCCCTCAGAATTTGCTTCCTCTCCCTATGGACCATTTTATTAAGCCAGAAAACATCTGTTCTACTGTAGCGTCCCTTGGCCAAACCCTGACTTCCCAACGAAACTTAGCGGGTTCTAGCCCTGATGTAATGTGAACTGGAGAGAATGTTTTTTTCAAAAATTCAATTGTTATTAGAGGATGCTTTAGGTAGTCAACTCTTAGTTGTTTACTCACAGGCCTGTATTGCAGTTACATGAAAGTGAGACTTTTTTGGAAACAACTCAATTGTTATTGAAAGGTTATTTATTGAGGCCAGTAGGGTGTGTTCACACTAGCAGAATATGTGGGAGAGAGTTGATATAGTTTGAGTACACTGTAATGCAATACAGGTGGTAGCTCATTCTGAGGGGAATTTTGAGCCCCTCAGAATTTGCTTCCTCTCCATATGGACCATTTTATCAAGCCAAAAAACATGTGTTCTACTGTAGCGTCCCATGGCCGTACCCTGGCTTCCCAATGTAACTTAGCAGGTTCTAGCCCTGATGTAATGTGAACTGGAGAGTGTTTTTTCAAAAATTCAATTGTTATTAGAGGATGCTTTAGGTAGTCAACTCTTAGTTGTTTTCTCACAGGCCTGTATTGCAGTTACATGAAAGTGAGACTTTTTTGGAAACAACTCAATTGTTATTGAAAGATTATTTAGTGAGGCCAGTAGGGTGTTTTCACACTAGCAGAATATGTGGGAGAGAGTTGCTATAGTTTGAGTACACTGTAATGCAATACAGGTGGTAGCTCATTCTGAGGGGCATTTTGAGCCCCTCAGAATTTGCTTCCTCTCTATATGGACCATTTTATCAAGCCAGAATGCATCTGTTCTACTGTAGCGTCCCATGGCCATACCCTGTCTTCCCAACAAAACATAACAGGTTCTAGCCCTGATGTAATGTGAACTGGAGAGAATGTTTTTTCAAAAATTCAATTGTTATTAGAGGATGCTTTAGGTAGTCAACTCTTAGTTGTTTACTCACAGGCCTGTATTGCAGCTACATGAAAGTGAGACTTTTTTGGAAACAACTCAATTGTTATTGAAAGATTATTTAGTGAGGCCAGTAGGGTGTTTTCACACTAGCAGAATATGTGGGAGAGAGTTGATATAGCTTGAGTACACTGTAATGCAATACAGGTGGTAGCTCATTCTGAGGGGCATTTTGAGCCCCTCAGAATTTGCTTCCTCTCCCTATGGACCATTTTATTAAGCCAGAAAACATCTGTTCTACTGTAGCGTCCCTTGGCCAAACCCTGACTTCCCAACGAAACTTAGCGGGTTCTAGCCCTGATGTAATGTGAACTGGAGAGAATGTTTTTTCAAAAATTCAATTGTTATTAGAGGATGCTTTAGGTAGTCAACTCTTAGTTGTTTACTCACAGGCCTGTATTGCAGTTACATGAAAGTGAGACTTTTATGGAAACAAATCAATTGTTATTGAAAGATTATTTAGTGAGGCCAGTAGGGTGTTTTCATACTAGCAGAATATGTGGGAGAGAGTTGCTATAGTTTGAGTACACTGTAATGCAATACAGGTGGTAGCTCATTCTGTGGGGCATTTTGAGCCCCTCAGAATTTGCTTCCTCTCCATATGGACCATTTTATCAAGCCAGAAAACATCTCTTCTACTGTAGCGTCCCATGGCCAAACCATGACTTCCCAACGAAACTTAGCGGTTTCTAGCCCTGATGTAATGTGAACTGGAGAGTGTTTTTTCAAAAAATCAATTGTTATTAGAGGATGCTTTAGGTAGTCAACTCTTAGTTGTTTACTCACAGGCCTGTAATGCAGTTACATGAAAGTGAGACTTTTTTGGAAAAAACTAAATTGTTATTGAAAGATTATTTAGTGAGGCCAGTAGGGTGTTTTCACACTATCAGAATATGTGGGAGAGAGTTGCTATAGTTTGAGTAAACTGTAATGCAATATAGGTGGTAGCTCATTCTGAGGGGCATTTTGAGCCCCTCAGAATTTGCTTCCTCTCCATATGGACCATTTTATCAAGCCAGTACATATCTGTTGTACTGTAGCGTCCCATGGCCAAACCCTGACTTCCCAATGAAACTTAGCGGGTTCTAGCCCTGATGTAATGTGAACTGGAGAGTGTTTTTTCAAAAAATCAATTGTTATTAGAGGATGCTTTAGGTAGTCAACTCTTAGTTGTTTACTCACAGGCCTGTATTGCAGTTACATGAAAGTAAGACTTTTTTGGAAACAACTCAATTGTTATTGAAAGATTATTTAGTGAGGCCAGTAGGGTATTTTCACAATAGCAGAATATGTGGGAGGGAGTTGATATAGTTTGAGTACACTGTAATGCAATACAGGTGGTAGCTCATTCTGAGGGGCATTTTGAGCCCCTCAGAATTTGCTTCCTCTCCATATGGACCATTTTATCAAGCCAGAAAGCATCTGTTCTACTGTAGCGTCCCATGGGCGTACCCTGGCTTCCCAACGAAAGTTAGCAGGTTCTAGCCCTGATGTAATGTGAACTGTAGTGTTTTTTTCAAAAACTCAGTTGTTATTAGAGAATGCTTTAGGTAGTCAACTCTTAGTTGTTTACTCACAGGCCTGTACTGCAGTTACATGAAAGTGAGACTTTTTTGGAAACAAATCAATTGTTATTGAAAGATTATTTAGTGAGGCCAGTAGGGTGTGTTCACACTATCAGAATATGTGGGAGAGAGTTGCTTCAGTTTGAGTACACTGTAATGCAATAGATGTGGTAGCTCATTCTGAGGGGCATTTAGAGCCCCTCAGAATTTGCTTCCTCTCCATATGGACCATTTTATTAAGCCAGAAAACATCTCTTCTACTGTAGCGTCCCATGGCCAAACCCTGACTTCCCAACGAAACTTAGCGGTTTCTAGCCCTGATGTAATGTGAACTGGAGAGTGTTTTTTCAAAAAATCAATTGTTATTAGAGGATGCTTTAGGTAGTCAACTCTTAGTTGTTTACTCACAGGCCTGTAATGCAGTTACATGAAAGTGAGACTTTTTTGGAAAAAACTCAATTGTTATTGAAAGATTATTTAGTGAGGCCAGTAGGGTGTTTTCACACCAGCAGAATATGTGGGAGAGAGTTGCTATAGTTTGAGTAAACTGTAATGCAATATAGGTGGTAGCTCATTCTGAGGGGCATTTTGAGCCCCTCAGAATTTGCTTCCTCTCCATATGGACCATTTTATCAAGCCAGTACATATCTGTTGTAATGTAGCGTCCCATGGCCAAACCCTGACTTCCCAACGAAACTTAGCGGGTTCTAGCCCTGATGTAATGTGAACTGGAGAGTGTTTTTTCAAAAAATCAATTGTTATTAGAGGATGCTTTAGGTAGTCAACTCTTAGTTGTTTACTCACAGGCCTGTATTGCAGTTACATGAAAGTAAAACTTTTTTGGAAACAACTCAATTGTTATTGAAAGATTATTTAGCGAGGCCAGTAGGGTATTTTCACAATAGCAGAATATGTGGGAGGGAGTTGATATAGTTTGAGTACACTGTAATGCAATATAGGTGGTAGCTCATTCTGAGGGGCATTTTGAGCCCCTCAGAATTTGCTTCCTCTCCATATGGACCATTTTATCAAGCCAGAAAGCATCTGTTCTACTGTAGCGTCCCATGGGCGTACCCTGGCTTCCCAACGAAACTTAGCAGGTTCTAGCCCTGATGTAATGTGAACTGTAGTGTTTTTTTCAAAAACTCAGTTGTTATTAGAGAATGCTTTAGGTAGTCAACTCTTAGTTGTTTACACACAGGCCTGTATTGCAGTTACATGAAAGTGAGAACTTTTGGAAAAAAACTCAATTGTTATAGAAAGATTATTTAGTGAGGCCAGTAGGGTGTTTTCACCCTAGCAGAATATGTGGGATAGAGTTGCTATAGTTTGAGTACAATGTAATGCAATAGAGGTGGTAGCTCATTCTGAGGGGCATTTTGAGCCCCTCAGAATTTGCTTCCTCTCTATATGGACCATTTTATCAAGCCAGAACGCATCTGTTCTACTGTAGCGTCCCGTGGCCATACCCTGTCTTCCCAACTAAACATAGCAGGTTCTAGCCCTGATGTAATGAGAACTGGAGACTGTTTTTTCAAAAATTCAGTTGTTATTAGAGGATGCTTTAGGTAGTCAACTCTTAGTTGTTTACTCACAGGCCTGTATTGCAGTTACATGAAAGTGAGACTTTTTTGGAAACAACTCGATTGTTATTGAAAGATTATTTAGTGAGGCCAGTAGGGTGTTTTCACACTAGCAGAATATGTGGGAGAGAGTTGCTATAGTTTTAGTACACTGTAATGCAATACAGGTGGTAGCTCATTCTGAGGGGCATTTTGAGCCCCTCAGAATTTGCTTCCTCTCCATTTGGACCATTTTATCAAGCCAAAAAACATCTGTTCTACTGTAGCGTATCATGGCCAAACCCTGACTTCCCAACGAAACTTAGCGGGTTCTAGCCCTGATGTAATGTGAACTGGAGAGAATATTTTTTCAAAAATTCAATTGTTATTAGAGGATGCTTTAGGTTGTCAACTCTTAGTTGTTTACTCACAGGCCTGTATTGCAGTTACATGAAAGTGAGACTTTTTTGGAAACAACTCAATTGTTATTGAAAGATTTTTTAGTGAGGCCAGTAGGGTGTTTTCACACTAGCAGAATGTGTGGGAGAGAGTTGCTATAGTGTGAGTACACTGTAATGCAATAGAGGTGGTAGCTCATTCTGAGGGGCATTTTGAGCCCCTCAGAATTTGCTTCCTCTCCATATGGACCATTTTATCAAGCCAGAACACTTCTGTTCTACTGTAGCGTCCCATGGCCGTACCCTGGCTTCCCAACGTAATTTATCAGGTTCTAGCCCTGATGTAATGTGAACTGGAGAGTGTTTTTTCAAAAAATCAATTGTTATTAGAGGATGCTTTAGGTAGTCAACTCTTAGTTGTTTTCTCACAGGCCTGTATTGCAGTTACATGAAAGTGAGACTTTTTTGGAAACAACTCAATTGTTATTGAAAGATTATTTAGTGAGGCCAGTAGGGTGTTTTCACACTATCAGAATATGTGGGAGAGAGTTGCTATAGTTTGAGTACAATGTAATGCAATAGAGGTGGTAGCTCATTCTGAGGGGCATTTTGAGCCCCTCAGAATTTGCTTGCTGACCATATGGACCATTTTATTAAGCCAGAAAACATCTGTTCTACTGTAGCGTCCCTTGGCCAAACCCTGACTTCCCAACTAAACTTAGCGGGTTCTAGCCCTGATGTAATGTGTACTGGAGAGTGTTTTTTCAAAAAATTAATTGTTATTAGAAGATGCTTTAGGTAGTCAACTCTTAGTTGTTTACTCACAGGCCTGTATTGCAGTTACATGAAAGTGAGACTTTTTTGGAAACAAATCAATTGTTATTGAAAGATTATTTATTGAGGCCAGTAGGGTGTGTTCACACTAGCAGAATATGTGGGAGAGAGTTGATATAGTTTGAGTACACTGTAATGCAATACAGGTGGTAGCTCATTCTGAGGGGCATTTTGAGCCCCTCAGAATTTGCTTCCTCTCTATATGGACCATTTTATCAAGCCAGAACGCATCTGTTCTACTGTAGCGTCCCATGGCTATACCCTGTCTTCCCAACAAAACATAGCAGGTTCTAGCCCTGATGTAATGTGAACTGGAGAGAATGTTTTTTCAAAAATTCAATTGTTATTAGAGGATGCTTTAGGTAGTCAACTCTTAGTTGTTTACTCACAGGCCTGTATTGCAGTTACATGAAAGTGAGACTTTTTTGGAAACAACTCAATTGTTATTGAAAGATTATTTAGTGAGGCCAGTAGGGTGTTTTCACACTAGCAGAATATGTGGGAGAGAGTTGATATAGTTTGAGTACACTGTAATGCAATACAGGTGGTAGCTCATTCTGAGGGGCATTTTGAGCTCCTCAGAATTTGCTTCCTCTCTATATGGACCATTTTATCAAGCCAGAACGCATCTGTTCTACTGTAGCGTCCCTTGGCCAAACCCTGACTTCCCAACGAAACTTAGCGGGTTCTAGCCCTGATGTAATTTGAATTGGAGAGTGCTTTTTCAAAAAATCAATTGTTATTAGAGGATGCTTTAGGTAGTCAACTCTTTGTTGTTTACTCACAGGCCTGTATTGCAGTTACATGAAAGTGAGACTTTTTTGGAAACAACTCAATTGTTATTGAAAGATTATTTAGTGAGGCCAGTAGGGTGTTTTCACACTAGCAGAATATGTGGGAGAGAGTTGCTATAGTTTGAGTACACTGTAATGCAATAGATGTGGTAGCTCATTCTGAAGGGCATTTAGAGCCCCTCAGAATTTGCTTCCTCTCCATATGGACCATTTTATTAAGCCAGAAAACATCTCTTCTACTGTAGCGTCCCATGGCCAAACCCTGACTTCCCAACGAAACTTAGCGGTTTCTAGCCCTGATGTAATGTGAACTGGAGAGTGTTTTTTCAAAAAATCAATTGTTATTAGAGGATGCTTTAGGTAGTCAACTCTTAGTTGTTTACTCACAGGCCTGTAATGCAGTTACATGAAAGTGAGACTTTTTTGGAAAAAACTAAATTGTTATTGAAAGATTATTTAGTGAGGCCAGTAGGGTGTTTTCACACTATCAGAATATGTGGGAGAGAGTTGCTATAGTTTGAGTAAACTGTAATGCAATATAGGTGGTAGCTCATTCTGAGGGGCATTTTGAGCCCCTCAGAATTTGCTTCCTCTCCATATGGACCATTTTATCAAGCCAGTACATATCTGTTGTACTGTAGCGTCCCATGGCCAAACCCTGACTTCCCAATGAAACTTAGCGGGTTCTAGCCCTGATGTAATGTGAACTGGAGAGTGTTTTTTCAAAAAATCAATTGTTATTAGAGGATGCTTTAGGTAGTCAACTCTTAGTTGTTTACTCACAGGCCTGTATTGCAGTTACATGAAAGTAAGACTTTTTTGGAAACAACTCAATTGTTATTGAAAGATTATTTAGTGAGGCCAGTAGGGTATTTTCACAATAGCAGAATATGTGGGAGGGAGTTGATATAGTTTGAGTACACTGTAATGCAATATAGGTGGTAGCTCATTCTGAGGCGCATTTTGAGCCCCTCAGAATTTGCTTCCTCTCCATATGGACCATTTTATCAAGCCAGAAAGCATCTGTTCTACTGTAGCGTCCCATGGGCGTACCCTGGCTTCCCAACGAAAGTTAGCAGGTTCTAGCCCTGATGTAATGTGAACTGTAGTGTTTTTTTCAAAAACTCAGTTGTTATTAGAGAATGCTTTAGGTAGTCAACTCTTAGTTGTTTACTCACAGGCCTGTACTGCAGTTACATGAAAGTGAGACTTTTTTGGAAACAAATCAATTGTTATTGAAAGATTATTTAGTGAGGCCAGTAGGGTGTGTTCACACTATCAGAATATGTGGGAGAGAGTTGCTTCAGTTTGAGTACACTGTAATGCAATAGATGTGGTAGCTCATTCTGAGGGGCATTTAGAGCCCCTCAGAATTTGCTTCCTCTCCATATGGACCATTTTATTAAGCCAGAAAACATCTCTTCTACTGTAGCGTCCCATGGCCAAACCCTGACTTCCCAACGAAACTTAGCGGTTTCTAGCCCTGATGTAATGTGAACTGGAGAGTGTTTTTTCAAAAAATCAATTGTTATTAGAGGATGCTTTAGGTAGTCAACTCTTAGTTGTTTACTCACAGGCCTGTAATGCAGTTACATGAAAGTGAGACTTTTTTGGAAAAAACTCAATTGTTATTGAAAGATTATTTAGTGAGGCCAGTAGGGTGTTTTCACACCAGCAGAATATGTGGGAGAGAGTTGCTATAGTTTGAGTAAACTGTAATGCAATATAGGTGGTAGCTCATTCTGAGGGGCATTTTGAGCCCCTCAGAATTTGCTTCCTCTCCATATGGACCATTTTATCAAGCCAGTACATATCTGTTGTAATGTAGCGTCCCATGGCCAAACCCTGACTTCCCAACGAAACTTAGCGGGTTCTAGCCCTGATGTAATGTGAACTGGAGAGTGTTTTTCAAAAAATCAATTGTTATTAGAGGATGCTTTAGGTAGTCAACTCTTAGTTGTTTACTCACAGGCCTGTATTGCAGTTACATGAAAGTAAGACTTTTTTGGAAACAACTCAATTGTTATTGAAAGATTATTTAGCGAGGCCAGTAGGGTATTTTCACAATAGCAGAATATGTGGGAGGGAGTTGATATAGTTTGAGTACACTGTAATGCAATATAGGTGGTAGCTCATTCTGAGGGGCATTTTGAGCCCCTCAGAATTTGCTTCCTCTCCATATGGACCATTTTATCAAGCCAGAAAGCATCTGTTCTACTGTAGCGTCCCATGGGCGTACCCTGGCTTCCCAACGAAACTTAGCAGGTTCTAGCCCTGATGTAATGTGAACTGTAGTGTTTTTTTCAAAAACTCAGTTGTTATTAGAGAATGCTTTAGGTAGTCAACTCTTAGTTGTTTACACACAGGCCTGTATTGCAGTTACATGAAAGTGAGAACTTTTGGAAAAAAACTCAATTGTTATTGAAAGATTTTTTAGTGAGGCCAGTAGGGTGTTTTCACCCTAGCAGAATATGTGGGATAGAGTTGCTATAGTTTGAGTACAATGTAATGCAATAGAGGTGGTAGCTCATTCTGAGGGGCATTTTGAGCCCCTCAGAATTTGCTTCCTCTCTATATGGACCATTTTATTAAGCCAGAACGCATCTGTTCTACTGTAGCGTCCCGTGGCCATACCCTGTCTTCCCAACTAAACATAGCAGGTTCTAGCCCTGATGTAATGTGAACTGGAGACTGTTTTTTCAAAAATTCAGTTGTTATTAGAGGATGCTTTAGGTAGTCAACTCTTAGTTGTTTACTCACAGGCCTGTATTGCAGTTACATGAAAGTGAGACTTTTTTGGAAACAACTCGATTGTTATTGAAAGATTATTTAGTGAGGCCAGTAGGGTGTTTTCACACTAGCAGAATATGTGGGAGAGAGTTGCTATAGTTTTAGTACACTGTAATGCAATACAGGTGGTAGCTCATTCTGAGGGGCATTTTGAGCCCCTCAGAATTTGCTTCCTCTCCATTTGGACCATTTTATCAAGCCAAAAAGCATCTGTTCTACTGTAGCGTATCATGGCCAAACCCTGACTTCCCAACGTAATTTATCAGGTTCTAGCCCTGATGTAATGTGAACTGGAGAGTGTTTTTTCAAAAAATCAATTGTTATTAGAGGATGCTTTAGGTAGTCAACTCTTAGTTGTTTTCTCACAGGCCTGTATTGCAGTTACATGAAAGTGAGACTTTTTTGGAAACAACTCAATTGTTATTGAAAGATTATTTAGTGAGGCCAGTAGGGTGTTTTCACACTATCAGAATATGTGGGAGAGAGTTGCTATAGTTTGAGTACAATGTAATGCAATAGAGGTGGTAGCTCATTCTGAGGGGCATTTTGAGCCCCTCAGAATTTGCTTCCTGACCATATGGACCATTTTATTAAGCCAGAAAACATATGTTCTACTGTAGCGTCCCTTGGCCAAACCCTGAATTCCCAACGAAACTTAGCGGGTTCTAGCCCTGATGTAATGTGAAATGGAGAGAATGATTTTTCAAAAATTCAATTGTTATTAGAGGATGCTTTAGGTAGTCAACTCTTAGTTGTTTACTCACAGGCCTGTATTGCAGTTACATGAAAGTGAGACTTTTTTGGAAACAACTCAATTGTTATTGAAATATTATTTAGTGAGGCCAGTAGGGTGTTTTCACCCTAGCAGAATATGTGGGAGAGAGTTGCTATAGTTTGAGTACACTGTAATGCAATAGAGGTGGTAGCTCATTCTGAGGGGCATTTTGAGCCCCTCAGAATTTGCTTCCTCTCCATATGGAACATTTTATCAAGCCAGAACGCATCTGTTCTACTGTAGCGTCCCATGGCCAAGCCCTGACTTCCCAACGAAACTTAGCGGGTTCTAGCCCTGATGTAATGTGAAATGGAGAGTGTTTTTTCAAAAAATCAATTGTTATTAGAGGATGCTTTAGGTAGTCAACTCTTAGTTGTTTACTCACAGGCCTGTATTGCAGTTACATGAAAGTAAGACTTTTTTGGAAACAACTCAATTGTTATTGAAAGATTATTTAGCGAGGCCAGTAGGGTATTTTTACAATAGCAGAATATGTGGGAGGGAGTTGATATAGTTTGAGTACACTGTAATGCAATATAGGTGGTAGCTCATTCTGAGGGGCATTTTGAGCCCCTCAGAATTTGCTTCCTCTCCATATGGACCAATTTATCAAGCCAGAAAGCATCTGTTCTACTGTAGCGTCCCATGGGCGTACCCTGGCTTCCCAACGAAACTTAGCAGGTTCTAGCCCTGATGTAATGTGAACTGTAGTGTTTTTTTCAAAAACTCAGTTGTTATTAGAGAATGCTTTAGGTAGTCAACTCTTAGTTGTTTACTCAGAGGCCTGTATTGCAGTTACATGAAAGTGAGACTTTTTTGGAAACAAATCAATTGTTATTGAAAGATTATTTAGTGAGGCCAGTAGGGTGTTTTCACACTAGCAGAATATGTGGGAGAGAGTTGCTATAGTTTGAGTACACTGTAATGCAATAGATGTGGTAGCTCATTCTGAGGGGCATTTAGAGCCCCTCAGAATTTGCTTCCTCTCCATATGGACCATTTTATTAAGCCAGAAAACATCTCTTCTACTGTAGCGTCCCATGGCCAAACCCTGACTTCCCAACGAAACTTAGCGGTTTCTAGCCCTGATGTAATGTGAACTGGAGTGTTTTTTCAAAAAATCAATTGTTATTAGAGGATGCTTTAGGTAGTCAACTCTTAGTTGTTTACTCACAGGCCTGTAATGCAGTTACATGAAAGTGAGACTTTTTTGGAAAAAACTCAATTGTTATTGAAAGATTATTTAGTGAGGCCAGTAGGGTGTTTTCACACCAGCAGAATATGTGGGAGAGAGTTGCTATAGTTTGAGTAAACTGTAATGCAATATAGGTGGTAGCTCATTCTGAGGGGCATTTTGAGCCCCTCAGAATTTGCTTCCTCTCCATATGGACCATTTTATCAAGCCAGTACATATCTGTTGTACTGTAGCGTCCCATGGCCAAACCCTGACTTCCCAACGAAACTTAGCGGGTTCTAGCCCTGATGTAATGTGAACTGGAGAGTGTTTTTTCAAAAAATCAATTGTTATTAGAGGATGCTTTAGGTAGTCAACTCTTAGTTGTTTACTCACAGGCCTGTACTGCAGTTACATGAAAGTGAGACTTTTTTGGAAACAAATCAATTGTTATTGAAAGATTATTTAGTGAGGCCAGTAGGGTGTTTTCACACTATCAGAATATGTGGGAGAGAGTTGCTATAGTTTGAGTACAATGTAATGCAATAGAGGTGGTAGCTCATTCTGAGGGGCATTTTGAGCCCCTCAGAATTTGCTTCCTGACCATATGGACCATTTTATTAAGCCAGAAAACATATGTTCTACTGTAGCGTCCCTTGGCCAAACCCTGAATTCCCAACGAAACTTAGCGGGTTCTAGCCCTGATGTAATGTGAAATGGAGAGAATGATTTTTCAAAAATTCAATTGTTATTAGAGGATGCTTTAGGTAGTCAACTCTTAGTTGTTTACTCACAGGCCTGTATTGCAGTTACATGAAAGTGAGACTTTTTTGGAAACAACTCAATTGTTATTGAAAGATTATTTAGTGAGGCCAGTAGGGTGTTTTCACCCTAGCAGAATATGTGGGAGAGAGTTGCTATAGTTTGAGTACACTGTAATGCAATAGAGGTGGTAGCTCATTCTGAGGGGCATTTTGAGCCCCTCAGAATTTGCTTCCTCTCCATATGGAACATTTTATCAAGCCAGAACGCATCTGTTCTACTGTAGCGTCCCATGGCCAAGCCCTGACTTCCCAACGAAACTTAGCGGGTTCTAGCCCTGATGTAATGTGAAATGGAGAGTGTTTTTTCAAAAAATCAATTGTTATTAGAGGATGCTTTAGGTAGTCAACTCTTAGTTGTTTACTCACAGGCCTGTATTGCAGTTACATGAAAGTAAGACTTTTTTGGAAACAACTCAATTGTTATTGAAAGATTATTTAGCGAGGCCAGTAGGGTATTTTTACAATAGCAGAATATGTGGGAGGGAGTTGATATAGTTTGAGTACACTGTAATGCAATATAGGTGGTAGCTCATTCTGAGGGGCATTTTGAGCCCCTCAGAATTTGCTTCCTCTCCATATGGACCATTTTATCAAGCCAGAAAGCATCTGTTCTACTGTAGCGTCCCATGGGCGTACCCTGGCTTCCCAACGAAACTTAGCAGGTTCTAGCCCTGATGTAATGTGAACTGTAGTGTTTTTTTCAAAAACTCAGTTGTTATTAGAGAATGCTTTAGGTAGTCAACTCTTAGTTGTTTACTCACGGGCCTGTATTGCAGTTACATGAAAGTGAGACTTTTTTGGAAACAAATCAATTGTTATTGAAAGATTATTTAGTGAGGCCAGTAGGGTGTTTTCACACTAGCAGAATATGTGGGAGAGAGTTGCTATAGTTTGAGTACACTGTAATGCAATAGATGTGGTAGCTCATTCTGAGGGGCATTTAGAGCCCCTCAGAATTTGCTTCCTCTCCATATGGACCATTTTATTAAGCCAGAAAATATCTCTTCTACTGTAGCGTCCCATGGCCAAACCCTGACTTCCCAACGAAACTTAGCGGTTTCTAGCCCTGATGTAATGTGAACTGGAGTGTTTTTTCAAAAAATCAATTGTTATTAGAGGATGCTTTAGGTAGTCAACTCTTAGTTGTTTACTCACAGGCCTGTAATGCAGTTACATGAAAGTGAGACTTTTTTGGAAAAAACTCAATTGTTATTGAAAGATTATTTAGTGAGGCCAGTAGGGTGTTTTCACACCAGCAGAATATGTGGGAGAGAGTTGCTATAGTTTGAGTAAACTGTAATGCAATATAGGTGGTAGCTCATTCTGAGGGGCATTTTGAGCCCCTCAGAATTTGCTTCCTCTCCATATGGACCATTTTATCAAGCCAGTACATATCTGTTGTACTGTAGCGTCCCATGGCCAAACCCTGACTTCCCAACGAAACTTAGCGGGTTCTAGCCCTGATGTAATGTGAACTGGAGAGTGTTTTTTCAAAAAATCAATTGTTATTAGAGGATGCTTTAGGTAGTCAACTCTTAGTTGTTTACTCACAGGCCTGTATTGCAGTTACATGAAAGTAAGACTTTTTTGGAAACAACTCAATTGTTATTGAAAGATTATTTAGCGAGGCCAGTAGGGTATTTTCACAATAGCAGAATATGTGGGAGAGAGTTGCTATAGTTTGAGTACACTGTAATGCAATACAGGTGGTAGCTCATTCTGAGGGGCATTTTGAGCCCCTCAGAATTTGCTTCCTCTCTATATGGACCATTTTATCAAGCCAGAATGCATCTGTTCTACTGTAGCGTCCCATGGCCATACCCTGTCTTCCCAACAAAACATAGCAGGTTCTAGCCCTGATGTAATGTGAACTGGAGAGAATGTTTTTTCAAAAATTCAATTGTTATTAGAGGATGCTTTTGGTAGTCAACTCTTAGTTGTTTACTCACAGGCCTGTATTGCAGCTACATGAAAGTGAGACTTTTTTGGAAACAACTCAATTGTTATTGAAAGATTATTTAGTGAGGCCAGTAGGGTGTTTTCACACTAGCAGAATATGTGGGAGGGAGTTGATATAGTTTGAGTACACTGTAATGCAATATAGGTGGTAGCTCATTCTGAGGGGCATTTTGAGCCCCTCAGAATTTGCTTCCTCTCCATATGGACCATTTTATCAAGCCAGAAAGCATCTGTTCTACTGTAGCGTCCCATGGGCGTACCCTGGCTTCCCAACGAAACTTAGCAGGTTCTAGCCCTGATGTAATGTGAACTGTAGTGTTTTTTTTCAAAAACTCAGTTGTTATTAGAGAATGCTTTAGGTAGTCAACTCTTAGTTGTTTACACACAGGCCTGTATTGCAGTTACATGAAAGTGAGAACTTTTGGAAAAAAACTCAATTGTTATTGAAAGATTATTTAGTGAGGCCAGTAGGGTGTTTTCACCCTAGCAGAATATGTGGGATAGAGTTGCTATAGTTTGAGTACAATGTAATGCAATAGAGGTGGTAGCTCATTCTGAGTGGCATTTTCACACTAGCAGAATATGTGGGAGAGAGTTGCTATAGTTTGAGTACACTGTAATGCAATAGAGGTGGTAGCTCATTCTGAGGGGCATTTTGAGCCCCTCAGAATTTGCTTCCTCTCTATATGGACCATTTTATTAAGCCAGAACGCATCTGTTCTACTGTAGCTTCCCGTGGCCATACCCTGTCTTCCCAACTAAACATAGCAGGTTCTAGCCCGGATGTAATGTGAACTGGAGACTGTTTTTTCAAAAATTCAATTGTTATTAGAGGATGCTTTAGGTAGTCAACTCTTAGTTGTTTACTCACAGGCCTGTATTGCAGTTAAATGAAAGTGAGACTTTTTTGGAAACAACTCGATTGTTATTGAAAGATTATTTAGTGAGGCCAGTAGGGTGTTTTCACACTAGCAGAATATGTGGGAGAGAGTTGCTATAGTTTTAGTACACTGTAATGCAATACAGGTGGTAGCTCAATCTGAGGGGCATTTTGAGCCCCTCAGAATTTGCTTCCTCTCCATTTGGACCATTTTATCAAGCCAAAAAACATCTGTTCTACTGTAGCGTATCATGGCCAAACCCTGACTTCCCAACGAAACTTAGCGGGTTATAGCCCTGATGTAATGTGAACTGGAGAGAATGTTTTTTCAAAAATTCAATTGTTATTAGAGGATGCTTTAGGTTGTCAACTCTTAGTTGTTTACTCACAGGCCTGTATTGCAGTTACATGAAAGTGAGACTTTTTTGGAAACAACTCAATTGTTATTGAAAGATTATTTAGTGAGGCCAGTAGGGTGTTTTCACACTAGCAGAATATGTGGGAGAGAGTTGCTATAGTGTGAGTACACTGTAATGCAATAGAGGTGGTAGCTCATTCTGAGGGGCATTTTGAGCCCCTCAGAATTTGCTTCCTCTCCATATGGACCATTTTATCAAGCCAGAACACTTCTGTTCTACTGTAGCGTCCCATGGCCGTACCCTGGCTTCCCAACGTAATTTATCAGGTTCTAGCCCTAAAGTATTGTGAACTGGAGAGTGTTTTTTCAAAAATTCAATTGTTATTAGAGGATGCTTTAGGTAGTCAACTCTTAGTTGTTTTCTCACAGGCCTGTATTGCAGTTACATGAAAGTGAGACTTTTTTGGAAACAACTCAATTGTTATTGAAAGATTATTTAGTGAGGCCAGTAGGGTGTTTTCACACTATCAGAATATGTGGGAGAGAGTTGCTATAGTTTGAGTACAATGTAATGCAATAGAGGTGGTAGCTCATTCTGAGTGGCATTTTGAGCCCCTCAGAATTTGCTTCCTCTCCATATGGACCATTTTATCAAGCAAGAACACATCTGTTGTACTGTAGTGTCCCATGGCCATACTCTGTCATCCCAACAAAACATAGCAGGTTCTAGCCCTGATGTAATGTGAACTGGAGAGAATGATTTTTCAAAAATTCAATTGTTATTATAGGATGCTTTAGGTAGTCAACTCTTAGTTGTTTACTCACAGGCCTTTATTGCAGTTACATGAAAGTGATAATTTTTTGGAAACAACTCACTTGTTATTGAAAGATTATTTAGTGAGGCCAGTAGGGTGTTTTCACACTAGCAGAATATGTGGGAGAGAGTTGCTATAGTTTGAGTACACTGTAATGCAATAGATGTGGGAGCTCATTCTGAGGGGCATTTTGAGCCCCTCAGAATTTGCTTCCTCTCCATATGGACCATTTTATCAAGCCAGAACGCATCTGTTCTACTGTAGCGTCCCATGGCCGTACCCTAGCTTACCAACGAAGCTTAGCAGGTTCTAGCCCTGATGTAATGTGAACTGTAGGGTTTTTTTTTTTTTTCAAAAACTCAATTGTTATTAGAGGATGCTTTAGGTAGTCAACTCTTAGTTGTTTACTCACAGCCCTGTATTGCAGTTACATGAAAGTGAGACCTTTTGGAAAAAAACTCAATTGTTATTGAAAGATTATTTAGTGAGGCCAGTAGGGTGTTTTCACACTAGCAGAATATGTGGGAGGGAGTTGCTATAGTTTTAGTACACTGTAATGCAATACAGGTGGTAGCTCATTCTGAGGGGCATTTTGAGCCCCTCAGAATTTGCTTCCTCTCCATATGGACCATTTTATTAAGCCAGAAAACATCTCTTCTACTGTAGCGTCCCATGGCCAAACCCTGACTTCCCAACGAAACTTAGCGGTTTCTAGCCCTGATGTAATGTGAACTGGAGAGTGTTTTTTCAAAAAATCAATTGTTATTAGAGGATGCTTTAGGTAGTCAACTCTTAGTTGTTTACTCACAGGCCTGTATTGCAGTTACATGAAAGTGAGACTTTTTTGGAAACAACTCAATTGTTATTGAAAGATTATTTAGTGAGGCCAGTAGGGTGTTTTCACACTAGCAGAATATGTGGGAGAGAGTTGCTATAGTTTGAGTACACTGTAATGCAATAGAGGTGGTAGCTCATTCTGAGGGGCATTTTGAGCCCCTCAGAATTTGCTTCCTCTCTATATGGACCATTTTATCAAGCCAGAACGCATCTGTTGTACTGTAGCGTCCCATGGCCGTACCCTGGCTTCCCAACAAAACTTAGCAGGTTCTAGCCCTGATGTAATGTGAACTGTAGTGGGTTTTTTTTTTCAAAAACTCAATTGTTATTAGAGGATGCTTTAGGTAGTCAACTCTTAAACCCCTTTTCCACCAGAATGAACCGGGTGCTAGTTCGGAGCCAGTGCTAGTGTCAGTTCTAAGTTGGTTCGACTTGAGAGCCTTCTAAGAACCGTTTTCTTTTCCACATGCTAAGAGCCACAACAGAGCCAGGTCTTACGTCATACCAGAGTCCTGCACGGGTCCATCCCAGACCCGTTAATATTTGCCCGTTACCCAATCCGTGCCCGCAATAAATCACACACGCTAAAATCATTCCAAATAAAATGCTTTATTTTTTTAAATATTGCACTTCTCTCAACATCAACAGCATCATGAATGGGCTAAAGAAACAGGCTAAAGTGCCTTTATAGACTCGTTGTCAATAATTTTATATACTTCACTCACCAACTTTACTTTTACTTCATCCATTACTTATCCTGCAACGCTCGCTCCATCTGGGCTACGAGTGGCATCAACAAAAGTCACAGTGGTGGTGACGTGATGGATCAAATGGCAAATAGTTGTTGCGTGTATGTGTAATGGTAAATTGGACATAGAAATTGTAATACAGTATGTTTGGGGGGGAAGAAGGACGACCGGATCGTTTTGATCCGTTTCTCGAGAACCGGCGAACATTTAAAAGACTTAACCAAACAAAGCGAAAGTAACGCGGCCCCTCACGGACATCTGCCACGCACACACATAATAAAACAAACACAACTCAACGTAAAATCCAGGTCTGGTGGTGATCTCTCGTCCTTATATGCCGCCGAGCTCCCTCGTGAGAGGATTTGAGACCGGTGTTGCTCACAGGTGACACTCATTCGCCATCACGCCCCAATCTCGCTCGCTCCTCCGCCTCGCCACAGCACAGAAAAATATTGCACATATTTTTCATCCGCGCTTCTACCCGCTCGCACGGAATTAATTATCCGCCCGCACCCCGCCCGTGTATTTTATAATTTATGTCACAATCCACCTGTTTTAACACTTTTATGCCCGCGGGTACCCGACCCGTTGCAGGACTCTACTGCTAGCGAGGCAGCGGGAAACACACACACACACAATTTCCAGGCGTGTTCTATCTAATGCATTGACGCTGCGCAGACCAACCCACATATGATATCCAAATACTGCGCGAGCGATTCAAAAGCATAAGGGGTCGTTGGCGCTCGCTCTACTTTGATGTCATACGCAATCAGTCTGCACAGCGCGTGCCGATGCATCTCGAACAAGCCTTCCCTCAGTGGCTCATGGCTTTATGATCCTACATCAGCATTAAAACACCGCAAATCCAACGCATTTGTGCAGCTCTCCATGATTTGTATAGACGGAGATTACAATCCAGCAGCTGTTAGCTTGATTAGCTGCTATTGAAAAAATGGCGGTCACAGGTTTGTGTTCATCTTGTTGATCACGGTAACGCCGCCCCCAGCCGGTGACGCAAGCGGTTCTTACTTCTAGCCCAGCAATGTTTTGGTGTTACTTAAGAACCACTTTTCCTGGCTCGGAGCTGGTGCTTTGGCTGTGGAAACACAAAGAACCGATTTGAACCTAGGCTCTGGCTCCGATTTAGCACCAGCACTGCCTTGGTGGAAAAGGGGTATTAGTTGTTTACTCACAGGCCTGTATTGCAGTTACATGAAAGTGAGACTTTTTGGAAACAACTCAATTGTTATTGAAATATTTTTTAGTGAGGCCAGTAGGGTGTTTTCACACTAGCAGAATATGTGGGAGAGAGTTGCTATAGTTTGAGTACACTGTAATGCAATAGAGGTGGTAGCTCATTCTGAGGGGCATCTTGAGCCCCTCAGAATTTGCTTCCTCTCCATATGGACCATTTTATCAAGCCAGAACCCATCTGTTGTACTGTAGCGTCCCATGGCCGTACCCTGGCTTCCCAACGAAACTTAGCAGGTTCTAGCCCTGATGTAATGTGAACTGTAGTTTTTTTTTTTTTTTCAAAAACTCAATTGATATTAGAGGATGCTTTAGGTAGTCAACTCTTAGTTGTTTACTCACAGGCCTGTATTGCAGTTACATGAAAGTGAGACTTTTTTGGAAATAACTCAATTGTTATTGAAAGATTATTTAGTGAGGCCAGTAGGGTGTTTTCACACAGAATATGTGGGAGAGAGTTGCTATAGTTTGAGTACACTGTAATGCAATAGAGGCGGTAGCTCATTCTGAGGGGCATTTTGAGCCCCTCAGAATTTGCTTCCTCTCCAAATGGACCATTTTATCAAGCCAGAACGTATCTGTTCTGCTGTAGCGTCCCATGGCCGTACCCTGGCTTCCCAAGGAAACTGAGCAGGTTCTAGCGCTGATGTAATGTGAACTGTAGTGGGGTTTTTTTTTCAAAAACTCAATTGTTATTAGAGGATGCTTTAGGTAGTCAACTCTTAGTTGTTTACTCACAGGCCTGTATTGCAGTTACATGAAAGTGAGACTTTTTTGGAAACAACTCAATTGTTATTGAAAGATTATTTAGTGAGGCCAGTAGGGTGTTTTCACACTAGCAGAATATGTGGGAGAGGGTTGCTATAGTTTGAGTACACTGTAATGCAATAGAGGTGGTAGCTCATTCTGAGGGGCATCTTGAGCCCCTCAGAATTTGCTTCCTCTCCATATGGACCATTTTATTAAGCAAGAAAACATCTGTTCTACTGTAGCGTCCCATGGCCATATCCTGACTTCCCAACGTAACTTAGCAGGTTCTAGCCCTGATGTAATGTGAACTGGAGAGTGTTTTTTCAAAAATTAAATTGTTATTAGAGGATGCTTTAGGTAGTCAACTCTTAGTTGTTTTCTCACAGGCCTGTATTGCAGTTACATGAAAGTGAGACTTTTTTGGAAACAACTCAATTGTTCTTGAAAGATTATTTAGTGAGGCCAGTAGGGTGTTTTCACACTAGCAGAATATGTGGGAGAGAGTTGCTATAGTTTGAGTACACTGTAATGCAATAGATGTGGGAGCTCATTCTGAGGGGCATTTTGAGCCCCTCAGAATTTGCTTCCTCTCAATATGGACCATTTTATCAAGCCAGAACGCATCTGTTCTACTGTAGCGTCCCATGGCCGTACCCTGGCTTCCCAACGATACTTAGCAGGTTCTAGCCCTGATGTAATGTGAACTGTATTGTTTTTTTCCCCCAAAAACTCAATTGTTATTAGAGGATGCTTTAGGTAGTCAACTCTTAGTTGTTTACTCACAGGCCTGTATTGCAGTTATATGAAAGTGAGACTTTTTTGGAAACAACTCAATTGTTATTGAAAGATTATTTAGTGAGGCCAGTAGGGTGTTTTCACACTAGCAGAATATGTGGGAGAGAGTTGCTATAGTTTGAGTACACTGTAATGCAATACAGGTGGTAGCTCATTCTGAGGGGCATTTTGAGCCCCTCAGAATTTGCTTCCTCTCCATATGGACCATTTTATCAAGCCAGAACGCATCTGTTCTACTGTAGCGTCCCATGGCCGTACACTGGCTTCCCAGCGTAACTTAGCAGATTCTAGCCCTGATGTAATGTGAACTGGAGAGTGTTTTTTCAAAAATTAAATTGTTATTAGAGGATGCTTTAGGTAATCAACTCTTAGTTGTTTACTCACAGGCCTGTATTACAGTTACATGAAAGTGAGACTTTTTTGGAAACAACTCAATTGTTATTGAAAGATTATTTAGTGAGGCCAGTAGGGTGTTTTCACACTAGCAGAATATGTGGGAGAGAGTTGCTATAGTTTGAGTACAATGTAATGCAATAGAGGTGGTAGCTCATTCTGAGTGGCATTTTGAGCCCCTCAGAATTTGCTTCCTCTCCATATGGACCATTTTATTAAGCCAGAAAACATCTGTTCTACTGTAGCGTCTCATGGCCGTACCCTGATTTCCCAACGAAACTTAGCAGGTTCTAGCCCTGATGTAATGTGAACTGTAGTGTTTTTTTCAAAAACTCAATTGTTATTAGAGAATGCTTTAGGTAGTCAACTCTTAGTTGTTTACACACAGGCCTGTATTGCAGTTACATGAAAGTGAGAACTTTTGGAAAAAAAACTCAATTGTTATTGAAAGATTATTTAGTGAGGCCAGTAGGGTGTTTTCACACTAGCAGAATATGTGGGAGAGAGTTGCTATAGTTTGAGTACACTGTAATGCAATAGAGGTGGTAGCTCATTCTGAGGGGCATCTTGAGCCCCTCAGAATTTGCTTCCTCTCCATATGGACCATTTTATTAAGCAAGAAAACATCTGTTCTACTGTAGCGTCCCATGGCCATATCCTGACTTCCCAACGTAACTTAGCAGGTTCTAGCCCTGATGTAATGTGAACTGGAGAGTGTTTTTTCAAAAATTAAATTGTTATTAGAGGATGCTTTAGGTAGTCAACTCTTAGTTGTTTTCTCACAGGCCTGTATTGCAGTTACATGAAAGTGAGACTTTTTTGGAAACAACTCAATTGTTCTTGAAAGATTATTTAGTGAGGCCAGTAGGGTGTTTTCACACTAGCAGAATATGTGGGAGAGAGTTGCTATAGTTTGAGTACACTGTAATGCAATAGATGTGGGAGCTCATTCTGAGGGGCATTTTGAGCCCCTCAGAATTTGCTTCCTCTCAATATGGACCATTTTATCAAGCCAGAACGCATCTGTTCTACTGTAGCGTCCCATGGCCGTACCCTGGCTTCCCAAAGATACTTAGCAGGTTCTAGCCCTGATGTAATGTGAACTGTATTGTTTTTTTCCCCAAAAAACTCAATTGTTATTAGAGGATGCTTTAGGTAGTCAACTCTTAGTTGTTTACTCACAGGCCTGTATTGCAGTTATATGAAAGTGAGACTTTTTTGGAAACAACTCAATTGTTATTGAAAGATTATTTAGTGAGGCCAGTAGGGTGTTTTCACACTAGCAGAATATGTGGGAGAGAGTTGCTATAGTTTGAGTACAATGTAATGCAATAGAGGTGGTAGCTCATTCTGAGTGGCATTTTGAGCCCCTCAGAATTTGCTTCCTCTCCATATGGACCATTTTATTAAGCCAGAAAACATCTGTTCTACTGTAGCGTCTCATGGCCAAACCCTGATTTCCCAACGAAACTTAGCAGGTTCTAGCCCTGATGTAATGTGAACTGTAGTGTTTTTTTCAAAAACTCAATTGTTATTAGAGAATGCTTTAGGTAGTCAACTCTTAGTTGTTTACACACAGGCCTGTATTGCAGTTACATGAAAGTGAGAACTTTTGGAAAAAAAAACTCAATTGTTATTGAAAGATTATTTAGTGAGGCCAGTAGGGTGTTTTCACCCTAGCAGAATATGTGGGAGAGAGTTGCTATAGTTTGAGTACACTCTAATGCAATATAGGTGGTAGCTCATTCTGAGCGGCATTTTGAGCCCCTCAGAATTTGCTTCCTCTCCATATGGACCATTTTATCAAGCCAGAACACATCTGTTGTACTGTAGCGTCCCATGGCCGTAGCCTGGCTTCCCAACAAAACTTAGCAGGTTCTAGTCCTGATGTAATGTGAACTGTAGTGTTTTTTTTTTATTTCAAAAACTCAATTGTTATTAGAGGATGCTTTAGGTAGTCAACTCTTAGTTGTTTACTCACAGGCCTGTATTGCAGTTACATGAAAGTGAGACTTTTTTGGAAACAACTCAATTGTTATTGAAAGATTATTTAGTGAGGCCAGTAGGGTGTTTTCACACTAGCAGAATATGTGGGAGAGAGTTGCTATAGTTTGAGTACACTGTAATGCAATAGAGGTGGTAGCTCATTCTGAGGGGCATCTTGAGCCCCTCAGAATTTGCTTCCTCTCCATATGGACCATTTTATTAAGCAAGAAAACATCTGTTCTACTGTAGCGTCCCATGGCCATATCCTGACTTCCCAACGTAACTTAGCATGTTCTAGCCCTGATGTAATGTGAACTGGATAGTGTTTTTTCAAAAATTAAATTGTTATTAGAGGATGCTTTAGGTAGTCAACTCTTAGTTGTTTTCTCACAGGCCTGTATTGCAGTTACATGAAAGTGAGACTTTTTTGGAAACAACTCAATTGTTATTGAAATATTATTTAGTGAGGCCAGTAGGGTGTTTTCACACTAGCAGAATATGTGGGAGAGAGTTGATATAGTTTGAGTACACTGTAATGCAATAGAGGTGGTAGCTCATTCTGAGGGGCATTTTGAGCCCCTCAGAATTTGCTTCCTCTCCATATGGACCATTTTATCAAGCCAGAACACATCTGTTCCACTGTAGCGTCCCATGGCCGTACTCTGGCTTCCCAACATAACTTAGCAGGTTCTAGCCCTGATGTAATGTGAACTGTAGTGTTTTTTTTTTTCAAAAACTCAATTGTTATTAGAGGATGCTTTAGGTAGTCAACTCTTAGTTTTTTACTCACAGGCCTGTATTGCAGTTACATGAAAGTGAGACTTTTTTGGAAAAAACTCAATTGTTATTGAAAGATTATTTAGTGAGGCCAGTAGGGTGTTTTCACACTAGCAGAATATGTGGGAGAGAGTTGATATAGTTTGAGTACACTGTAATGCAATAGAGGTGGTAGCTCATTCTGAGGGGCATTTTGAGCCTCTCAGAATTTGCTTCCTCTCCATATGGACCATTTTATCAAGACAGAACGCATCTTTTCTACTGTAGCATCCCATGGCCGTACCCTGGCTTCCCAACCAGGGATGGAAATTAGCACCCGCCACCAGCCAAATGCGGGTGATTTTGCGTTGTGGCGGGTAAACTCGCTTCACCTACCGGCCACCGTGGCGGGTAAATAAAAATAGCATTCTGTTTCCCCTCTTTATAAACTGTGTTCAGTGAATGCGAGTGCGGCCGCACTATGCATGTCCGAATATGACCAGATGTTTTCGCCGTCATTACCCGGATGTAGTGCCAGAAGACGCGAATAATAACCATAATAACTCGCGCGCACTGAGAGAAGCTGTCACTGTCATCCGGAAGCGCGCACCCGTCTCACAGCGTGCAAATATTGAGTTCTCTTTCAAGTCTTGTGCTTAAACGGACAAACTCACGCAAAAAGTATGCCAACATGTTCATCTTGATGAGAATTCTAGCAGACATAGTCTGAATATGCCTTAAGAGGACTTTATACAGTCGTGAAAGATGACGGAAATCCCTCTATTAGGTCTTAAAGGGGCAGTAGCTTTTACTGCTATGTTTAATGTCAAACAAACGATAAGGACATCACTCACTGCTCTTGATTGAATAGCTTTTGTAAGTTTAAAAAGGAATAATCTTTCATTTAAACAGTTAAATATGCAGTTATTTTACATTTGATTACTTTATTACATTTCTGTAGGCTAGTAGACCTGTACATTATTATTTAATGTACACATGAGTGAGATCAAGTTAAACATTTTACTTTGAATTTTATTTTATACTGATTGATGTTGCAATGTGCTAAATAAATATTTGCATAATTTGTAATTGATTTATTATTTGAAACTTTAATATTAATTAATGCAATTGCAATGCCTTGATTTTTAGTAGTTACTCAGTCATAGCATTAGCCATAAATGCAATGGATAATTGGCATAATTTCTTTTAGTGCTTCGGTTTCAGCCAATAATTTTTATTTCGATGCATGTTCTGCTCGGTATGTCGTCAACACACTTCAGGAGATGCCAAAACTAGTAGTTTCATTGTTGGTACTAAAAACCTAAAACTGGAAGCCATAAAAGAATCATCCAAATGCCACATCCAGGTAAAAAAAAAAAAAAAAAGAGAGAGAACATAGAGCCCTACTCATTTAATGAAATGTATATCAGTTGATGGTTTGTGTGTGTATAAGAGTGAAAAAATGTCAGTATTTCATTGAGATTTGAGATTAAATAAACAGCTTAAGTATTGTAGAGCTTGTAGTATTAATTTTCACGTGCAGTTACACGTTGTCGGTTAAAAACAAGAAAGTGGCTGGTAAAAACATTGAGTGGCTGGTAGATTTTGAAATCCACCAGCCACAGTGGCCGGTGGACAAAAAAATTAATTTCCATCCCTGTTCCCAACGATACTTAGCGGGTTCTAGCCCTGATGTAATGTGAAATGTGGAGTGTTATTTTTTTTTTTTTTTCAACAACTCAATTGTTATTAGAGGATGCTTTAGGTAGTCAACTCTTAGTTGTTTACTCACAGGCCTGTAATGCAGTTACATGAAAGTGAGACTTTTTTGGAAACAACTCAATTGTTATTGAAAGATTATTTAGTGAGGCCAGTAGGGTGTTTTCACACTAGCAGAATATGTGGGAGTTGCTATAGTTTGAGTACACTGTAATGCAATACAGGTGGTAGCTCATTCTGAGGGTTATTTTGAGCCCCTCAAAATTTGCTTCCTCTCCATATGGACCATTTTTTCACGCCAGAACACAGCTGTTCTACTGTAATGTCCCTTGGCCATACTCTGTCTTACCACTGAAACATAGCAGGTTCTAGCCCTGATGTAATGTGAACTGGAGAGTGTTTTTTCAAAAATTCAATTGTTATTAGAGGATGCTTTCGGTAGTCAACTCTTAGTTGTCTACTCACAGGCCTGTATTGCAGTTACATGAAAGTGAGACTTTTTTTGGAAACTACTCAATTGTTATTGAAAGATTATTTAGTGAGGCCAGTAGGGTGTTTTCACACTAGCAGAATATGTGGGAGAGAGTTGCTATAGTTTGAGTACACTGTAATGCAATAGAGGTCGTAGATCATTCTGAGGGGCATTTTGAGCCCCTCAGAATTTGCTTCCTCTCCATATGGACCATTTTATCAATCCAGGACACTGTTCTACTGTAGCGTCCCATGGCCGCACCCTGGCTTCCCAATGAAACTTAGCAGGTTCTGACCCTGATGTAATGTGAACTGTAGTGTTTTTTTTTCAAAAACTTGCAGTTACATGAAAGTGAGACCTTTTTGGAAAAAAACTCAATTGTTATTGAAAGATTATTTAGTGATGCCTATAGGGTGTTTTCACCCTAGCAGAATATGTGCGAGAGAGTTGCTATAGTTTGAGTACACTGTAATGCAATAGAGGTGGTAGCTCATTCTGAGGGGCATTTTGAGCCCCTCAGAATTTGCTGCCTCTCTATATGGACCATTTTATCAAGCCACAAGGCATTTGTTCTACTGTAGTTTCCCATGGCCAAACCCTGGCTTCCCACTGAAACTTAACAGGTTCTAGCCCTGATGGAATGTGAACTGGAGAGCATTTTTTTTAAAATCAATTGTTATTAGAGGATGCTTTAGGTAGTCAACTCTTGGTTGTTTACTCACAGGCCTGTATTGCAGTTAAATGAAAGTGAGACTTTTTTGGAGACAACTCAATTGCTATTGAAAGATTATTTAGTGAGGCCAGTAGGGTGTTTTCACACTAGCAGAATATGTGGGAGAGAGTTGCTATAGTTTGTGTACACTGTAATGCAATAGAGGTGGTAGCTCATTCTGAGGGGCATTTTGAGCCCCTCAGAATTTAGGCTAGTGACAAATGGTCAAAAAGTGCTTTCGTTTTTGAGATACCCCTACCGGAGGTAGAACCAAACCCAACAATGTTTTTCCTCCTCTCTAAGGTCTCCCATTTATGAAATGGATTCTTGGCTAAAAATATTTTACTGCTAAGATTGTTAAATTAACAGATATTGTTATACACCCCAAAACCAAAAAGAGACTAAAATATAGCCTGTCCGTTTGGGAGTTAAGGCATATAAACTAATGCAGATCAATCACACAAGCTCTGAGAGCTTTGAAACTTGACATGTTTGTAGTCAGGAAGTTGATTTAACTGCTAGAAAAGACTGAATGTGAATATATTGATGTATGGAATAAATAGAGGCATATAAACACATACCTAAAATAACCGGACATGCACAAATTGAATATCTATACAGAATGTTTTCATTTACTTTATGGTTGCTTAGCCAGGGATTGTCATATAAACACATATGATGGCTTGTTGGAAAGGTGAGGTTGTGCTGAATCCAGCAATACCAAATATGAAAATATAGCATGATCAAATCAGGGTATTCTGTTACTCAATGTATGAGGTGTCTAAAATGACTGGAAATGGAACACTAGCATAATTTAGTAGGCCTACAAAGCCCATTATCAGTGGTGAGAAGAATGTTGAGAAATTCAAATATGAGATACATCTAATAATGAAACATTTCATATGGCACCTTGTACTATATGGAAACAAAGACTGAAATCGAAAGATAACACGTTACCATAGCACAAACAGGAGACTCGGAGTCAGGATAGCAGTTTGACTTTAATGAGCCTTTTAATAGAACTATAACTTAACATCACACAATACAAATTAAATTACTGTCTTAAATCAAACAAATGGCAATCTAACTAAACAAACACTCCACGGGGAATGAGCCCTGTCTTCTCAGGCTGTTTTTTTTCTAGTAGCAACCATTTGGAATATGAACTGCTTTTGGTAGCCATTCTTAGGTCAGCCCCTCATGATGTTACAACTGCAACACACCACTGTCACTCATCCACATTGTCATCAGTGACAAAGTTGGTCATATTTGGACAGTCTGGGAAAGGGCAAGAGCAAAACCCTGTGCAGGTCAAGCCCACTGAAAGACACTGGCATTTGGTGGCATCATTGCAGTTTCCATCTTTACAGTAGAGGTGGGTGATGTTTCTAACTTCTTTAGGTGCTGGTGCCTTCTGTAACATCACAGGTTCAATACACCCATCTTCTCTGAGCCTCCATCCTCTACCAACTGGGTTCCAGAGAAGAGGTTTGGCCAGGTGGCGGTGGCGCCACACTGCTGTTTGATACAAAGCTCTCAGCACATGTTGCTGGAAGGCATCTTCTGTTGGGGGTAGATTTGCTGCTGACAAATCTGTGGTAGATGCTAGTGTGTACCTCAGCTCATCCAGGTTGGTGCAAGGATGCCTATCCACCTTTTTCTTTTGGCCATACAGGAGGAGGGCATACCTTCTTGCCACAGGCAAAGCCTCTTCCAGGCTACCAGAGAGTCCAAATTTGGTCATTTCCTGTAACTCACAAAGATGGGTCTTCCGTCTTGTGAGGGCAGTGGCCTTCCCAATTCTGTACAAACTGCTTGTGGTGTCACAACCCGTGAGGGCGTGGCATGCAGGTAAACACTCACAAAGCACTGCTCCAAGCTTCTGAGCGATCGAACAGATAGGGACAAATCTTTCCTTAAGGCCATGTCCCGAGTGCATAAACACTACTGAGGATCCAAACATCTCTTTGCTTGAATAGTACAGAAGCAAAACGAGTACATCTGTATCATCACATTTGACAATTAGACGAGAATTTGACTGTGCAAGGTGTATTGCATGTAACACCAGCCTCGTGTCAGCCTCCTCTTGGTCACTGTAAAGGTCTTTCAAGCAGTCAATGCCTGACTTGCTAACACTCTTAACCTCCTGACCATTTTCAAAGCCACCTGCCAAGATGACAGTGTTCCCTGAAGGAATTCTCATTGGCCCAGTACTGGTGATGTGGGTGCTGACAAAGCTACATAGAGCAGCCTTGTTTCCACTGATCCTGAGGTATTTTCTGTAGTTTGGAACACTTGTTTGTCCTGTGATGATGTGTGTTTGTCTGCTGGTGTGAATTGTGCCTCTTCTTTGTCTTTCAAGATCTTTGACGGAGTGTTGGTGGTCATATCTATCAAACACTATAACGACACAGCTGTTACCTTCCTTTCCCATTAAAGTTGCAATCTTTTTCCAGACACACTCTCCCAGGTCATTGAACGTTTGAAAGACTGAATCATTGAGACTCTGTAGAAGAGCCATGCCATCAATGATATATGCTGATGGTTCTTTAACATTTGGCAGATTTTAACTTTCTCAGATGCAACCTGACCACTTGCAATGTTGATCAGTTCCTCAGGAATGTTATCAAGATCAAAGGGATTCTGCCTCTGCTCCACAGCTTCCATTATCTTCTGTATGTCTCTTTCGTCTCTGTCCATTCTGGATGCTCCATGCTCCTTGTGTGCTTTCGAGCTCTGATCATCAGTGTCGCAAAGCTCTTTCATGGCATCCACATATGCTGTGGTCACATGTCTTGTCATCAACCATCTTGTGAGAGCTCCTTTTCGTAATGTGAACCCAACAACTCCCAACAACTCCACCTTGACTCTTGCCTTCTCAATTAATGGTTTGCTCTAGTGCCTGATCAGTAGCCACACAGTTGAAGCTTCGATGCTCAGACCGGCGAACAACAAAACCGCCTTGCTGCATGAATGTGTATGCTTCTGGTTGTTCATGTTCAAGTGCTTTCATTTCTGCAACATAGACTGGCATGTACTTGCCATAATTGGTCCTGCCAGCAGCTCTGAACCAAGGTATCACTTCACACATGCAATTCAGGTGAAGTTGAAAGTCAGCTTCACGCTCTGAGCGAAGAACCCTTAGCAATAGATCATTGTATAATAGCTGTTGTTAAAGAGACACAGCAGCTGCCAAATGTTAAAGAACCATCAGCATATATCATTGATGGCATGGCTCTTCTACAGAGTCTCAATGATTCAGTCTTTCAAACGTTCAATGACCTGGGTGAGTGTGTCTGGAAAAAGATTGCAACTTTAATGGGAAAGGAAGGTAACAGCTGTGTCGTTATAGTGTTTGATAGATATGACCACCAAAACTCCGTCAAAGATCTTGAAAGACAAAGAAGAGGCACAATTCACACCAGCAGACAAACACACATCATCACAGGACAAACAAGTGTTCCAAACTACAGAAAATACCTCAGGATCAGTGGAAACAAGGCTGCTCTATGTAGCTTTGTCAGCACCCACATCACCAGTACTGGGCCAATGAGAATTCCTTCAGGGAACACTGTCATCTTGGCAGGTGGCTTTGAAAATGGTCAGGAGGTTAAGAGTGTTAGCAAGTCAGGCATTGACTGCTTGAAAGACCTTTACAGTGACCAAGAGGAGGCTGACACGAGGCTGGTGTTACATGCAATACACCTTGCACAGTCACATTCTTGTCTAATTGTCAAATGTGATGATACAGATGTACTCGTTTTGCTTCTGTACTATTCAAGCAAAGGGATGTTTGGATCCTCAGTAGTGTTTATGCACTCGGGACATGGCCTTAAGGAAAGATTTGTCCCTATCTGTTCGATCGCTCAGAAGCTTGGAGCAGTGCTTTGTGAGCGTTTACCTGCATGCCACGCCCTCACGGGTTGTGACACCACAAGCAGTTTGTACAGAATTGGGAAGGCCACTGCCCTCACAAGACGGAAGACCCATCTTTGTGAGTTACAGGAAATGACCAAATTTGGACTCTCTGGTAGCCTGGAAGAGGCTTTGCCTGTGGCAAGAAGGTATGCCCTCCTCCTGTATGGCCAAAAGAAAAAGGTGGATAGGCATCCTTGCACCAACCTGGATGAGCTGAGGTACACACTAGCATCTACCACAGATTTGTCAGCAGCAAATCTACCCCCAACAGAAGATGCCTTCCAGCAACATGTGCTGAGAGCTTTGTATCAAACAGCAGTGTGGCGCCACCGCCACCTGGCCAAACCTCTTCTCTGGAACCCAGTTGGAAGAGGATGGAGGCTCAGAGAAGATGGGTGTATTGAACCTGTGATGTTACAGAAGGCACCAGCACCTAAAGAAGTTAGAAACATCACCCACCTCTACTGTAAAGATGGAAACTGCAATGATGCCACCAAATGCCAGTGTCTTTCAGTGGGCTTGACCTGCACAGGGTTTTGCTCTTGCCCTTTCCCAGACTGTCCAAATATGACCAACTTTGTCACTGATGACAATGTGGATGAGTGACAGTGGTGTGTTGCAGTTGTAACATCATGAGGGGCTGACCTTAGAATGGCTACCAAAAGCAGTTCATGTTCCAAATGGTTGCTACTAGAAAAAAAACAGCCTGAGAAGACAGGGCTCATTCCCCGTGGAGTGTTTGTTTAGTTAGATTGCCATTTGTTTGATTTAAGACAGTAATTTAATTTGTATTGTGTGATGTTAAGTTATAGTTCTATTAAAAAGCTCATTAAAGTCAAACTGCTATCCTGACTCCGAGTCTCCTGTTTGTGCTATGGTAACGTGTTATCTTTCGATTTCAGTCTTTGTTTCCATATAGTACAAGGTGCCATATGAAATGTTTCATTATTAGATGTATCTCATATTTGAATTTCTCAACATTCTTCTCACCACTGATAATGGGCTTTGTAGGCCTACTAAATTATGCTAGTGTTCCATTTCCAGTCATTTTAGACACCTCATACATTGAGTAACAGAACACCCTGATTTGATCATGCTATATTTTCATATTTGGTATTGCTGGATTCAGCACAACCTCACCTTTCCAACAAGCCATCATATGTGTTTATATGACAATCCCTGGCTAAGCAACCATAAAGTAAATGAAAACATTCTGTATAGATATTCAATTTGTGCATGTCCGGTTATTTTAGGTATGTGTTTATATGTCTCTATTTATTCCATACATCAATATATTCACATTCAGTCTTTTCTAGCAGTTAACTCAACTTCCTGACTACAAACATGTCAAGTTTCAAAGCTCTCAGAGCTTGTGTGATTGATCTGCATTAGTTTATATGCCTTAACTCCCAAACGGACAGGCTATATTTTAGTCCCTTTTTGGTTTTGGGGTGTATAACAATATCTGTTAATTTAACAATCTTAGCAGTAAAATATTTTTAGCCAAGAATCCATTTCATAAATGGGAGACCTTAGAGAGGAGGAAAAACATTGTTGGGTTTGGTTCTACCTCCGGTAGGGGTATCTCAAAAATTTGGGGGCATTGTCACTAGCCTAATTTGCTTCCTCTCCATATGGACCATTTTATCAAGCCAGAACACATCTGTTCTACTGTAGCGTCCTATGGCAGTACCCTGGCTTCCCAACGAAACTTAGTAGGTTCTAGCCCTGATGTAATGTGAACTGGAGAGTGTTTTTTCAAAAATTCAATTGTTATTAGAGGATGCTTTAGGTAGTCAACTCTTGGTTGTTTACTCACAGGCCTGTATTGCAGTTACATGAAAGTGAGACTTTTTTGGAAACTACTCAATTGTTATTGAAAGATTATTTAGTGAGGCCAGTAGGGTGTTTTCACCCTAGCAGAATATGTGGGAGAGAGTTGCTATAGTTTGAGTACACTGTAATGCAATAGAGGTAGCTCATTCTGAGGGGCATTTTGAGCCCCTCAGAGTTTGCTGCCTCTCCATATGGGCCATTTTATCAAGCAAGAAACGCATCTGTTCTACTGTAACGTCCCATGGCCGTACCCTGGCTTCCCAACGAAACTTAACAGGTTCTAGCCTTGATGTAATGTGAACTGGAGAGTGTTTTTCAAAAATTCAATTGTTATTAGAGGATGCTTTAGGTAGTCAACTCTTAGTTGTTTACTCACAGGCCTGTATTGCAGTTACATGAAAGTGAGACCTTTTTGGAAAAAACTCAATTGTTATTGAAAGATTATTTAGTGAGGGTAAAAAAGAAAAAGAAAAAAGTAAATCTTCCAATACCAATAATGTTTTAACTTTCATGTCACTGTCAGACTAGAACCATCAAAGTTCCAGTAGTAAGTCAGGCTTTGGCAACGGGACGTTACAGTAGTATTGACTTTTTCTATTTTTATTCAACAGGTCTTATGGAGTTGCAGCAGATCCGGAGGAGATCATAATTCCTCTTAGAATGAGCTACCACTTACATTGGCAATCAAGTTTTACCTTTCATGTCACTGTCGGGCTAGAGCCATCAAAGTTTTGTTAGGTTGTCATGCTTTGGACGTTGGCTACTACAGCAGAATTGTCTTGTACTATTTTTATAAAACGGGTCTTATGGAGTGGCAGCAGATCCTGAGGAGAAAATGTGTCCCTTTCATATCACATCCTGGCTAGATTTGCTTAGCTTTGGTTGGAAGCCATCAAAACAAATGGAATGCTTCAGCAGAAAATGGTAAATCTTCCAATAACAATCACGTTTTTTTTCCTAAAGAGTTTTCCTTTCATGTCACTGTCGCACTAGAACCATCAAAGTTCTGGTAGTTAGTAAGGCTTTGGCCACGGGACGCTACAGTAGTATTGACTTTTGCTATTTTTATACAACGGGTCTTATGGAGTGGCAGCAGATCCTGAGGAGCTCATAATTAATCTCAGAATGAGCTACCACTTGCATTGCTTTACAACGCATTGCATTAGCCCCTACTGGCCTTGCTGAAGCATTTTCTAATAAAAATTGAGGTTGTTGCCCAAAATGTATCCTTTTCATATCAAATCTTGGGCGGACCTGCTTAGCTTTGGTAGGAAGCCATATTTTGTCCATGGGATGCTTCAGCAGAAAAAGGTAAATCTTCCAATACCAATCAAGTTTTACCTTTCATGTCACTGTCAGGCTAGAACAATCAAAGCTCTGGTAGTTAGTCAGGCTTTGGCCACTAAAAACTACAACAGAACTGACTTTTTCTGTTTTTATGCAATGGGTCTTATGGAGTGGCAGCAGATCCTGAGGAGATCAAAATTCCTCTTAGAATGAGCTACCATCTGTATTGCATTACAGTGCAGTGCTTTAGCCCCTACCGACCTCGCTAAAGCTTCTTCCAGTCAGGTTTTGGCCATGGGACGCTACAGCTGAACTGAATTTTGCTATTTTTATTCAACGGGTCTTATGGAGTGGCAGCAGATCCTGAGCTAATAATTCCTCTCAGAATGTGCTACCACTTGCATTGCATTACAGTGCATTACATCAGCCCCTACTGGCCTCGTTAAAGTATCTTCCAATAAAAATCTAGGTTTTTGGCCAAAATGTATTCCTTTCATATCACATCCCAGGTAGACCTGCTTAGCTTTGGTAGGAAGCAATCCTTTGGCTCATGGGATGCTTCAGCAGAAAAAGGTGACTCTTCCAATAACAATCAAGATTTTTCCAAAAAGATTTCCTTTCATGTCACTGTCAGGCTAAAGCCATAAATATTTTGGTATGTAGTCAAGCTTTGGCCATGGGACGCTACAGCAGAACTATCTTTAATTATTTTTATAAAACGGGTCTTTTGGAGTGGCAGCAGATCCTGAGGAGCTCATAATTCCTCTCAGAATGAACTACCATCTGTATTGCTTTACAGTGCATTGCATTAGCCCCTACTGGCCTTGCTAAAGCATTTTCCAATAAAAATTGAGGTTGTTGCCCAAAATGTGTCTCTTCATATCACATCCTGGCTAGACCTGCTTAGCTTTGGTAGGAAGTCACATTTTTGCCATGGGATGCTTCAGGAGAAAAAGGTGACTTCCAATAACAATTAAGATTTTTCCAAAAAGATTTCCTTTCATGTCATTGTCAGGCTAAAGCCATCAAAGTTCTAGTAGTTAGTAAGGATTTGGCCACGGGACGCTACAGTAGAATTGACTTTTGCTAATTTCACATAACAGGTTTTATGGAGAGGCAGCAGATCCTGAGCTCATAATTCCTCTCAGAATCAGCTACCACTTGCATTGCATTACGGTGCATTGCCCCTACTGACCTGGCTAAAGTATCTTCCAATAAAAATCTAGGTTTTTGGCCAAAATGTATTCCTTTTATAACACATCCTAGGTAGACCTGCTAAGCTTTGGTAGGAAGCCATCTTTTGGCCATGGGATGCTTCAGCAAAAAAAAAAAAAAAAAAAGGTAAGGTAAGGTAAATCTTCCAATAACAATCAAGTTTTTTTCCAAAAATGTTTTTCCTTTCATGTCACTGTCGGGCTAGACCCACCAAAGTTCCAGTAGTTAGTCAGGCTTTGGCCACGGGACACTACAGTAGAATTGACTTTTGCTATTTTTATAAAACAGGTCTTATGGTGTGGCAGCAGATCCTAAGGATCCAATAACAATCAAGATTTTTCCAAAAAGTTTTTCCTTTCATGTCACTGTCAGGCTAGAACCATTAAAGTTTTGGTAGGTAGTCACGCTTTGGCCCTGGGCTGCTACAGCAGAACTGTCTTGTACTTTTTTTTATCAAACGGGTCTTATGGAGTGACAGCAGATCCTGAGGAGCTCATAATTCCTCTCAGAATGAACTACCATCTGTATTGCATTACATTGCAATGCATTAGCCCCTGCTGGCCTCGCTAAAGTATCTTCCAATAAAAATCAAGGTTTTTGCCCAAAATGTATCCGTTTCACAACACATACTGGCTAGACCTGCTTATCTTTGTTAGGAAACCATATTTTGGCCATGGGATGCTTCAGCAGAAAAAGGTAGACAAAATCTTCCAATAACAATCAAGTTTTTTTTCCAAAAAGTTTTTCCTTTTATGTCACTGTCATCCTAGAACTATCAAAGTTCTGGTAGTTAGTCAGGCTTTGGCCACGGGACACTCCAGCAGACCTGACTTTTGCTATTTTTATACAACAGGTCTTATGGAGTGGCAGCAGATCCTGAGGAGCTCATAATTCCTCTTAGAATGATCTACCACCTGTATAGTTTTTGATTTAACTCCCCCTTACTATCAATATTTTGACATTTGGTTTAAATATATAGGCTATAGCTATCGATGTCACATATCTGTCATGTCTTGTTGAGCACATGTGGTGTTTTGTTTATTTTCTAGCCATGTTCTTTCCGCTGTCATTTTTTGGTTACGTCATGTCTGTGGTCTTTTTTCCTGACCCTATCCCTCTTGTTATCTCATTATTGTGTAAGAAATTGATCCGGATCAAATCAAAGGAGTATTGAATTACAGTGAAAGGAATCGTGATACATATTAAATGATTCAAAATTAATATATTTAACACTTTATCAGCTATTTGTTCAGCGATATGTTGAAATTTGAGTACATTATCAATCTTGAATCGGGATATTACTCGTTACAACGGCAATAATATCAATTTTATGTTTACTGTTTGTGGGCTTAGGTAATTCAATCGATCCGTTTGACGCAGTAACTCATAAACACATAGCCAAGACACTTGTATAGATGAAAAAGTAAACAAAAGTTTATTGAACTAGTACAGTTACTGGGAAAGGGATGATTGTTCATGGAAATGTAACCCCTTTAAAAAATGAAGGTGGTTAAAGGACTCTTAATTTGAAAAAAAAAAAAAAAAAAAAAAAGGTAGTACCTACTATTCCCCACTAGAGGTCGTTTTCTCCGCGATTAATATAATAATAGACAAAGGAAGCAAGCAGCCATTTGAGAGCGAGTGGAGAAAGAAAACAGTTGTTGATTCACAGCACATCTATCTTAAAAATGATTAAATAGAGAAAAAGTGATTTTCTGGTGATTATCAGTAGGGATCTTTCACACTATATTTTAAAGAAACTCCGGTGAGTGTTTGTTTATCTATTGTGGCTCTGTAATCGTTCATGTGTTCAATTCATGATTTATAGTAAGAAATATGATCAATAACAAACAGAAGATGAATGCATATTGAAATGTACATGTTACAAAGATTTTTTTCATAAAACCAATCGGAGTTAATCAAATGTGATGTTAAAATCAAGTGTGTCACAGGCCAATTGATGTGCATCATGTTTATGCAAACAGGGCCATTTTGTGATAGTGAGCTTTGTAAAATAAGTTAAGTTAATGCTGATAAAGAAAGAAAAGAGTAATTTCATCTAAAATGTCATGTTATTTATATCTGTTCTCAGATTAAGTGAATGTGAATGAGTGATGTTCTCTGCATTATGCAGGTTGATTATTTGTTCCTGTTGTTGATGCAAACATCAGCTGTGTTCCAAAGTGAAGTGAGCACTTCGAAGTCCGCATTTGAAGTGCGATTACGTCACATCGGCCTTACGAAGTCTGTCCCAAAGTGAAAGCTGCACCTCTGAAGGTCACATTTGAAGTGCGATTGTGTCATGGTGCAACGAAGGCTGCCACAATTCATGAGCGACTTCAAAATGCGCCCTTCGGTTCTCAGGCAAAAGAAGGGTACAGCAGATGGAACCATAGATATCCATAATAAAGGCTAAATATCTTATGGCGGAGTCACCATCGTCATCACCGGCGGCCATCTTGTCACAGGCAAGCTTTCTGTCGGGCTCTGTGGAACCTAATGTAAGGTGAGTGATCTGTACAAACATAAATACTTATCTCGCTGAAATCTTGACGGATTTACAAATGGTTTGGTTTCTTACAAACGTTATTAACATGGCTACAAATCTGGGTGCTTTAACAAGTTGAAATTGCAGCTTTTCGTTTAGATAAACGATTTAATCGTGCAGCTTGTGTATCACGGCTATAACTTAGGCTACTTGCACGTTATCAAGGCTGAGACCACAATCGAGCTGTTCAATTATATCGGTTTATTGACACAATAATGATTTTATGACAACCAATCTTTTGTGTAGTTAAAATAAACTCTGTTGCATGTTTATTTTTTTTATTTTTTTTATTTTTTTTATTTTTTTTTAAATACAAATTATTTTATTAGAATAGTGATATTCTTATTATAAAAGTGTGTGTGTGTATATGTGTATATATATATTCGCAATAGCTAGCTCTGGAAAAAAACATTCAGAGCGGTGTGTGTGTGTGTGTATATATATATATATATATATATATATATATATATATATATATATATATATATATATATATATATATATATATATATATATATATATATATATATATATAATTTCTCATGTTGCCATTCGGTACACAGTTTTAGTAGCCTATATATTGATTTAACATAAATACATTATTGCACCTGTCTGTTCTGTTCAATGTTACTTTCATATTGAAGTCCATGGTTATAATTATTTATAAATATGTAGTGTCATAACTACACCTCTGATGTTTATAACAAATGAAACAGTTTGGAAATCGCTTGAAAATTGAGCAAGTTATGGCTATTTTTTTGGTTGAATGTTGGCTATTTTTTCAGTTGAATTTCGGAAATCGGTTGAAAATTGAGCAAGTTATGGCTATTTATTTAAAAGTACATGTACCATTAAAACCTTCCCTATCCCAGAATTCATAGCACACTGGTGGTCCGCATTCCCGTGGCACTCGATCAGATTTCCCAGTTAAAGACGGTATAGCGGTCGGTAACTCAAGTGTAGCCTGGATACTAGCCTATTGAACACAACAGTGCAAGCTCTTGAAGTAAATAAAACGTTTAGTACACAGTTCCCATTTCCCTGCCCTGAGCAACCAAGATACATTTTCATTTCCCAATTTTTAAATGCTATTTATTTCTCAACCATTCTCTCAAGAAGAGGAAATCATTCCATTATCACCCTTTTCGCTGTTTCTTTCTTTTTTTTCATACATTTTCTTTAAATAGCCTTCAAAATTAAATCTGCGCGGGGCTGTATTTTCGTTTCGCTCCCGCTATTCCGCACTGCACCATTCCGCTCGCGCATAAAATTCACTCCGTGCTCACCCGTTATAAATGATTTTATTCCCGATCCGACTGATCCAGCTAAATTTAGATTTTGTTTCCAGAATATATCTTTTAAATTTCCCTTACAGAAAGAGAGACACTGGGATAGGAATTGTTATTTTTCTTATAGCCTAGGCTACTGTCAACACCGTAGCTAAAAAAAATATCACAGAAAAATAGGCTAAATTAAATGTGACCTCTGTCACTCAGAATTATAAGAAAAAATGCAAATAAACGAAAACTGCTGACTTAGATGCTAAAATAATGTTTTTTATATGAATGAATGAATTAATGAATGAATGAATGAATGTTCACTGACGACGGTCACCGAAAGATCGATCCTCCAAAGGCTGAATGCGTGGCCGACACAGCACAATTTAAATGGCTAGGCTATATTATTAGTTTATTATTATTTTTTATGCAAGTTATTTGTAAATTAAAAAACAAAGAAACTACTGTCTATTGTTCATTTTTGTTAACTTCAAACGTAGGCTAAATTAAAGAGAAGTGGTTGTTCTATAGCCTATTGTTTATTTTTGTAGGCTGATGCACAATATAATTTGTAGCTATAAAACACGTGATACAAATTATAACGTGCATTACAAAAATAAAAACTAAACATTTCAAATTACATGACAAGAAAATATATAAAAACATATGTGTTTATACATATGTTTTCTTGTCATCTAATTTAAAATATGTAAATGAAAATAAATTGGTCTATACATTAGCCTACCTAAAATAGGCTTTTTACAACTAGCCTATTTATAGACCAATAATATAACTTAAGTTTATCATCAGAAACAACAGAAATTTTAATTATCAGCCAAACCAGAAGAAAACCCTTTTCTACACTTTCATTGAGCTGAGGGGGAGAAGCTGGAGCTGGACCGGGATGGGGAATAATGCACAATAGAGACTCTGGTAAGGCCTGAGCGGGACATCATCTTCTAGAATGATCAGGGCATATTTCCACTGTCCGCAGCTTTGCGGCATCATGTCATAAAAAGTAGACAATGCATCTGAGATGATGAGTTGAATAGAAATAAGGACATACTTGCAAAAAAAAACTTGGACATATAGGCTAAATGTTTAAAATATATTGTAACAGTTACATTTAACATAAGAAATAAACTATTAACTAATATTTACAATTTGACAACATTTAACCGGCTACAGATTTACATGCTTATGGTCCGGTCTCCCATCTTCGCAGGCTTTGAAGCATGTCAAAACCCAATAAAAAGCTAAAAAAAAAAACATATATATTCTATATATACCTCAATTTAATTGTCCATAATGTTAAATGAAAGCCAAATGCTGGTTTCTTTTTCAAATAAAACTATTTTAATATAAATTTCCCAAAACGCATTCGACATTTTACTTGTAAAACAAAGTTACAATACATTTGTGCCTATTTACACTTTAAAGCAAACAAATAATTTAACACATTTTATGCATTAAAATAGGCCTATTCTTTAATTTCCTCGTTCCCTCATATTTATTGTGTAAACTTTGAAACATTTTCGTTTTAAAACAATATTTAAAAACAATCAATCTTATTTCGTCAACTTTTCAACATAAAGTTGGAGTTTTTATTTCTCAAACTAATTTAATTTAAAATATAGCTATAAAAAAAAAAAGTTTGTCGTGTGAACTTTGCAATAATTGAAGCTATTTCATAGCCTTTCTTCTGTTCTAAATGTTAGGAACTGTGCAACGCTTTTATCTTTAAACTTTTAAACATATTTGATTTATTATATGGCTATGAAATGTATGAAACTTTAATATCCATCCATCCATCCATCATCTTCCGCTTATCCGGGGCCGGGTCGCGGGGGCAACAGTCTAAGCTGAGACGCCCAGACTTTCTTCTCTCTGACCACTTCCTCCAGCTCCTCTGGGGGTACCCCGAGGCGTTCTCAGGCCAGCCTGGAGACATAATCCCTCCAGCGTGTCCTGGGTCTTCCCCGGGCCCTCCTCTCGGTGGGACATGCCCGGAACACCTCCCTGGGAAGGCGTCCAGGAGGCATCCGAAATAGATGCCCGAGCCACCTCAGCTGGCTCCTCTCGATGTGAAGGAGCAACGGCTCTACTCTGAGCTCCTCCCGAGTGACCGAGCTTCTCACCCTATCACCCTATCATTTCAGCCACCTGTATCCGGGATCTTGTCCTTTCGGTCATGACCCACAGCTCTTTAATACTTTAATATGCATGTGTATTTTCATATCGCAATAACTTCGTTTACACGAAGTTCAGGATACAGCAGGTAGGCCTACATCATTGTTTTTTGTTTAAAAATATCAACATGTTAACATGTTCCGGGGTTAGTCTTGTGCAAAGTCTGTTTACCGTCAGGCCAGCTGTTGAGAACACGCGTTCTGATGGGACGGATGTTCCCGGTATGCATAAATATCCCTTTGCCAGCCGAGACAATCTGGGAAACCTGATGGCATTCGCTTTCCACCATTCTAGTGGACTTGTGTCAAGCGACGGAGGCTGTTCTCTGAGAAAATTGTTCACCTTGCTTTCAGCATCGTTGATACATTGTTCATTGTTAATTACTTCCGCAGCCAGCCTCTCTGATGTCGATAGAAAGCCTAGATGCTTGTATCTAGCATCCAGCATCTATGCATCCATGATAGCAACTATCATGGATGGTTTGAATGGGAGTGCGGTAGAGTGAACCTAAAGTTATAAATGTAAACGATTCGGTTGCGCATCCACAATTAAATTTTGTAGGCCTATATACGTTTGTCAATATTTTTCTTACCTGCATTCGTTGCGCCAATGTGTCAAGCACTTTTGCTTTGAACTCTAAAACCCGAGTGCTGTCCTCGTTGTGTCTTTTAAGATGTGACCGTAAGAGGCTGTATGTGATAGGGTAGATATTTGAGATGGACACATCAAATTCGGTAGACCTTACAGTCGTGGCACATTTTAATGCTCCATCAGCTGCCAGTGCTCATCTTTGAGCTAAAGAATTCTGGCGTCTGCTAACTTTGTGACAGTGCGGTCAGACAGTACGGCCGTCACTGCCCATCTTTGTTCCACGAGCTGGGCAAACATGTCACTGACCGAATTCCACCGTGTCTCTTGCAGGACTGTATCAGGCGATGCGGTGGAATTTTCACCCGTGCCTGTTTGTCACGAAGTGCTTTGGTAGCTACAGTACTATGATTGAAGTGCGAAACGAGTCTTCCAGTAGATGCGATAACCCTGTTCAGGTATATGTTGAAGCCATCGTTTATGGCGAGTTGTAATGTGTGAGCAAAGCACGGCACGTTATCCCAGCTTACACGAGTTTGATTATTCGAGTTTGCTATTATTTGCCCTGCTATGTCCCATGAAGCTGCGGCCTCGTTTAACTTTTCTGCAAGTCTGTCAGAGGTGTGTTTATCAGACAAGCTCTCCGTAAGCAGAACCGCGCTCTTCATTTGCCATTCAGGGTCTATGTAATGACATGTTATGGTTATGTAGCTTTCCCTTGTTAGTGCGGTCCAGCAGTCAGTTGTGAGGGCAATCTTTTCAACTGAACTCAGCGCCATCTTTATCTTTTCTTTTTTCTTTTCATAACGATCTTCTAACTGGCTGGTTATTGTGGCTCTTGATGGTAGATTGTACTCAGGCTTAATGAAGTTGATTAACTTTCGAAATCCACCACCTTCGACGCTGACGGGCAACAAGTAATTTGAAATCATTTCACAGATTTGTTCAGTAATTGCTTCTGCCATTTGAGCTCTGACCTTTTTCCTTGCTAAAACAGAAGTAATTGTAGGCTGTGTCGATTGTTCAAATCCTCCTGTCCTGGAGACCGCTGGATGCACTTTCTTCAAGTGATATATCATGGTACTAGTTGTCGTATTATATTTTAAAACACAATCACAATGTTAGCAGTTAACATTATCACCATTTGAAGTAAAATGATCCCAAACAAACTCTTGCGTGCTCGCTTCATTTCCCCCCTTTCATTTGCTGTATGTGTTTTGGCGCGTAACTCGGCTTAAACTATGCACGTCAATAATGACCGCTCAATTGATCATCCATAAGGTGTATCAATTAAACGGATTATCGACAATTAATCGATCGTCGATTAATCACTGACATCCCTAATATATATATATATATATATACAGTGTTGCCACAGTTACTTTGAAAAAGTAATCTGATTACTGATTACTCCTTTAAAAAGTAACTTAGTTACTTTTAAAATCAAGTAATCTGTAAAGTAACTAAGTTAGATTACAAGTTACTTTATTAGTTACATTCAGCAGTTGCCGACAACACCCCTGCCCCCTCAACATAGAAATGACAACCGTTTTTGGCAACACACTTTATTGGAAGTACATTTTTAACAGTTACGTCAACAATGTATCCTGACTAGAGCCCTGCATTTATACCTGAAGGCCCCGACTTTTTTACACCCCTTTTTTTAGGCTTCTCCTTCATTTTATTTTAATAATTAAAAGGAACAATGAGATGTACTGTGCTGGTGGAAACAACATGAGACCATGATAGCTTACGCCACTGTCAAGATATGGCTCGTGCAGGGTTAATGAGTCCGTTTCCATAGTGCAGCTGCTAGAGTTATGGCCTTTTTACAACTGGTTCCTTCATTCATTTTCTCTGACCAGGTATCTATCTGATTGCGAAATGACCAGGAGTAGGCCTAAATGCCTTCCGAGAGTCTTTCGAGACGTATTTAATTTCCGATCACTCATGAAAGCATTTCAGACGAAACCGGACAAATGTTAATGTATCTGGTTGTTTAAACCACATGTGTAAATTTTACTCCTGGCAAATAATTAAAAAATAAATGTGTGAGAGCGTGTTATGTTGTAGTCCGATAGATATGATGGTGCTACTGCAACATCGCTGCAAATGAGTAAAGCAAGCCAACGCAAATGGCCGTAAATGAAACTTTAAAATAAGTCACACAAAACACAATCATCTTCAATATAAATTAATGAGATGAAATGATCTTACCAGTGCTTAGGTCACTCTCTCGTATTGTGATCTTTGAATTTGAAATGGGCTGCTGAATATGTTACATACATAATACCTTAGTATATGTTTAAAGTGCTGTTGGGTGGATTAATTCATGTTATTGAATCTCAAGTTTTATATTAGTCTTTGTGCCTGATTGGTTAAAGGTCTTTGTGTGAGGTTCAAAGGGTCTCTGGAATGTGCCGGTAGAGAAAGGAGGTGAGAAGAGAGGTGGTGTCTGTCTAATGTCGGGACTGACTTCGAGTCTTCAAAAAGCTCTTAGCGACTCTGTTTCCTGATAACGATTTGAATTTATGCCTGTCGGTAATAAATGAGTCCCTTCTTCGTGAGGTTCTTCCCGCTGTTAGCTTGTAGAACAGAGAGGAAAGGTCATGTGATTCATCTTTTCCTTGTGCTGGTTTTGAGTTAACGCAGGTAAAGGGGGAGAGCTGTTGTCTCTGGGCCGTTTGGGCATCCTTGATTAGTTTTATGATCGGTTCAGGGTTCGGATCGGGGGTCTCTGGAATGCTTTGTTGTGTCGACTCACTGCCGGAATATACATATTCCTACAATTGGTTTAATTTGCCCACCTGTTGTTCATTTATCTGTTTGATTTGTCCCCTTTATAAGAGCTTATTTAGTTGGTTCAGATGTGTTTAATTTGGTTGGAGCTAAACTCTACAGGACAGTGGCCCTCAAAGAGCAGGGCTGAGAAGGCCTGCTTTACAATAAACTCGGTTAGAGAGCTACATATGGCAATTTATCTGTTCATTAAAATACCAACTCATTTGTGGATTTCTGTGCCGCTTGCATTCCAACTCCCTCAGTTATCATCATTTCTGAAAAGGCAAGCTAATGTTGATACTTGTTTTATTACGAATTCTATCACTTTTTCATTTTGCCAGAAGACTCTTCTTTTCTGCATTTGTTAAAAACAAGTGATTGTGGTTCAATATTTAGATTTAGATCAAGACTCTATATCAACCTTTCTCATTTTAACTAACCTAAGACACTCCTAAAGCATACATGCATCAAAGTAGCCAGAGCAAATGTTCTCATTCTCTATTTCCTACATTAGTAGAAGGAATGAAAACGAGCGAGCAAATTTGGACACTGAGTGTGCCAGAAGGGCTGTCACTTTTGTATAGTTTGCTCTTGCTGTTTAGTATAGTATCAAACGATTTAGAAAGAAAGACTGTGTTAACTTGAATGATTAGCTACACATCAAAAATCACTGATCCCAGATCAGGCATTAATAAACAGTGTTACCACTGTTTGTGGCGGTGCTCTCGAATCCATATGGTAAAGTCTGTGCTGCTGACATTGTGGCTGATCAACTGAATCCATTCTCTACTAATTTTTTTGGGCGGGCTAAGCAGAGAAAGGGGAGGTAACATTTCCGGTAATGATGTCATAACAGGAGGATTCAAGATTAGCTCATCTGAGCTCTCATTTTCTCAGAGAAGAAATTATTAAATAAATTTGTTTAGTTTTTTCCGCAAAAAAGTATAGTTTTCACTTCAAAATATTAAGATTAAACCACTATAATCAAAAGGACTATTTTAACAATGCCTTCACTACGTTTCTGTGCCTTGAAAGTGGTCATAACACTGCAGTCTATAGGGGGTCAGAAAGCTCTCGGATTTAGGTCTCACCGGTTTGGAACGACATTAGTATGAGTAATTAATTACAGAATTTTCCTTTTTGGGTGAACTAACCCTTTAAGTCCTATTTTTATATTAAAACCGCTTTATATTATACCGCTTTTTCATATTAAACTGTTATTTCCTTAACTAAAACCAGTTGATACATAACTGCTTGCACTTAATCTCTCTGACGCGCGGTGACGATCTGATAGCATTTAGCTTAGCCCACTAAGCCCAGTTCATTCACTATGGTACCAAACAAAGATCAAGTTAGAAGCGACCAAACACCTCCACGTTTTCCCTATTTAAATACAGTTACATGAATAGTTGAACGACCTAGTTTGATGACATAAAATAAAACGTGGTGCTTTTCTAAGCGACTCTGAAACATCCTCCCTCACATCTCCCCCTCCCCCCTGTTGACAGAACTGAGAGAGGGAGAGGGAGATGTAAGGGAGGATGTTTCAGCCGGGACTTTATACTGCGCCGAGTCGAAGTACTCTCAAAAGTGCTATTCCGTCATACATTATAGTTCTCCTTTTTAATCCGCTTAGAAAAGCGCCACGTTTTATTTTATGTCACCATACTAGGTCGTTCAACTATTCATGTAACTGTATTTAAATAGGGAAAACCTGACGGTGTTTGGTCGCTTCTAACTTGATCTCTGTTTGGTTCCATAGTGAATGAACTGGGCTTATAGTGGGCTAAGCTAAATGCTATCAGATCGTCACCGCGCGTCAGAGAGATTAAGTTCACGCACTCAGACGAGAGAGGTATGTATCAACTCGTCTTAGTTAAGGGAATCACATAGTTTAATATGAAAAAGCGGTGAATTATTCCTTTAAGACAAACACCTTTTAAGATTATGGTGTTAAAATAATGTGAGTAAAGAGAAAATAAATCTCTTAAACTTTTAAATATCTGGTGCCAGAATATATCTTACTGATGAGAATGACTCATTAGGTAAGTTTTTTCAAGGTGAAAAGTGCTCGAAAATGTATGTTTTTTTCTAAGGTACAGTTCTTTTTATAGCCCAATGATCATGCAGTGCTGAATGTTCCTTCATTCATCCTGAAGTACAAACCATATTATGAACAATGGTGAATCATAAAGATTAAAGTCCATACAATGTAATGAATAACATACACTGTCCCTAAATCACAATAGATGGCATTTTATTAAGGATATCTTTGGTTTACAGTACTGTTTGCAAATAATCATGTTAAGAAATCACAGTTAAAACAGAAATGTTATATTAAAAATCGAATTCTGGTCTGTGTATTTTGGGTGGTCACAGTTTGCACGTTTGGACGTTCATGGCATTCTCAGGCCAGCTGTACGAGTCCACTGCAAACTCATCATAGTCGGTGCTGTAGATGAGCGAACGAACAAAAGCCTCTTTATCGTTCGGCTCCGGGTGCAGGGTTGCCATTTTGTGTTTATAGGCGTAGTCCACAATCTGTCAGGATGCACATTAAAATGATTAGTATCCGTAAATAGTGACATGCATGAATCACAGCTGTGGTTTGAGATGTCATTGAGTTGAGCCCACCTTAACAGCCAGTTTGATAGAAACATCTTGGATGCTGTTGAGAGGAGGATACAGACGCCCCTCTGCTAGATCCTTTTCAGTTACCATTTCTGCTATAGTCTGTAAACAAAGCACAATTTGATGCTTGTTATGGATAGTGTCTAATTAAACCATTTGTGTACATGCACAAAGAGTATGAACCTAATTAATCTTCTGTTGTTTGTTTTTCTGATCAAATATTCCTCCCAGTTTTCCCACTGCTTACATACACTATATTGCCAAAAGTTTTGGGACACCTTTCTTTGGACTGCATTTATATGGACTGCATTTATATTTGCATTTATATTTTGCATTTATATTTTTATATTTTGCGAAACTTCTTTGCATGCACAAACTTTAATGACATCCCATTCTGTAGGGTTTCATATGGATGTTGCCCACCCTTTGCAGATATAACAGCTTCAACGCTTCTGGGAAGGCTTTCCACAATGTTTAGTATTGTGTTTATGGGAATTGACAGTTCTTCTAGAAGCATATTTGTGAGATCAGGCACTGATGTTGGACGAGAAGGCCTGGCTCGCAGTCTCCGCTCTAATTTATCCCAAAGTTGGATAATGCTGCTTAGCCATGGAAACCCATTCCATGAAGCTCTACACACTGTTCTGAGCTAATCTAATGGCCACACAAAGCTATTGACTCTGTAGAAAGTTGGCAACTTCTACGCACTGTGCGCCTCGGATTGTGCTGATCCTGCTCTGATTTTATGTGACCTACCACTTCACGGCTTAGTTGCTGTTGTTCTCAACTGCTTCCACTTTGTTATAAAAACACTAACAGTTGACTGTGGAATATTTAGTAGTAAATAAATTTCATGAATGGACTTATTGCCACTTATGTACCACACTTAAATTCACTGAGCTACTGAGAGCGACCCATTATTTCACAAATGTTTGTAGAAGCGTCTGCATGCCTAGGTGCTTGATTTTACACACCTCTGGCCATGGAAATGATTGGAACAACTGAATTCAGTGATTCAACGAATGTTGTCAATTTAGTGTACATACGACGATTGTTTAGACAGTAATACAAGTGTTTTTCTAGCCCAGAGATCAGCCAGATCCAGAACCTTTTTTTCCTTTTTCTTTTTTTTTTTTTTTACATTTAAACAAAAATGTTTTCATGAATTTAAATAAAGCTGTTAAAGTTTAAGTTGAATTACTGAAATACAAATAAAGCTAAATAGAAATAATATAAAAAATTCTATAACAATGACTAAATAATACTAATAATATAAAATGACTATAACTTTGACATGAAAAAAAGTTATACACACACACATGAATAAATTCAGTAATTGTATATAAATAATACTTAAAAAACACAGAAGGTGATAGAATAGCAAGTCTCTTGGAGAAATAATAGCCAGAAGGTCTTGCAGCTTTAATTAAACTAAAACTAAAGCACAGTCATGGTGCTTTATTGTGCTGCCCTAAAGATCTTTCTTTCTTTGTAAATACTTCTAGATCCCAAACTAACTTTTTGGCTCCATTATATTTACAGCTTACAACAAGTAACAACATGGGATAATTAATTACAATTAGCTGTGGTAATTTTCCAATTTAGAACTAATCAAGAAAGACAACAAAATTCTCCAGCTACCATCATCTGCAGTCGTTCATTGATCTGGTTGCTCATTATATCTTAGTTGCCTAATTTACATTAATTTCCTGTCTCTCTCCCTCTATTCCTCTCAGTTGGTTTATTTTGTGTACCACTTTGCCATTTCAGGTCACATTGGGTTGCTGCAGTAAGTGATTATAGACCTCCCGGAGACTCGATAGCACAGAACCATAACTTATTGAAATATATAAAGGCCTAGTACGACCAGCGGGGAGAGACATTAAGCATTCCCCCTGCTGCCCAATGCTGTTTGAAGTTCAGACATCCACATTGCAGCTCTACTGGAGTTGTCCACAGACTGCAGGAGACATGTTCCCGCTCGTGCTCTGAGTACATCATTCCAATTTAAAGCTTTAAAGAGATACATCTCCTTCACTGGCACATGCTGATATAACGTGGGCACGTAAGGCCTTGGCTAACCATTTTATGCTGCAATGGTATGTTTCCAAAATAACAGGGCAGTGGTTCATTGACATTCATAAACCACTCGCTTGTTTACACCGTATGATGCAACCATTCACTAAAACACTGTCTGGCTGATATCAGGTAAAACACAGAGGACAGCTTGACAGATAAGTTGAGCAAAATACAAGATGACAATGATTGCTTACAGTGATAAAATGGGAGATGTTCGCATACTGAAATGGGATTTTATGGTTTATTACGAGTATGTAAATATAGAGAGACAGCCAAAGTAAGGTTGGGAAAATATAGTGATTTACTGATTATGAATGTATGGACAAATATACATATGCACATTTTATTGTTTGTGTTATATTGTTTGTTATTTTTTGTGCTGTCAAACGATAAAAAAAAATGGACTAGTCACACTTTTTTTCTGCAAATCGTGATTAAAAACATTGGAGTTTTTATTATTTTGTTATTGTAATAATGTTACTCTTCGAATTAATGTAGAATCAACTATAAAGATATTGAATGAAGACCAGTATCACTAATTTCATAGTTATCAAACGGCTTTCTTAACTGCATAAAATAAATTAAATATAGATTATTTCTTATTAAAACTACAATTTTCTCTGTTTCCTTTGTTCTTTGGTTAACATTAATGACAGACATCACAGCAACTGGTTTATAGGATGGAATGCATAGTTAGAGCTTTATTGTATAATTTTAAATAGTTTAGATACTATATTCAATCTGTATTGAATCTAATGAGGATTTGTGTATTAATACCGAGCCCTAAGAAAGAGAGTGTGAAAGATGGATACAACCGAATAAAAATGAAAAAAATAGATTAGAGAGAAGATTTCCAGAAACACATATTGACATATTTAGGTAGACAGAAAAAAGCAAATGAGATTCGATCACCTCAGCTGTAACGAGGAAAATATCCTCAGAGATGTGTCTCATCGCACAAGCGGTGACGCCCAGACCCACTCCAGGAAACACATAAGCATTATTGCCCTGACCGGGGTAAAACTTCCGGCCATCAGGAAGGGTTACCGGATCAAAGGGACTCCCGCTTGCAAAGATCCCTCTTCCCTGCAATATAAAACAAAAAGCAAATTAAAAACCAAACGTTTCACTCTCTCACATAAATGTACACATAGCACTTCCTTCAAAAGCACCTCAGTGAGTGTGTAGCACTGCTCAGCAGTGCACTCCGCCTTGCTGGTGGGGTTGCTTAAAGCAAAAATAATTGGTCTCTTATTGAAGGACGCCATAGCCTTGATTATCTCCTCTGTGAAAGCTCCAGTGATAGCTGCCACCCCTGTGGAGATGATGAGAAGTATTTGAGCCCAATAGCCCTCATAGGGGACTGCTGGGACAACAGCAGTGTATATACACAGTCCATGTATTACCAATTAAAGCAGTGGGTTTCAGCTGCTTCACAACATCCTCAAGCTTCTTCATTTGTGCATGATCATGTGCAAACCTCTCTTTCTCGTGGGTGATGTGATCCCTACCCTTAATGCGGGACAGAGAGATGGCAATAGACAGAGAAAAAGACAGAGAAAATGAAAGCGTATCAGGAACATACAATAGCACATCTCACCACACTTCAAAATGAACACAGACTGTAAGAGTGTATAATCAGCCAGATGGGCAATAAAAACACAAACATTGCTCAGTGTGTAAAATATACACACTTAAAAATGTAAACAAGTAAGAAAGCATAAGTAATAGTTAGGGTTTAGATGATAAGGCTATAGAAAAGTAAGATTTTAAAATGTTTTTACAGAAGTCTCTTCTGCTCACCAAGGCTGCATTTGTTTTTAGAAATACAAAAAAGCTGTAATATTGTGAAATTATATTAAAATATAAAATAAATGTTTTCTATTTGAATATATTTTAAAATATTCCTGTGATCAAAGCTGAATTTTCTGCATCATTCCTCCAGTCTTCAGTGGTGTACAATTTTTTTTTTTAGGATTCTTTGATGAATAGCCAGCTCAAAAGAACAGTATTTATCTGAAATAAAACGCTTTTGTAACGTTTTTATTTGTGTCCTTAGATCCTCATAAATACTAGCCTGACATTGTTGAACAGTTGCGGTTTGTGCATAATTACTCCTCTACGGATCAAGTCCAGACCGAACTGCCCGAGCTCAAATGTTGTGGATGGGGCTGAGTTCGGCTGGCATCCAGGCTACATAAATACTATTCACTGCACCGTTAAAATAAAATCATGTTGAATTGTTACCATCTTTTCTGATGAAGTCCAACAGTGATTTTAATGGACAATCAATGCACAAGATTGAATGAGAAGAGTGTAAATTCCGATACAAATCACGTGGTTTGCTTAAATGTCAATCTTAATTATAACTTGTCACTAATGACGACCTTACCTTAACGATAAGTCCTTTAGAGTCCACCATCCAGATTTTCTTTATACACTGCTCACGAGGAAGCCCCTCTTTCTCCATCGCCATAATGATAAGCTCAGCTATACCCATTGCGGCCTGAAAACATAGTTAAAATTCACATACACCTCTAAAAACACCAACTATTTAAACTTCACAATAATTCAACTCAGTATGGGTTAACCACCATACAAAATACTGGAACAATTGGCATTTAAAACAGTTATATGTGGATCTGTGCAGCCAACACACACACCTCCCCTGCACCCTGAAAGACAATGGTATGGTTGCACATTTTGCTCTTGGTAATGCGAAGGGCAGCCAGTAGTCCCGCCACAGCCACTGAGGCAGTACCTATGGGAGAGGAAACACAAATATATTTGAGTTTCTAAACATTCAAGACATCAATGTGGAGTTTATATGGAGGTGAATTTCTGGAGGCATTGTTAATGGAGTAAGAAAAGCAGCTGTTAATAGATTCTCACCCTGTTAAAGAAGATAATGTTATATTGAATAACGGGACCTTCAAGTAAAAACGGCTGAGAATCAGTGGTCTAGACACCTCGAAAATGTGCAAATTTGTTTTTGACATGTGAAACGAGCACTGGCAAGAAAGTCCAATATCAACAGCTCCCATTTAAAATAAATTGAAATAGGACGATCAGCTTTGCCTGCTCGCTCCACTCCAGTGGACACATATGGTTAACTCTGTGAATGGTGATATTAAATTAACATGCACCATCCAAACATTTGACTGAAACTCAATTTCAAACAATAAGATTGTGCTGAAGTTGCTGATTGGAATGTGTCTGCAATGATAATGCAAAAAAGGATAGAGTGAGAGAGGTGGTTGGTCTCCCTATCGAAACATAAATATAAGAGGAGTTTAAGCAACAGTAGGAAGGAAAATCAGAGTGAGAGATGTGGTCTGAATGAGTAACTTACAATCAATGATTTCAGCATTCGCTCAAATGGACTGCACTACAGACTAGGAATCAGCTTAAAGGGATACTTCACTAGCCTAGAAATCTAGACGCACCCTAGCAGCAGCAAATCTAATTTGCCCGGGAGTGTCGTCTAGCAACTCTTAATACCCTTCTGAGCTGTATTCCCCTAACTCTTGCCGGGCCAATCACATCGTGTATAAAGTCGGTGGGCGGGGCCCTAATGACGAAGGCCGAGTTGCGTTTGCGTGCTTGTAGTAAACACAGAAACTGGCGAACGGCGGTCCATCGAATCAGCTTTGACCGCGACTCTGGAAGACTTGGAGTTAAGCTTTTCTCTGAGAAAAGAACAAAGAACGGCACTGAAGTCATTCTTAGAAAGGGAAGATGTGTTCTGAGTTTTGGTGACCGGATACGGCAAATGTTTAATCTATCAACAAGCTCTGCTTCACCTTCGTTGTTTTGGTTGGTTGTGCACCGTATCCTATCGCGTGCAGAGGGAGTTTGAAAGACAACCGTTTATCCCGCCCCTCGGATTGAGTCCTGTCAATGGTGAGTTTGCAGACCAAACATCTTGATGTGGGTCTGGCTTGTCAGGCTAATACTTCACCACTGGAAAGATGAATGTGTATTTAAATTGGGTAATTTATGTAGTAGAAATTTAACATAATTTTAGAAGGTGCCTTCTACACTGAGAAAGCGCATGTGGCTCGACAGTGGCTCTACAATAATTTTATGAAGCAATGAGAATTAGTTTTTGTGCGCAAAAAAAGAAATAATGACTTTTATAGTGATGGGCCGATTTCAAAACAAAGTTACCGTCTGAGACCGCTACCGTCGAACCATTATTGAATAAGCGTATTGATTCATGATTTGGATCGCCAATGTCACGTGATTTCAACAGTTTGGCAGTTTGACGCTCGACCCAAATCAAATTCGAAACTTTGTTTTGAAATCAGCCCATCACTATATAAGTAGTAATTGCATTTTTTTGCGCACAAAAACTATTCTCGTCGCTTCATAAAATCATTGTAGAGCCACTGTAGTGAGATGGGCTTTGTAACGACGTCTTTAGTGCCTTTTATGGGTCTTGACAGAGGAAAAGACATTGAAAAGACAAAGGCCTTTCTGAGCCACTGGAAAAATATCTTCATTTGTGTTCCGAAGATGAACGGAGGTCTTACGGGTGTCGAACGATATTAGGGTAAGTAATTAATAAAATAATTTTCATTTTTGGTTGAACTAATCCTTTAAAAAAATATACTACCGGGTTTCTACTGATACAAAGCTTAATGCTAATTGCTGAAGTAACACTTTAAGCATAACATTATGACTTTTAATTGACCTAAATCATAACTTATACTGTAGGTGTTGTTTGTGCTTTCATAATTTAGTGCAAGAGAGACTAAAAAAATGTGTGCGAATAAAACCTCTTTTAGTGCCAATACCTTGGATGTCGTCATTGAAAGTGAGGTACTTGTTGCGGTATTTACTCAATAGACGGAAGGCATTGGTGTTGGCAAAATCCTCAAACTGGATAAGGCAGTTCACTCCATACCTGCATAACAGAAACATATGTATACAGTATATTTCTTCAAGAACTCAAGAAACACAACACATGAAAGATAATATCAAAGGAATTACAAAAAAAAAAAAAAAAAGATAAGTACAAAGAATCCTTACAAAATGGAAGTTAAAATGGCAAATCTTCGCAGGCTAGTCTCAAAAATGAAATATAACTTTTATCATTTCATATAAAGTGGCTAGCTAATGCACTTCACTTTAGCCTGCAGAGGGGGCCATCCAACTGCTCCTCAAGCCCATCATAGATGGGGTAGTTCAATCCTGGAGGTTTTTTTCCTTCTCACTGTGGGCCTGAGACTGTTATTTTTTCTTCTTAGTTGTTTCCACAGCCAGACACAACTCTCAGTGGTCAGAAAAGAAAATTACACTCCTTGTATGATCAGTTAGCTAAAGGCCTTATCACATCATTAGTTCAAGCCGTGGCCTCTAACTCTCCCAATTAAAAAAATAAATTGCTAACATGACTATTCATAATCAATAGCCAATAAACTGCACTCCCATGATTGTGTTTCTCTTCAGAACAGCAACTTTGAGAATGGACTACAGTGGCAATTCAGTGGTTTCTCATGTTATATATCAGCAGAACAATTGAAGGAATAGAGCAACTAACTGATTCCCAAATGGGAAATAGAGAGCAGAGATCCCCATCAGATTTTGATGAAATATTAGAGGTCACAGACACCCAAGCATTGAAAACAAGATGGATAAACACTGTAGTGTGGCCCCGTAGAGAGCCAGCCTGTCACTCAACCCAGTGTAAGAAAAACAGAGCTCTGCAATGCTGCACAGAGCTGCCGTGTATACATATAATTCAAGCACACACAGGGATTCGCTCACTGTATTCACAATGACAGTTGTCTCTTGAAGCATCCATCTGTTTCCCTATTGCTGTCAACGACATTATAAATAGAAAAGACAAAATTACAACAACAAAAAACTACAGAAAAGTATCTATATAACATGTGCATAACATTTCAAGTTAGTCATGATTGTTTTCCGAAAGCAGTAACTCTTTTGCACATCCATCATTCAAATCACATTGGTTCAGCAATTGAACTGGCATTAATGACTAGAATTTTTAGAACTGTAGAATTAATCTTTTCGAGATTTAATTAATTAGGTTTAGGTTTATTTAAGTTTTGACCAGGCAGGATATTGCAGCACAAAAACCTGAAATGTGTCTGAAATAACATATTCAGAAACAACCAAAAAAAAAGTAAAAATCGAATAATTCTGACCTAATTATATTATCATTACATTCTGTCCAAATACACAGAAAAAAATGGCAGTTATAGACGTCATACAATCAAACACCTCAGTTATTTGTAAAGCAATTTAAGAGCATGTGGGATAAAAGAAAATGTCTTTTTGTTTTACTCTTGGGCATTATAAATGTCCTGTGCTGCCGTGGTAGATAACTAGTGTAAAGCCACAGACAGGAAGCAATGCAGTGGTGATGAACTGTCCTTAACTTCGTCACCTCTCTCACTCAGCGATGTGTGTGTTGATGTCAGAATACCTATTATACGGCAGCAACATTTTTGAACCTTCTCTAACTCATCAGAGAGACCTTTAGGTAATCCACTCCATACTGGTCTAGCATACCCCAGAACTGGCTGTATACAAGTCAAATATATTTGCATTAAAACATCACAAGGGAGACTCGCTCTTTTATTTCTAATCATGTAATTAAAGTGGGCATCCCACAGGGCTGGACTGGTAATCTGGCAATCTAATTTTCCCAGTAGGCCGACGCACTTTGGGGCCGATAGGTTATTTATTTTATGTATTTTTTGCCACTGACTGGCCCATTAGGCAGCGACCGTGGCCCATTGGTTTGTCATCTTAATTGATGGGCCAAAGCGAGAGAGACCTCCCCTCCATATTAGGCACATTTTTTTTTTCTATTTATTTATTCATATTTTTATTTAAGCACATGGAACTGCAAAAGGCTAATATCCGCACAGCGCAGCCGCTGACAAACGTACAAACACATTTATGCTGCTCTATAAACGGCACTTTGACTTCGAATTTTGTTTTATACATCGTGTGGAATTGGAAGATTACAGTTTCTGTGGTGGATCAGCTGAAAACAGCCGTGAGCATGTATGATGAGGTAAAGTGGAAAACGGCAATACACACAACCACAAACGTTTCACTTTAGCACAACCACAACTGGAACAGTGACAAACAAGACTGGAAGAGGTCCCAAGTTTATCTTGCCACAGCGCACAGTGAGGAGGATGGTAAGAGAAGTAAAAAAAAAAATCCTAAACTCACTGTCACAGAATAGCATCAAAGAGTGGCATCTTGGGGTCACAAAGTGTCCAAAACAACCTCAGACACTCTCTATATGCCAACAAGCTGTTTTGGAGGCATGCAAGAAAAAACGTTTTCTTACTAACACTCACAAATGTAAATGTCTGGAGTTTGCTAAGTGGTACTGGGATTTTAACTGGGATTGTGTGCTTTGGTCAGATGCGATACATGATAAATGAGAGAAATATATATACAGGTCCTTTTTAAAAAAAATAGCATATTGTGATAAAGTTCATTATTTTCCATAATGTAATGATAAAAATTAAACTTTCATATATTTTAGATTCATTGCACACCGACTGAAATATTTCAGGTCTTTTATTGTTTTAAAAACTGATGATTTTATATATATATGAAATGACAAATTTCAAATTTTTCTCAGGAACATGATATATTCAAGTCTACTATGACTAATCATAATTTAGTCGACTAACAGAGTCTTTGTCAACCACAAAATTTGGTGAGTCACAGAGAGAGAAAAAATCCACAGGGAGTGGCAAAATCACACAATCTGTGAAGGACAGATCTAGTGGTAATTACAGTATGTCAGGCCGGAAATCCAAATGTTCGCCTTTCATCCAGCGACTTCTAATTGTGCTGGGTGTGGAAGGCTTGGAATAAAGCATATAAAACATTTGTATAATACTTAAATTGTGCTTCTACTGTATGTCATTTTGTCACTCAATTTCCTTATGAGGAGAAGAATGTCCATGGTGTTCTTCAAAAATGTAATTTCAAGTCATACAGGTTTAGAAAAACATGAGGGTAAGTAAATTAACTAATCCTTTATGTAATACAAAATGGTCAATATTATGTGGTCAGACATGCTGCAAAAACAGAAAAACACTATAAAGTTTTCATTGTCTCCAGAGACTTTCCAGCTCCAAATCACTCTAGGAAAACATGGTTTAATGAGTTCAGAAATCTTTTTCAAGTTTTCAAGAAACCTCCAATCTGGGGATGTGTCTCAGGACAGTCCTTTTAATTAAACTGCAGGCTAGGCTCTACATATATACAGGATGAGGCAGGAAAGTAGTCAAGAGACACTGACAGAGTAATTGCTCATGGATTTGGAGAACTTTGGCAGATATAAATAGGATGTAGAGGAAGTGAGTCATAACCCTAACATGCTCTCTGATCTGCTGTAGCACATCATCTGAGGATGAAGATGAAAAGAGATGAAACATGTAGCCAAGTATGGTGTCCCATACTCAGAATTTGTGTTTTGCATTTCACCTATCCAAGACCACAGCAGTGAGTATTGAACACACACACACCCAGAGCAGTGGGCAGACAGTGTTTTTAGTATTTTTTTTTTTTTTTTGTATTTTTTTTTTTTTTTTTTTTTGCTGTGGTGCCTGGGGAGCTATTGGGGTTAGGCGCCTTTCTCAATGGCCTTTCTCAGTGGACCACAACTGCCTGATCTACCTCAACAGTTTAGTTAAAAGACATTAAGATTACAATTAGAACAATAAAACTTCTGCTAACTTAGTATACTTTTTATTATTTGAGGTAAGACAGAGTTAAGTATAGCTCTCACGTTTGTTTATTTTGGGTAAATGTGCCTGAGAAAGAGGCAGAAGCAACTAGCCGCCAAAACAAAGCACCCATTCGGTGCATTGTGCTCTCATTCTCACTTAAGCTTGTTGTCTTTTTCTGGCGCCTCGTTCAATCAGATCCATAATGCATCTCTGCGTCTGTTGTAACACTCAAACAAAGAGCTGGCCGAGGATCAACTCCACTGGTCCTCTCCACCAAAAATCAGGACAGACCATGATAGACACACCCAAGCACACTGAAAGCTACAGTCTCCCCTCATCTGCCTTTACCTCAAGACAGGAGCAGAAAGCACTGGGGTGTTGAGAGGAGCCAATATTAAATCAGCTCTGTGCTCTGGGACAGCAAGAAAAAAGTCTACTTACTTTGGTTCTGTCCTAAAAGTTCTCTCAGTCAACAGATCAGCATCTGTGAATGAGAAAACTCTTTTGGCTAGAATAACTTTTGGAAAGAACTTTCTCCACAAGCCTTCTGGTTACTGCACTTCTTTTGACTTTTTGCTGCCCTAGGCTTTGGAAAACACATACCTTTGAGACTGTTGGAGGTAGTAGAACTGCAAAAATCAAAGAAAATGAAGGCTATTTTTATGGATGTAGCATATGTTGTGTTTTGCTGTTTCCTGTGATCTAGTTTCTCAGTTTGTTTGATTAGTCATTCTGTTGAGCTTTTGTCTCATTAATTATCTCAATAGTTCCCTTTGTTTGAGCATTCAAACCCTTAATTCACTGTTTTGAAGCGTTCGTAACTCCACACGCTGGTGACCCCTGCTGGTCAGAACAGTGGAAATGCAACAAAAACTCAGGCGAACATGAATAAAATCAAACACATCACAAATGTTTTATTGAAAGTAAAATCTATCAAATAAAATAACTAATCATCTAATAAGATGAAATATGAAATGATGGTGTAATATGTGTTCTTTTATTAATTTTTCAGAGCTTGAGTCATGGGTTCACAGAACGGTAAACCATTGAAATTTCAAAACCTTTCGAAACGGCTAAGACATAACAAAGCCTATTTTACTGAAATCACGTAACTTTTGCAGTATGATACATGTTCCGAACTACTAAATTAAAACCAAAGATATATTTTGAAGCTTCATGAAGCAGTGTTTTGAAATTGGCCATCACTATGTGTGTTTTGAATAAAAGACTGTTTCTGTTATTTCCTCGTCGAGTTTCTTACACAACCATACAGTAACAGAAGAACGGACCTTTCAAACGAGTACTCAAAGAAGCTATGTCTGGAGCAGGAGCAGCAATCCCTCGAGACCCACGACAGTGGATTTCTGGATCTGGCATGCCTCACCAACTTTCTGGACAAGTTGCAGAGTATCTTTTACCATGCAAGCCTCAATGACAAAACGAAGGTCTGCCTGGTGTGGGTCAGCCTCACTTAGAAGGATGTCACCAGCCACACTTCTTATACAGAACCCAGCCATCACCCAGCTGCACAGAAAATTTACCAGAGCACACCACAGATAGAGGAATTGAGCCTGACGCAAGGAACAAGCTGGAGCCAGCGAAAAGGGAAAATCATCCCCCCAGAGCCTGAACCCTTGGACAATCGTCTAACCAGCTGTATGAGCTAGCAACACCGTGCGCCATTGTGGGAGTCCTTGTAGAGTTTGAGGGTATGGAGTGGAGCACTGCCCACACTCCTGCCACAGAGGCTATTCCACATTGGCTCCTCCCTTCCTCTGCTCCACCTAGGACCATCTTCCTTACGGCTACATCGAGCTACCTCAACCCTCCGGCCCCACCTCGGTCAGACGTCATCTTGCCTATGTCACGGACTTGCAAGCCGTCTGCTGCGTGTCGTCTTTTCATCTCTGTGGCTCCGTTGTGGCCTCCTAAAATCTGCAGTCTTGTGCCTGTCCATCGGCCCACCATGTCTGTCTCCATCCAATGTCCCCATGGCCTTGTTTATGAGATTTACACCATGACTGCTCCTGCCCTCCCCCTCCCCCTTTGACAGTATTGCCAAACTAAGTGTTGCCTAACCCCTCTTAAGTCCCTAACCGTCCCTCCTCTGTTGGACTATTAAAGGGGTCATATAATGCCATTTTTGTACAAGTTAATGTGATTCTTTACTGTCTAAATGAAAAGTTTGTAATTTACATTAATTATAAATTCTCCTTAGTATTGTAAGAAAACACTCATTTTACCTGGACAAAAACAGCTCTGTTTTCAGCAAGCCATTCTAGTGCATACGGCTTTAAATTCTAATGAGCTTTGCTCACCCCGCCCCTCTGTTCTGTGGGGTGCTTTGACTCACACTCACATGGAGTGTTGCTTTGACAATAGTTGCGGTATATTTTGGAGAAAGAATGGCAACGGGAGTATATGAGGACACATCATATCAATTTGAACCCAGAACGAGATGCTATGTGTTTACTGATGTATACGTTAGTTCACTGACAGATTGATGTTACAGCTAATGGTCATGAAAAACTTTTTTCCGGTAAATGTAGGCTTGTCAGTGATGCGTAACGTAATGCGTAATCTTGATAATCACTGACGGTTTTAATGATAATTAAATTTCTTGCGTCTGCCTCTGAGAACCGGAGGCCCGGGCAGGGACCCCTAAGTCTCGGAGTCGTGTTGCTTGGGAAAGCAGCCCAAAGTGGGTGGTAAACTCCATCTAAGGCTAAATACCGGCACGAGACCGATAGCGGACAAGTACCGTGAGGGAAAGTTGAAAAGAACTTTGAAGAACGATATTACTAACCGTCAGTACATTTTATCGTGAAACCGGTAATCGTTTCATTCCTAGCTTAGACGCCATTCTGCTCCATCATAATGGCGGACTATGCTGATGATGACAGAGCTCACTCAGGGCGGGTCTGAGGTGAAACGCTGCTGTCAGTCAACAGTCGTGGGAGGGGTGTCCGACCGTGTGACGTCACACTGTGGGAGGAGCCTGGCTCGATTTGAGACAGGAGAAAACTGATTTAAAAAAAAAAAACACTGGATGGATTTTTATCATTATAAGATGGTTGTGTACAGGCACTGCCAACACACATTTCCAGACAATCAACATGTAAAAATGCATGTATACCATTATATGACCCCTTTAAAGGTGCAAGGACATGCCTTTTTAGGAGGGGGCATACTGTAGCATTTATATTATGTTTGGTTGTGACCTAGTTTCTCAGTTTGTTTGATTAGTCATTCTGTTCAGCTGTTGTCTCATTAATTATCTCTAGTTCCCATAGTTTGTTCCATGCATCTCACAACTGAACACAACAGTACCCTGACAATGGATTGTTTGTAGATTTTTTAAACAGACATGATTTTTATGACAATAAATACCACATGCACATGCACACTCCTAAGTCATTACTAGGGCTGGTCTGAATGCCATTTTTTAAGCTTCAAAGCTTTGGTAGTAATCAACACCAAATATTCAAAGCTTCAGAGGGAGGGGGTGATATTCTTCTCTCTAATAAAGGCCGGAATATCGAGATTATCTGTGGTGCCTCATGCAGGTAGGGCTTATATGCTCCAATAATGAACACTGCACTAGGGATACAAAACAAACAGGTATGTTACGTCCCAGTAACAAGCTCCTATATTTTGCAGTAGATTAATTTAGATTGATAACAATGGCTAATAGGCTTGCTGCGATAATTGATGTTACCGGTGTTCAGGCATTACACGGGTTACATCACTTGTCCACAGCAGCACCATCCTATTAAAAACAGCTAGGCCATAAGATAATTATATAAAAAAGAGTATTGTATTTCGCCAGATGTAAACATTCAAGTGTAAATGCGAACCTTTTCGAGGGGGGTGGCAGGTTTGGAATAAAAAAATGAAGTGGAATGCAGTAAATGAGCTTGGAGCCCATGAGAGAATGTTGAATCCATCTCCACACCATTACCCATCTCACTAACACATTACACCAAGCCCCTTTGTGTCTTCCTGTTTCATTCACTGTTGATTTATTACTTGTTTCTTTCTAAGGTAAACAATTTGCCCCAGACAAAAGTGCAGGCAAAAAGTTTATTTTGATAAAGCACTAAGATTTGACGCAAACCAATCAAATCTAACTGCAGCACTTCAGGTTTCATACACTAACAGGAACAAAACATGGCTGTTGGGAATTAAGCATTCCTCATTAAGTGGTTTGCTCAGACATAACGGAGTGGAGAAAAGAGAGATGAAAAACCCAGCCACTAGGTTTAGGTTTAGCTTAATCCTGCTGGGCCAGTACTGACCACACACGCTCAGGACGTTTGCTGAGACTGGGTCTAAGGATTCTGGTGGAGCTCACACGCTTTTAAAGATTATCTTTTCCCCGTATGCCTACCGCGCAGTTCACAGGCCTCCATCATAAAGGTCATGGTAAGAATCTCATCCAAACACAGCTGTTCAACCAAAGATTTCAATCCGTGCACACACACAGTACCAACATATTTTCAGTAGTAGGTTTGCCCACATTATCAGGTTTATAGTCAAACTGATAAACATCCACATTTATAGACTATTTTTCATCATATGTCGAGGGTGGATATCTCAAACAATGTACAAATGGCACAAACTTCACTTTACAAAAATGTATAAATTACAGTTAGTGAAAGAGTGTTTATTCACCACAATAAACATATGGAGCTAATAATGTGTATTTTAAATGTGCATTACCTCATTTGCATTTATTTTTATAATGTAATTTATTGCAGAATTTTCAGCAGCTATTACTCAGAAATCTCCAGAAATCTTTCTAAAATGCTAATTTTGTATTCAACTTCTTAATATTTTTGCATAAATTACTTTTTTAAATGAAAAGAAAGTTGAAAAGAATACATTACACTGTCTCTTTTAATGAATACATATTCAAATAAATAAAAAATATATAAAAGTAAATAAAACTTTTTTAAAAAAAAATTCTAAGCACAAACTTTTGAACGGTAATGTATTATTCGATAGTAAGATTTTTTAGAATGGTTTCAAGCATAAGGTGCATCCGTTTTATGTTTGAGCCTTATTCCAAAATGGCAGAGGGGGACAGTAACTAAGCACATTTACTTGAGTACTGTACTTAAGTACACTTTTTGAGTATCTGTACTTTACTTGAGTCATATTTTCCTGGAAACTATGTGGTACTACCTGGAAAATAGTGCTATTTTCACAATTTCTCACATTTTTTATGTGGTTCAGATACAATTATATTTTGAGTTTCTATTTATTAAACAAATTTCCTTCATTGTATCAACTCAAATTTTTAATGTCAATAAACTCAAAATTTCAAGGCAACCAGGTTACTTACTTTTTTAAGTTAAACCAACAAAAAACATCTTTTTTTACAGTGTATCAAGGTCGAAAGTCGTTTCTGTAGCAGCTTTGAAAGTCAAGGGATGAGTGAAGGTAAACAGTTGGGAGAATATCAGATGTGTATCAGTTTATTGGATCTGTGCATTCGGCCTTAAAGTGACAGCATCTTTGTAAATGGCTTGGTAACTTTTATACAAGTATTTAAATGAGTTAAAGTTAGTCGAATGCTAGTATGTCAGATGTAGCATCACTGACAGGCTTAAACCTTCATGATGGAATAATGTGCATTTATACAACAATAATAAAATTATGCATTGACATAAAAATGGAAATTAACTTTTGATACTTAAGTAATTTCCTTTTTATGTCAATGGGCCCTGGGTACAATGGGCCCTGATTTTTTTTAAATACTTCTGTACTTTTATTTAAGTAAAAATCTGTTTTTACAACTTTCACTTGTAATGGAGTAATATTTGACCAGCAGTACTGTACAGTACTGAATGTACAGTACAGTAATGAAGTTGTGTACTTTTTCCACCTTTGCAAAATTGATTCAAATAATTATTTAATCAATGAATTATTATAATTTTAAAATAACTATTATCTTTAACAATACCCCACATGACAATGTGAAAGAAGTTTGTTTGAAATCTTTGCAAATTTATGAAAAATATATAAATAAGAGATTTTTTAAAAATCACATGTACATAAGTGTGCACAGCCTTTGCTCAATACATTGTTGAACCCCTTTTGTCACCAAATAAAGCTTCAAGTCTTTTGAGTATGATGCTACAAGCTTGGAACACCTATTTTGGGCAGTTTATCCCATTCTTCATTGCAGGACCTCTCAAGTTCCATCAGGTTGGATGGGGAGCATCAGTGCACAGCCATTTTCAGATCTCTCCACAGATGTACAGTCAGGTTCAAGTCAGGGCTCTGGCTTGGCCACTCAAGGACATTCACAGAGTTACCCTGTAGCCAGTGCTTAGGGTCATTGTCCTATTGGAAGATGAACCTTCGCCCCAGTTTGAGGTTCAGAGCACTTTGGAGCAGGTTTTCACCAAGCTGCATTCATCATTTCATCGATCCTGACTAGTCTCCCAGTTTCTGCCACTGAAAAACATCCCCACAACATGATGCTGCCACCACCATGCTTCACTGTAGGGATGGTATAGGCCAGGTGATGACCGTTGCCTGGTTTTCTCCAGACATGATGTTTGCCATTCATGCCAAAGAGTTAAATCTTTGTTTCATCAGACCAGAGAATTTTGTTTATCTCAGTCTAAGAGTCCTTCGGGTGCCTTTTGGCAAATACCAAGTGGGCTGTCATGTGCCTATTACTGAGGAGTGGCTTCTGTCTGGCCACTCTACCACACAAGCCTGCTTGGTGGAGTGCTACAGAGATGGTTGTTCTTCTGGAAGGTTCTCTTCTCTCCACAGAGAAATGCTGGAGCTCTGTCAGAGTGACCATCAAGTTCTTGGTCACTTTCCTGACTAAGGTCCTTCTCCCCTGATTGCTCAGCTCTAGGAAGAGTCCTGGTCGTTCCAAACTTAGTCCATTTACAGTTGATGGAGGCCACTTTGTTTATTGGGACCTTTAATGCTGCAGAACTGTTTCTGTACCCTTCCACAGATCTGTGCCTCAATATAATCCTGTCTCGGAGGTCTACAGACAATTATTTTGGTTTGGCTTGGTTTGTGCTCTGACATGCACTGTTAACTGTGGGACCTTATATTGACAGGTGTGTGCCTTTCCAAATCATGTCCATTTAACTGAATTTACCACAGGCGTGCTCCAATCAAGTTGTAAAAACATCTCAAAGATGATCAGTGGAAACATGAGCACTTGAGCTCAATTTTGAGCACCATGACTGTCACGGTTCATGAATTTACCTGCTCGCCCTCCACTGTGTCATGTGGTACGTGAGTGTTGGTGTCTGTGTGTTTGGTGGTGGGTGTGGCAGCTGATTATCACTCTGCTGATTACAGCACCAGCTGCCACCTGATTCTTGGGTCTACTTATACCCAGTGTCTAGTGTCTATAGTGTTTGTCAGATTGTTTGCTTTGTTTCCTTGTGTGTGTGTTGGCATTCTCTCATTCTCCAGCAGGATCGTTGGTGTTACCTGAGCATGGACTTTGCTCTGTTCTCTCACGGAGGATCACTCTGCTTGTTCTCGGAGAATCGCTCTGCTCTGTTCATGAGGACTGTTCCAGTGCAGGTGTCTGGCCTTCTCTGTCTCTGCTGTGGATCTAGCCCGACTCCTCATCTGGAGGATCTTCACACACACTCGATCCGTCACTTCACCAGCGGTCTTCACTCACGGTTGCACGGACTACGAGATCTGGGTTGTCAATTGGGTCCCTGCGCTGCCAGTGCTGACGAGGACATCACGACATCATACTCTGACTCGCATTACTACTCTTATATTATCAATAAAGATAATTGTTCACTTGCTCTTGAATCTTCTGCCTTTATTCCCGTGACAAAGACAAAGGCTGTGAATACTTATGTATAAGAGATTTTTTTTTTTTTTATACATTTGCAAAGATTTCAAACTTCTTTCACATTGTCATTATGGGGAATTGTTTGTAGAATTTTTAGGAAAATAATAAATTCAATCCATTTTTGGAATAAGGCTGTAACATTAAATGTGGAAAAAGTAAAGCACTGTGAATACTTTTTGTATGCACTCCAAACGTATGTAAATAATATATACTTTATATAAATGCATCACTTCAAAAATATTTTGATATTTTTACTGGAAACCAAACAGATATTATGAAATTGTTTTTCAACTTTAAAAAAACATATTGTTTGGCATTAGAATATAATTGAAATACATTTTTTAAAACCAAACTTGTAAAGCTGCTGTTTTATTCAAACATTACACCTAAGCACTTCTGAAACGCAATGTGTTAGGAAGGCCCAATATGGGGTTATCATTATCAGGTCAGGGTTAAGTGGGACAGGCAGGCAATTCACTCATGGTCAGGATGCAACTATGAATTCAGTGCTCCTCTCCAGCACACATGGGCTCCCGCGGCGCACTTGGGGCTTCATAGGCTGCTCTTTCTATTAAAACGCTCCTTAAATTCCCATTCCTCAATTCCCATCTGCAAAGAAAAATCAAGCAACATTCCCATCCATCTCTTTTCCTAACATGGCTTCATAACATTGCCCTAAGATGGCCGGTGTTACCATAGCGATAGCTGGAACACCGTCACCATTGCAGCTCTGTGAAAAGCAACGAGCTTTAATTAAATAATTTGACATGGGAATTGTGCTGGTGCACAGAGAGGGGCTAAATAATACTTTTCAATCTGTTCTGGGAGAGGGTAGAAAACAAAGTCAACCCCCACAAACTACTTCAGCGGCACAACACAAAGCCTTAGAAACAAAAAACTAAACTTCATTCTATTCTTGATTTAACTACATCATAAAAGAAGCATAACAACCCCCAGCGCAGAAATACTCCCAGCATTTACTGCCTAAAATGCAGCCTTTTCCTGGTTGTGTTTCTTTACGGTATTGTACACTCTTTAAACAAAATAAAGAACTAAAATATATCTGTGCCCACTATCTGTTCTATAGTCCTCTTGTTAAAGCCATTGTGGCACAGAGAAGTGGCCTGATGGAGATTGGTGTCATTATTCTTCATCACCTACACAAAAAGGCTTAATGGGAAACAGAGCATTTGTAAGCTGTTAAATGTGTGGTCTAAAAGAATATACAATGCATTTAATGATTTTCCTTTGTCTTATTTATACATTTGATTTCAAACCTCCATTCAAACCATTCATTTCCACAAAAACTATTTATCTCTATTTTTAATATTGAAATAAAGCCAGACTTTTTCATTTCACTAACCCTCCCCACAAAAGGTAAGGAGCTAAGGTAAGGGAATGGTTTTGAACACTGGCTGATTATGTACTTGCTCAAATTGATTTTGTATCATTTTTAAACAAAAAAGTTACAGACTGCAGCTATAAGTATACTACCGGTATGTTCCAATCTACACTGTAAAAAATTATTTAGAAAAAAAGTTACCTGGTTGCCTTAAAATTTTGAGTTCATTGAAATTAAAATTTTGAGTTAATACAATGAACATTTTTTGAGATTCGACAACCTTTATTAAAATATTATTAAAAGATTTAGTGAGCATATTGGGTAATTATGTGTGTGTTATTTCTGATGATGCAGTGAAACATGCCAAATAGTGCTATTTTCATGATTTATCATATTTTTTATGTGGTTCAGATTCAAAAATATTTTGAGTTTCTATTTATTAAACTAATTTCCTTCATTGTATTAACTCAAATTTTTAATTTCAATAAACTCAAAATTTTAAGGCAACCAGGTTACTTACTTTTTTAAGTTAAACCAACAAAAAACACCACAAATTTTTTACAGTGTAGGTATTCATTTTTATACTTGAAATATAACTTTAACTCTTTCCCTTTTAAATATGTTTTATTCCAGCTTCATGAATCTTTATTCTATTAACACTAGAATGTGAGCAAGTTTCATTAAAAAAAGCATTTTAAACTAAAAGTTGAGAAAATCAAAATTTTGTCAAAGACTACATCCGGTTTGGATTCAGGATGATGATCAAAATATAAATGCATTTAATTTGGTATGTAGCTTGGATTTATATGCTGTTTATGTAAAGCTCTGGTTCTAGAAAGATGATGAAGATAACAAAATTTTGTATTAATGAGATCCAAATAACAAGCTCACATGCGAGACAGTGTGCACAAGACACAAACAATATCGGACAATGAACTGAAACCAAGCAGAAACTTAAATACACAGATGATTAACTAAAACGACGAACAGCTGTGATGAATGAGGTTAGGTGTCCAGGGTGACAGATTGTGGCGGGAAATAGAACAATGGAACATATGAAAACAACTGAATGTCGATGAAAACTAAAACAAGCGGAACTGTGACAGTTTAATGTTTGAGGATTGTGCTATTTTACATTTGCGAGGCAATCATTTGGTTCTACTTCTTCTTCACCTGTGGTTTGACTGGAGATTCCGTACTTTTCAGAAAATGCATAATAGCGCCGCCTACGTATACCAGTGAAAATATGGATGGCCAGAAAATTCAGTCAGTGGTGGGTAAAGATTAAAATTGATTTAAAGTAAATTCCTAACTACAGATACAGATACTTTTCAGCATTTTCCTGAAAAATGTAATGAATAATTCATCCTAAAATTAAAATTCTTTCATAATTTTTAACTTGTTCCAAACCTGCACGAGTTTATTTCTTCTACTGAACACAAAAGAAGATATTTTAAAGAATGGCGGTAACCAAACAGTTGATGATCCCCATTGACTTCCATAGGATTTTTTTTTCCTGTTATAGGAGTGAATGGGCATCATCAATGGGATGGTTCCTGACATTCTTGTTCAGCAGAAGAAAGAAACTCATACAAGTTGAGGAAGAATAAATGATGACAGAATTTAAATTTTAGGGTGAACTATTGCTTTAAGCCTCTGAATTTAAAAATTATAAGGAGTTTATTAAAAATCACCAGGACTGTAATCATTTGTTCAGTCGGAAACCTATAATCATTCATTTTCCACCAACTCTGCACTTTTGGGGAAAAGTGATGCTGTTCCCTGTAGTTTCATGTCCACCCCGTTATTATAGAATCATGGCTATATTCTGCCAGCTGGAGAGAAATCAGACACTGGGGTTTTTGAGTTCTCCTTTAAATACAGCCATGTGTGGCATTACGTTCTTATGACAATCTCCATCAAACCAGGCCACACCAGAGCCTAAAGCAACCGAGAGACCTTTGACCAAGACCCTGGTTCAACTTTTAATGGTGTTAACCAGTGCAAAAAGTGTCACCATGTTCCGGGTGGTTGCTATGGAATTGCTAGTTGGCTAGTTGGTTGTTTGATAGGTTTTAGGGGGTTGCTTACTGTTTCAGATCAAAATTAAAAACCCCTATGAAATCCTCTCTTCTTCAATGCAAGTCTTAGGAATTTGTCTTCAAATTTTTGCATCCCAAAAAGAACAATGACTCCAAGAATAGCACTCATCTCCTGAACAACTTGCACGATTATAAGTATCATTCATGTATGTAGCACAGCTATACAACTATACAATTTGTAATCCAAATCCTACAGTAAGGCTGTGTATCCACCAAAGCATTTTTAGCTCTGCTGAAAATACCTTAGTGTGAGTGCCTAAGAGCGTTTTTGCAGCACAGCATTTTCTTTCAGTTGACATTGCTTGCTTTGATATGGAATATCCGCCGAAGTGTTGCTAGTATCTAAATTCACAGATGGTTTGTTTCTGTATTGATTCCATATGAAAATTATGATACAATGTAAAGCATTTGCTCCAGCTCTTTTTTTAAATTATTTTGTTATTAAATTTGTTATTATGATTCTTGTTGTCATCTGTTGACATTGGACAAGCAGAATGTAGCAGTTGTATTTTTTCCGCCCACCTCCACTGTGATTGGATGTCTGTGGCCTGTTGCACAAAGATGGTTTCACTTGTTGGATTTGTTGGATTGGTTTTTATCAGTGTTCATCACCATGGTAACTTACACTACACAGCTAACCTGCTCTGGAGACGTTTTTATTCTGGGTTAGAGATTGAAAACCCAAACTGGACCAATCAGCTGCGAGTAAAGACACAATAAAGCCACACATCCTGTATCTCTCGTTCCAAATTAAAGCAGTTTATAATGAAAAATATGATTAAAGTTATTCAACTTATTATACAAATAAAATATATGAATTAGGTCTTATTTAATTCTATAAACTATAATACTGATCTGCCAACATTGTCGCTATATGATAAATTAAAATAAGCTGATAACATCACTGTTTTCTCCAGTACGGCTGTACAGCCAAATCTAATTTTGTCGCAATATTACCCTGTTTGACACTGTGAAGCTGCTTTGACACAATCGTGATTGTAAAAGCGCTATATAAATAAAGTTGATTGATTGATTGATTGAAAAAACTTTTGAAATAAAATTGTGGATCTTTTGGTGCTAATTATTTATTATATTTATATTATAAGAATTATAATCACTTTTAATTCATATAATATGTTAATATTAATATTATATTAATTGACAACAAATAGTAATAGAAATATAATACATGCATTAATAATTATTTTAAACAACATGTATTAATTTGAGCTCTTTGTGAACCTATAATTTGTGAACCTTTGTGAGCATATTTCTTTGATTCACATCATCCATTGATATAGCCTAGTCAGATATTCTTTAACTGCCTTTTCAATCATTGGCTGCAGCAGCAGTGTTTATTCCTGCCTTGTAAACACATTTAATTTCATAATAATTTTCAAAACGATCAATCTTCAGAAGAGAAATGAATTAAACGGACACTGTGATTGGCTGTTTGCCACACGTGTCACACTTTCAGGTACACGTGCTTAAGAGTTGATCGCTAACTCTGAATTAAACCTGAGTTGACAGAGAAAGTTCATACCAAGCTTTGAGAAACGGTTGAACTTGATCTAAACCAGGTTGGATTTATCTGGATTTGTCAACTCTAAACCCACTCTGAAACTCAGAGTTTGTTCAGCTAGCTTCGTGCAACAGGCCTCTGGGTAAAAAGTCATTGTGTTGCGTGTTTTACTCAAAGTTAAACATTCTTCAACTTGTGGCGACCGGTAAAAAAAGAGTGCTCAGCGCTTGAGTGCGAAATATATGCTCAGTGCCTCGTTACGCTCATGGCGTTTGAAAAATGTGGCACTCCCATTGAAAACAAATGGGGAAAATATGCCATCCGCGTGAAGAAAAAAAAAACACTTTGGTGGTCCCATGGCCTAAGAGGTAAAGTAATAGTAATGCCTGAATTAACAAGTTCCCATAATGAAGACTTAAAACACACAACGTTTCATTCTCCATACGAACAATGCAAAACTCCAGCATCCATTACATTGGCATTGGCATTCTTTCTCCATTTATCTATTTATGCATTGGCATTCTTTCTCCATTTAGCTGTCAAAAAAGTGACAATGACTCAAATAACCCAACCTGCCATCTTGAAGACTATCAAAGAAAATGGCACAAGCCTTTGAAAAATTCTAAGTATCAGGGAGCCTGATGAGCCATCAACCAGCCAGTGGGGGCTGTTTATAAGCGGAATTACATCACTACATGGCACTATATAGAGCAGGATATGTGGGGAGAGAACTGATGAGGCGTGCAGTCAGTGATCCGGTTCGCGTCCCTGCCACTGGAGTCGTTGCTCAGAGCCCACAAACCTAGAGGCATGCGCTTTACCCCACATTCCTGCAACGCAATGGCTCAGCTATGCTCTCCAGGCATTTCCATCAGCGGCCTGTGGAAGGAAGCGTGTGCTGTGAGGGAAGGGTAAAGTGAATTTACAATACCTGTCTGTGATGGCCTTCATAAACTCCTCTAGCAGCTCATCATAGGCCTGTCCACGTACTCTTTTATGCCTCAGACCAATGTACAGAGGATCCTTCAGGAGTTCCTGTAACCGGGAAAGAGAGAAATAAAGGTTTTTAACCTCACTTTTATTATCCTAGGCATCAACTAGTAACAATAGCACAAAGATTAATCATATTTCTCTAACCAGTGGAAAGAATGAGAACCAAAAATACAACACCATCAAAACCTAAAAAGCGAATGTTTATTATACAGTTTCTCTTAAATTAGATTACATGGTAATCTGGTTACCCCGCAGCTGGATAAACCTCTCAGAGTTATTTGTGCCTGCATGTGCTTAAGGAAACACAGACAGAGACAAATAGAAATGCATAAAAGCATAAAAAGAGACAGAAAGAGGCCAACATGTGAGGAAAAAGAAAAACTCTGCATTTTCAATTTGAAAGTCTAGCAGCTGTCGCTCTTGTACAGATCTGCAGACATCACAGTGTGAGCCATATACACTATGGGAAACACAGAAAAGATGTAGAGAGAGAACACAAGTGTCATATAAAAATTCTGGGCGCCCCATCACTGTCAGCATGCCAGTCAACCAAGAAAATGAATTTACAGAGCACCGGCATCACTCTTAGCAGTTCTGATGCATGGTGCATACTTAACATCTTATGGCAATTAGTCTTGAACATTTTCCATGTTTTGATGACAGTGAAGGAGGAAGTGCTTTTATCAGAACTCAAAATTTCAGTCATAATCAGTTCTGACGATCTGTCCTCAGTATTAAAGTTTTTCTGATTGGACCAAAGCGAAAAAGAAAAAAGTAGTGAGTGACTGAAAAAGTAACTCCTGTGAAGCTTTAAAAAACAATAGTTGAATGAAGAATAAAGACTTCTCTTTGGTGGCATGGCAGGCTTCTCCAATCTTTAAAGGGTTATTGCTACTTCCGTTTCATTTCTTTAAAAAACTCTAATCAATAACAAAAGTCATAAACAAACAGATTTTCTTGGTAACACTTCATAAAAAATGCAGTTAATAAATATTACATTGACTTCTGTTGTATGGACAGAAAAAACAGACATTTCTCAAAATATATACCTGATTCTGTCATGAAACACTAAATAGCACAGGCTGATTGCTCCTGATTGGTCCTTCCAATTCCCTGATTGGAACTCAGTTTGGTAGCGATCATCATAATTTACAAAACGCAGCTGATTGGGTGCAGTGGCATTACTGGCCAATGAACTGAGACTCAACATTCAAACAAATACCGGTTGTGTTGCTGTTAGAAGTCTTCAGTGCACTTTCAGAAACCCTCCACCTTCCCCAGCTCCACCTGTATAGATCTGCTTCAGGGGGTTATTTCATGTATGTTATATGCATTATCCCTGATTAACTTTCGATTCACTATAGGTTACGTTTGTTGTTTAAATTATACTGTATGGACTAACACGACAATTGCCAACAAAAGCTTGTTGCTCTTGCTTTCACTCTGGTTGACATGCACACACGCTTATCCGGGAGAAGTGCATATATTAGGAATTTCAGCCTTTATGACATCGTACAGGACCATACTAAAAAAAACAAAAAAAAAACTTTCTGAAACTTCGAATTCTGAATCCTGAAGTAGTGTATTTGGCACAGTAATGCTCTGTCATACGTCCAACTCGTTTTTTGACATTTTGGCCATGAGAATCCAACTCTTTAAGAGTTGTTACAATCCTCTGTACCTGTTTTGTGTGGGTTTTTTTTTTCTCTGTCTATGTGTGCAGGGATTGGCTGTTGCTGGAGGAGTCTGATTGCCGGATCTACTGAGGTGTCGCTTTAAAAGAGCGGCGCTTATTGAAGATGGTGATCTCATTATGGCGTTGGCCTTGTAGCATGAAGAGCTCCGGATGCCTGCTCCGGTCCACAGATACCAAACTCTTCAGGTGACCATTTTTTTGTTGTTGATTATGATTTAATTGGGTTAATCCTATGTTTTAGGATCATGGGGGTGTCCTGCTATTTATTTTGACTTTGTTTGTGATTTGTTTATTATTATGTCGATATGGAAGTTGGAAGTTTCTTTGTAATTTTTTTTGTTCATAAGGTAATTTATACATGTTTTATTTATAAGTGTCTTTTGTTTGTTATGTTGTGGCAACCTGAAGCCATTGCTCATGTATTTAATTACTTTTTTCACCTTAAAGGAACTGTATGTAAGAAATGTATTTCAATTAATCATAAAATGGCCCTGATGTGTCAAAAAAAAGAAGAAATCATGTCAATTTTAAATACTTATATCAGTGACAACAGTACTCCGGCCAGGATAATGTCATTTTAAAGTTATTATTGCCGCCCTTAACTGATGTTGATGTTGACATCTTGTGTTTTGGCCTGAAGCTCCACCCTCCACCTATCTACCAATCACGAAGTCAGTGGTTGCAGCTGCAGCTACAAACATTCCTGCTGGATCCTGCAGCCTATCTGGCAACCTTGAGTCAGGGGTGAGGGTATACCGCTCTAGTAATTTGAATGTGATTGCAATACCAGTTTTGGCGACAATCTTACATACACTACCTTTAAATAAATGTATACTTTTTGTGGAATTTAGATGTTCCTGTTTTACCCAATAGAATTCACATTAACACCGTCTTCTAATAATGGGTCATAAAACAGTATAAATAAGTCTGAATGCATGAAAGCATGAAATTGACCCAAGGTGATATTTTTCTTCCAGCATTTCTTTGGATTTCTCCTTAAGAGTTTTGCATAACAAGAGAGCTCATAAAGGTGCCCTTAAATGTGAGGATTGTCTGGTTTCTGGTGTAAGGTCGGTAGGTGAATTCAGTGTGGGAGAGGAAACAGAGAGTGCAGTCTGAGATATGAGATGGTGACTGCAGGCAAATTGATTGTGTGTTAATAATGCGCTTCTAAGTGCACACTCAGTTGGAGGGAATATACTTCCAGAGGGTCTGGTTTGTTGTGACTGTGTTTTTTAATCTCAAGACAGTCACTAAAAGTAGTTTATCTTAAACTCACAGGAACCAAAACAAACATCCCATCAATGGGATGGAGACCAAATAAGCCCTCACATTGCATTTATAGGATATTCGTAGACTGCACTAGGAGAAAAAAAAAACTACACTCACCTAAAGGATTATTAGGAACACCTGTTAAATTTCTCATTAATGCAATTATCTAATCAACCTAACATCACATGGCAGTTGCTTCAATGCATTTAGGGGTGTGGTCCTGGTCAAGACAATCTCCTGAACTCCAAACTGAATGTTAGAATGTGAAAGAAAGGTGATTTAAGCAATTTTGAGTGTGGCATGGTTGTTGGTGCAAGACAGGCCGGTCTGAGTATTTCACAATCTGCTCAGTTACTGGAATTTTCATGCACAGCCATCTCTAGGGTTTGCAAATAATGGTGTGAAAAGGGAAAAACATACAGTATACGCCAGTCCTGTGGGCAAAAATGCCTTGTTGATGCTAGAGGTCAGAGCAGAATGGGCTGACTGATTCATGCTGATAGAAGAGCAACTTTGACTGAAATAACCACTCTTTACAAAAAAAAGCATTTGTTAGGTATGCATCAAAGCATTTGTGAAGCCACATGATGCGCTACAACAGCGGAAGACCCCACTGGGTACCACTCATCTCCAATACAAATAGGAAAAAGAGGCTACAATTTGCACAAGCTCACCAAAATTGGACAGGTGAAGACTGGAAAAATGTTGCCTGGTCTGATGAGTCTCAATTTCTGTTGAGACATTCAGATGAATTTGGCGTAAACAGAATGAGAACATGGATCCATCATGCCTTGTCACCACTGTGCAGGCTGGTGGTGGTGGTGTAATGGTGTGGGGGATGTTTTCTTGGCACACTTTAGGCCCCTTAGTGCCAATTGGGCATCATTTAAATGCCACGGCCTACCTGAGCGTTGCTTCTGATCATGTCCATCCCTTTATGACCACCATGTACCATCCTCTGATGGCTACTTACAGTAGGGTAATGCACCACAAAGCTCAAATCATTTCAAATTGTTTTCTTGAACATGAAAATGACTTCACTGTAATAAAATAGCCCCCACAGTCACCAGATCTCAACCCAATAGAGCATCTTTCATTTAATTTCCAATTAGTGATCTTCTTACCCATTTGATAAAGACCAGAATGTATTCTGGTCAAATATATGTCAGTTGTTGACGTTACTTAATAATCTTTTATCTGAAAGGGTTCAGATTACAAGCTAAGATAATATCTAAAATAATAGATAACATCTAAAATAACAAGATATGCCTGCGCTCACAGAAAGTAAAATGCTTGAAGTGCTCAGAAGAAACAAATCCACCTGAGATATGGGTCCTGAATGGTGAGTGGGTGATGAGAGAAAGCCTTTTTCTCTTCGGGGTTTTGATGAACCATGCTTTGTGTGTGAACTGTATGTGTATGTGGTCTTTCAGGTGAGATTAAAGCACAGGAACAGTCAAGGTCTGTTAGCCACAGTCAGAGAAGAATGAGAAAATGAGTGTCAGAGAGAGAGATAAATCCTTTTGCCTAGGCCACCCACAACCAAAACAGACAGCACTTTGTTTGCAATGACATCATTTGGTTTCCTTTCAGTATGTGAAAATATGCATGTGGATGAGGTCACATGAGGAGACAGGGGTTTAGACAGAGTCTGAAGTTCAATGTTGATCTGTAAGAGACGTCATCAGAGATCATATTGCCTTTTTACACCAGACACATCAACAGACTTTGTATCTGCGATCATAATCTAATGTCTGGAAGTCTACAGTGTATACAGGAGCTCACAAATTTCCATGAAATGCAGCACTGTTTAGACAAGGCACAATACTCCAGAGAAACTCACAGGAGGTGTTTACAAAGATAGTGTTTAAATGGGTTTGATTACAATCTGCTTTGTCTATTTGTGTGTGTACAATCTGGATCTATACTGCAGCTGCACCAAGGTGTAACTACTAGTCAGACCGTGCAGCTATCCGTAGCAAAAATTGAACCCAGATTGTAATATATTCAGATCCTACCTGACTATATTCCAATCTATAGTTAATGTGTTATTATTATCATATATATATATATATATATATATATATATATATATATATATATATACACACTTCAAAATATATCATTATACACACACACACATGTAGTGTTTCCATGTTTTATGGGGACTTTCGTAGGCGCAATGGATTTCATACTGTACAAACCGTATTTTCTATTCCCCTACACTGCCCCTGCCCCTAAACCTAGTCATCACAGTAACACACTCTGCATTTTTACTTTCTCAAAAGAACTCTTTCTGTATGATTTATAAGATGTTTTCCTCATGGGGACCTAAAAATGTCCCCACAAGGACAAGGATTTCGGATATTGCCATCTTTGTGGTAACATAATGTCCCCATAACGTAGGGATTACCAGCCCACACACACACACACACACACACACACACACACACACACACACACACACACACACACACACACACACACACACACACACACACACACACACACACACACACACACACACACACACACACACAGGTTCCTCAAAAACCTCATAGGATTTGTCATAATAATAGTTTTCCACATACATTTTACTAATATGTTGTTATACTACTTTATAATTATATATGTTTGAATATTTTCAATTGTTAAAATGCTCATCATATCATCATCATACAAATAGCAACTGCAATTACTAGGCACAAATAGTATCTGACAGGAAATCCAATCTGCTGACATGAACAATTAGCGCATTTAAGCTCTTTATAAAAAGCCTGCACAAAGTCCCTCCATGATATTTGCACATCTTGAGCTTTCTCTAGCAGCTTGACCACATCAGCGTTCTTCGTGGAATAGAGTTTAACCAGAGCATACAGGGCCTGGATCAAGCAATCATAAATTACATATGCTGATCCTGGATCAGATTCCTCACTGTTTGTATTGACGTTAGTGACTGTGTTTGGAAAGTCAAAACTGATACAAGTGCAATTGTCAAGCTCCCTCAGACAGGCAGAAATAAAGCAGTCAGCCTGACCCCAGTCAGTAGGCGTCTTTCTCCTTTAGAAATAACAGTAGACTTAATCCTTTAATAACACTCATTTTATCATCTGACTGCATACTCCTATAAAATGCACACACACAGCTGTGAGCTTATGTGCACACACATAAGCAGTGAGTTCATCAATCAGATCTGTCATCTCTTCAGAATATCCTGAAAACAAGGTCTTAATTATCTCAGACTTCATACAAAGTCGGCCAAATGGTGCAGCAGAAGAAGTCTTTCAATTTTAGACTTGTAGAGGGACGGAAGACTAAACAGCAAGCCTGTGTGCTGTGCAGGGATGAAATACTGCATATGCGTTTTTGTGAGTGTGCGCTGAGAGTGAGACGATTTCAATAACAAAAACAGACTCTTTATCATGAACACATGCATGCAACATTAACCAATATAATGAAAAATAAACAGATAAATAACAAAATAACCCAAAACAAATTATAAATAAATAAATAAAAATATTAAAATAAATAAATAAATACAACTTTTCCCCCTCCATTCCTCCAGCTGAATACACTTGGATGCAGACAGAGACAGTGGGCCAAAATGTAGAGTCAACTCATTAAAGTGTTTTGATGCCTTAGGATATGTTGAATTGCTGACTGGCTACTCTGGATTTAGCATCGCAGCAGAAGAAACATGTGGAGCTGGACGGCTGGAGACTGAAGCAGAACCGAATGGGAAAACTGACTCAGAGCAGTTACACAACAGTGTTAATGTGCTTTTACCCTCTTACTCATTTATGAGCTTGTGTACAGACCAACAAGAATGTGAAGCTGTCAATGTCAACTGAGTTAAGGAACTTCGAATTTTTGTGTAAAAGCAAGAATTGTTGACATGACCTCATGACCTCATATTAACTAAGATAAACATTAATGCATACCTTGAATTTAAAGTAAGATTATTTTGGTAGGAGAGCTAAGATTTTTCTCAGAAGTCTCTTGTGCAGGGTAAACGCACTGCACAATTTTATTCCTGATATTTACTCGACAGTTGAGTGACAAGCGTGTACTGCGAATGATCAAAGATGCGATCTAAGAGAAGCGCCGGTGCCCATGAAATATTTAGTGTGCTAAATATCTGGATCTCTCAACTGAGATCTGATCAGTCATCTGACTGGAAATTTAATTGACGATAACCTCCAGTCAGTGAGAGAACAAAGATACAGGGCAAGGGAATATTCGGGGGGGGGGGGGGGGGGGGTCCTGCAACAGGACATCAGCAAGCATGGCTTCTGCAAGTAACCATTCTCTTTTATATATTTCATTTCCCAAATCGCGCCGCACAGACAACTTGTATCACAAGCTTCTTGCATGCATATAAACAAGAAATGTTATTGCCTATCCGTTGTGTATCGCACACACACACACACACACAAAAAAATTTAATAGTACCCCAGACAGTCGTATAATGTGAGAAGAAAAGCAATCTGACGACTTGTGCGGTGTGTACTCAGCATTATGTTCACCAAAGCTGATCAAAAATACAATAATAAATTCAACTTTATTGCTGTGAAGGCAAAGCCGAATTTTCAGCAGCCATTACCTCCAGTCTTTAGTCACGCGATCCTTCAGAAATCTGCTGCTGAAAAATGTAGCTTTGCCAAATAGAAGTTATTTTAAATTGTAATAATATTACCGTTTTTACTGTATTTTTGATTAAATAAATGTAGCCTTCATGAGCATTAGAGACTTCTTTAAAAAAAAAAAAAAATATATATATATATATATATATATATATATATATATATATATATATATATATATATATATATATATATATATATATATATATATATATATATATATATATATATATATATATATATATAACATAAATTATTCCAAAATTTTACTGTGGAGTATTTATAGAGTATATATACAAACCCTCCACAGCTCCACCTTCCCCAGCTCCATTTGAATAGATCTGATATGGAGGCGATTCATGTATGCTTGTACAGCAGCAGCATGTCATGTGTATTAGCAGTGGCAAGTTCCATACTAACAAATATTTCTGCTTTATTTGCGTCTATAAAATAATCTGATTAAATTAATTTTAACCTAATTTTAACCTAAAATGTTAAAGCTAAAAAAGTGCATGTCTGTGATTTATAGACTCACAGTTCCATTACTGTACAAATACATGTACTTTATACATTAGGGATTGAACGGCTTTATGTGATGAAAGTCGAGTCGACGACGACTAGTCACTGATGGCATCATTAAAGAACAAATAAGCCTCGAGCTGAGACTTGAAAGCAGGTTGCCTTGCAATGGCAATGGCATATGACACAGCGCTATGCCCAAGAGGCTGTGCTCCTCCATAACAGCTTGTTTTCATCAGTTCTTTTATTTTTGGGTCATTTTATTTCTCACAGATTTCTGTTCACTCTAAATCAGATGCACCGTAAAGATTACATTTATTAGTTATTGATCGGTGGGGGTTGAGAAGATTCCCCCTTCCATGTAAAGCGCTTTGAGTACTATTATGTATTATATCAATGCATTAGTGAGAGAACAACAATAGTGAAGCTGTGGGTTTTAGTTACTAAAAAATGTATGCTAGAACTTTTAGGTTTCTAAGATATTTTATTGATACGCGTGTAGCACGTTAGTTTAGAATGCCGATTAACTTACGTGTACAATAAGTTGTTTAAAGCGTGCATTCGCTCACATTTTGAGCATCCAGATGGTATAATCAAACATATCTTGTGGAGTATTTTCAGAGTATGCATGTATTTTTATAATTATTTTTTTTTACTGTTTGGAAAAGGAGTGTAAAAGTGGCCTTTAAAGATTTCTTATTCTATAGCGCCCTCTATAGGCCATGATCAGAGACTAGTCGACATCAAGCTTAAAGTGTCATGGCAGAGCATTAAAGTCGACCAGCCTGTGACAAGTGTCTCTAAAACACGAAGGCAAGTCATTCACTCTCTTAGTCTCATCTTCTCTTACTTTTTGTCTTTCTCCCTCCATCTGATATTTGGCATCTATGATGGCATGGCTTACCCACTGCTTTGGCACAGAAGGGGAGTGCCAGGTGGACACTGGAGCAAAGCCTTGGTAAATGAGGCAGTGGTTTTCTATTTCTGCAGTGCCACACCCTTCAACCCTGTTGAGAATGACACAGACTTTTTGCTCACTAAATTTACCTCTGAAGTCACAGGGCTATTCATAACCTACACCTACTGCAGCAGTAACCTCCATCCTTCTGCTACAGCACTGCAACATTGTGACCAATGAAAACAAACAAGATTTGATTAAAGTTGTGAGAGAGGATGTGGCTAGTTTGTTTTTGATTTTGTCAAGGAGAGCAAGATGGCAAGTGGGTGTCAGCAGTCACGGTCTGGATGGCAGTGGTGCCACATGTCTGCCTACCTCATTGTCTGTCCCCACGTCCAGCATAACAGGCAGGCACTGCTGAGGCGGCATTCCACCACAGGCGGTGTACAGGGCCAGTTTACCCACTGGGATGCCCATGCCATAGCAGCCCAGATCCCCCAGGCCCAGTATCCTCTCCCCATCTGTCACTACTACAGCCTAGCAAAAAAAGTACAACCAAGTTATTGAGACAGTCAGCAAATTCAGAAACAGACTGCAAAAGTGAACAACCAAATCATTTGTAAAATATTAGGTGAACAAAAAAAAAATTGTACCAAAAAATGTGGCCCATGCATGCATTTTTGGAAGCAATGATTTTGGTATATGATTTATATAGTGTGTATACTGCACACACACACACACACACACACATACACACACACACACACACTAAAATATTTCAAATAATTTCAATAAAATAATACTTTTATTCAGCAAGGACACATTAAGTTGAAGTGACAACACATTTCTAATGAAAAATACATTTATAATGTTACATAAAGATTTATATATTAAGATTTTTTTTATCATACTGATCTCAATTTTTTGAATGGTAGTGTGTATATACTGTTTTGGACTCTACAGCAGCCTGTACTTTTAATTCATCCTACAAAGCTTGCTGATCTAATTTAAGCATTTTATTATCAAATCACTCTCTTCAATGTATTTTTATGTTTTTATGTTTTTGCCCTGGATTAAACATATGCATTTATAACTGGATCTGTGATAAGCTATGTTGGCTTGTAAATCTGCCCTCCAGGAACAACAGATTTTCTGCTTTTATTTTTACATTTTCACACATTCACAATAAACTACTAAATTTAAAATAACAGCATGAGGTGTGTAATTTAATCCAATTGCTGAATGCAATTGATCCCAAAGCAAGAACAACATGTTCTTTCCCGTTAACATTGTGATGCAGATGCATTAGGTGTTTAAAATTTTTACTGCTTCATTTCATGCCACCCTGCATTGTTCCTCAACACGCCAAAGCCCTACAGGGTGCGACATCATTACCTTAATCATTTTAAAAGCTTAACAAGCAGATTAATATGACTTTATGGCATCGTTTTCACGGTACGTACAAGTCATATAAATTTGGAATCAATGTCTTTGGAAATGGTGAAACCCTGGAGTGTTTTAATTTGTGTCTGACATTGAGAGTTCTGGTACATTATGTAATAGTAAAGGATGCTGTAGATGTAAGTGGGCAAAACTCACACGAATGTCCTTCTCTGGCCAGCTCTGAAGTAATGTGGAGATGTGGGAGCGGTCATGAATTGTAATAAATAGGCCCCTAGGAGAGAGAGAAAAACAGAGTAGGCTAATTTATAAAACATGGTCAACTGAATTGATGCTGCTGTCTGTGTCAGCAAGTGTTTCCATTCATTATATATAGAACCAAATATAAAATGAGGAGGTAAAGTCCATCATTTTATTATCTCTATCGATTAATGTCATGAAGCAATTCATGAACCACCTTTAGGAATATGTGATGATAGGCATTTTACACTTAAATGATTGATTGAGGTCAAGTCATAGTCTTCCCTGGCATGTGACTCACAACTCAGTGTATTGCCAGCTTCTGTATTGTTATCATTAGACAAAAAAATAAATCTATTAAATATTGTTTAGTAATTGAAATAAAGCTAGAAAAAAATATGACAGTAATATATATATATATATATATATATATATATATATATATATATATATATATATATATGTGTGTGTGTGTGTGTATATATAATATAGTACACAGATCAGGCAAAACATTATGCCACAATTCTGCCAAAACAGCCCTGACTCATCGAGGCCGACTCCACTAGACTCCTGAAGGTGTGCTGTGGTATCTGGCACCAAGATGTTAGCAGCAGATCCTTTAAGTTGCAAGATGCAAGCCTCAATGGATTGGATTTGTTTATTCAGCACATATGCTCAATTGGATTGAGATCTGGGAAATTTGGAGGCCAGGTCAACACCTCAAACTCATTGCGGTGCTTCTCAACTATCCCTGAACCATTTTTACTCTGTGGTAGGCACATTATCCTGCTGAAAGAGGCCACAGCCACCAGGGAATATTGTTTACATGATGGTCTGCAACAATGCTTAGGTAGGTGGTACGTGTCAAAGTAACATCCACACAGATGACAGGATCCAAGTTTCCCATCAGAACGTTGCCCAAAGCATTACTCTGCCTCCGCCAGTTTGCCTTCCTCCCATAGTGTATCCTGGTGCCATGTGTTCCCCAGGGGGCGTATTACAGAAACATCTTAGCTTTAGAATCCTATCTTCTCTGTTTGGTAACCATGGCAATTTCAGTTAGGACCGCATTTAGGACAAAAGCTATTACAGAATGATATTTCTTAAATGCAGAATCTTATCTTAACTATGGATCTGAAACTGGTATTACAGAATCATTCTAACTTGACAAAAAATCCTAAAAGCTGTCTTGACTTTAGGACAACCTCACTGGTGTACTAACTTCAGTTGAACTACAGAAAAATCACAATACAAAAATGCATACAAAATTTTGCAGTTAGTTGACAAATTGTAATCAACATTGCAGAGGCCAACGAGCTGTCACAGAGCATTACCAATAAATCTTAAAGTGACTAATGCCTTACTTTTTTTTTTTTCTTTTTTTTTTTTCAAAAGGCAATTTATAAAACAGGCATTAACTGTTCAACGGAGCTTTTTAAAATTTCAAAAAGCATGCTGTTGTTTCTCCATTTTGATTTCAGGTTTAACTCAGAAGCAGTTTGTGTGTTGTTGGTTGCATGGTAACAGACCTGACAGCTGATCACCTAGCTCGATGGAGCAATTTAAGATTTCCTAACTACAGAAAATAATCCTAAATCAAGTTAAGATTTGCATCTGTAACCTCCTGGGACCCAGTAATAGACTTTTGTCCACTGTAGTGGACATTATATTTTAGTGAGTTTCTGTGACATCACACACGTCACAGTTTTGAGTCAGGATGTCCTTTATAGAGCACATTCAGGGCTTTGCACAGATACCAAATGTTTGGAGGTTTCACCAGGACAACAACAACTTCTTGGTCTTTAAAAATGGCTGACATTAATGTTTAGCACCCTTATGGAAATATGATAATATTTTTGAATTATAATTTAAATCTGATTAATTTTCTTATTGTTTGTTATAAATCAACATCTCAGGAAAATGCTATGGGGTTTCTAATCAAAATATGACTCTTTGTTACAAAACAGGGCATTGATTTCTTAAATGTTCACTGTAGAGGACATCGGGACATAAATCAAGTTTATCAGGTATTTTGGAGACACAACAAGTAAATAGGGAAATAAATTACATATCAATATTCCTATGAAATATTACATATTATTATGAAAATGTTGCCAATTATTACTCCCCTTATTACACTTCTTTTTTTCATTACATGTTGCACCAAGAACACAATAATATGCAAATTAGATGCAATATACCGATACATTGTATTGAATGGAAAAATCCAAGTATGGCCATTTTACCCACATATTGCATAAAGTAAGATGGTATATCAAAGCATTCAGTTATATCTTTTATAACATAGCTCAGAATCATCTTTTAAAAAAGTTTGTTTTAAAAAAAATCCTGAAACTTAAAAATGTATTCGTGAATTAAAAATAAATCCCATTGTTTTTGCCTACACATGGAATTTCATTTCATTACATTTTTTTAACAACTGAGTCCTGGTGTCAACTACAGAGGACATATCATAAAATATGAATAAAATATAATTTTCCAAAAAAATAATCTGTCACTTTGTTTCTTATGCTCTAAACAATCTAATGACATGAAAAAATACAAAATTCAAAAAACTTTTTTTTTCTGGGTCCCAGGAGGGTAATATGAAACTGTGAAAAATCTTAAATTAACTTTAAGACATAAGATATAAAGTTTCTGTAATACGGCCCCAGGTAAGCAACGCACATGCACCTGGCCATCTACATGATGTAAAAGAAAAAGGTGATTCATCAGACCAGGCCACCTTTTTCCATTTCTCCGTGGTCCAGTTCTGATGCTCCTCACATGTGTCAATGAGCCTTGGCTGACCATGACCCTGTCGCCAGTTCACCACTGTGCCTTGGACTACTTTAGACCACTGCAGACTGGGAACACCCCACAAGAGCTGCAGTTTTGGAGATGCTTTGACCCAGTCGTCTATCCATCATTATTTGGCCCTTGTCAAACTCATCAAATCCTTACGCTTGCCCATTTTCCCTGCTTCTAACACATCAACTTTGAGTACAAAATGGTGATGAAGATATCACCTCTCAATGATCATAATTTTATGCCTGATTGGTGACAAAAATGGTTGCTGCTGTTGCTGAGCTATTATATATCCTATGTTTGATCCTATATTTCACTGTGCTTGCTTTGCTTTATTTCCGTACTCTCAATTATTTTTCCATCCAAATCAAATCTATCAACCTCCCAGAGGATGGTTCTATCATTCCCACATGTGTCAATAATGACAAGTCTATTTTTATAGCCATCCTTTCCACCCATAACCTTTTTAAAATGAAATAAATCATCAGGTTCAAACCTTGGCAAGAAACCAAAAGAACCCCGTTTCTAAAAATAAAAAAAGGCTTCTCAAATGCACCTCCTGTTACCATTTGTGATTGAAGTTCAAGGACTGATCTATGGTGGTTCCTATAAAAAAAAGATGAGCAAACGTTCAGATATTCTGATCCATACATACTTAAGTAAGAGTTACTCAGATGTGGCACATGTTTGACCAGTTTTATATATGGTCTACGAGTGGTGTATGATATTGGTGTGTGTTAGTTGGTAATGGATGTAGGGCAAAGAGGTGTTGAACAGTTATTAATCATAGGATGAATAAATATGACAAACAACCTTGGCTTGACCTTGCTTAGGTTTCAATTTACTGTACATAGCCATCAAAAGTAGTGTTAGTTCTGGCAGTTCATGTCAGTCAAGCTTGCATCGGCTGACTTTCAGATGGCGTATTCCTATAGGTGGACATGAATCAGCTATCACAGCATCCCTGTATAAGGTCTGTTCAGTATTATCAGCTTTATGGGTTTCTTGGGAGCTAATCACCCTCCTTTATCCGCAGCTTCTCTTGGCCTTCTATTCAGTCTCATTTATCTTGATTTAATGATGTTACATTTAATTATTGTCATTAAGAACATGAATGATATCTGCAAAAACCTACAGTTATATTGGTTATGTTCTGTTAAGAGTGTTATCACTGCTCTTATCCATGCTAGGCTACATGAATGGGCAGGGAGTTCTTGCCCAGAATAGAATCATACCGCCAGTCCAAACTGTATACTAATTGTTAACCGATAGTGGTTGTGACAGAAATACAGTTGAAGATGATGTAGTAGATTCTCTCTGTAGCTCAAACTCTCATTCTTTACCGCTCTTTTTCCCTTTTAAGTTTTTATTTTCTGGTCTCATGAGATCCACTGAGTATAGGTGGATGAACAGGAGCCCTGGGACATATTTCACATTGACCTCAAAAATCTCTCCAGGACATACACCTACTGTAGATCTATCTTCCTTCCACCTACAGCTTCATGGAAAACTTCCAATCTCTCAGTCAGCCCAAGTTCACAGAATCCCTAAAAAACAGATTATTCGTACATCTGGAATAATCTTGAAATTAGACTTCACCAGGTGGAATTGATCCAATTCCAAGAAGCCAAATGGAGATCTTGTGATAAGACACCACCTCAGGAATTGACAGGAAATCTAAATATGCGTACATAACAAATTATTTGACACCAGGTGTATAGTTTAGACATCCTTTTAGGCATCAACAAGTTGCTTAATTCCAGTACAGCAGAAAATGCGCATAAGAGTTCTTCCTCAGTAGCTGACTTCAAGTCAAACAAAAAGCACACGCCTGGGAGCAGGGATCGTGCTCGAAACACAAACAGACTGCATGCTCCTCTGACACAGAACTCTTTAAAAGTCAATCACCAAGCACCATTGTGAAATAACCTCTGCAGCTTCAGTAAACAATCTTAAAAGTATAATAAATTAAATGCACAGATTTGAATGTTCTGCAGTATTGTGAAAGCCTCATTCGGAAGTGACCTTTGGAAGCCTCATAACTGTCTACCACCATGTTTCTCTGAAACAAACAGGATCCAACAGTTAATGGACAGTTAAAAGATTTTTAAAGGACCAAATGAGAATGTAAAATGTCATTTGAAGTTGTCAGGAACAACTTGGTGCTCATCTAAATATATTATCCTGCACTACAATCTAAAGCTTTGGAATCGGTAGGTATACAGTATCTGACCAAGGCTGCATTTAAAAAAAAAATCAGTAAAAATAAAAACTACAACACTGTGAAATTGTGTAACTTTATTACAACTATTTTATATTTTAATGAACTTTAAAAAGTAATTTATTCCTGTGATGACAAAGCTCAACACTCAAAAAAATGAACTTATGATGCTGTTCCCTTTCGTTCAGTCACTCCGACGTAACGTCAGTGACTGACGAATGGGGGTTTCGCCTAGAAGCCAATCATCTTCGAGATCTTAGAAAGCGCCCAATGGCAGTGCCAATGCCATGGGCATGCGAAATTTGCATGCGTAACTCCGCCTACCCACCTGGGTATATAAGGAATGAGCTGGCATGAATCGCATTATGTTTCTGCTTCGGAGCCAAGAGCATCTCTTCACTCCGGCAAGCCTGAATTCTGAAGTCCTCTCTTCAGTCTTCGAGACGAGCGGTTCTCCAGGGTGTTGGTGTAACGGCGCGTTCCAGCGATCTCACATTGCCTGCCTGCTGATCTGTGCAGTGATCTGCAACAGCTGTGTGTGTTTTCCCTGGGCGCTTCGGCACTCTGCAGAGCTTCCTCTCACAAAAAGAGCTTGCGTGTGGCACGTCTTTTTCAAGACGGGTTGCCCGCGCACTTCCGGGTGCGGTCGATATCTGTTGCTGTCTTTGGGACGCATTCACTGCTCGACGTGTTTGGGCCCAGCACGTTTGGACAGTGTTTGTGGATGTGCTGTGTTCCCTCTGTGGGAACATGACCATCGCGATGTTGTGGTCGAGACTCAATGATCTCTGTAAAGAGAGAGAGTCCCCTCTGCCACACCCCGATCTACCATCTCCGAGAGAGGTGGTACTTTGGCTGGTGGCCAGGGTGACCTGAGGGCGGTGCTGTGGTATTAAGAACCCCGACGATCATTCCTCGGGCCACTCCCGCCCTCTTGCACATCGCTTCCAGTGAGTGTTGGACTGAAGCAGCGGGACCGTCTGCTGACGCCCCGTTCGTTTCGTTCATACTCCAGATAGCGGCGAGAGGTCGATTGCCGCATCTCAAGGTGGGCTAGAGTCCTTTGGGGATGACGATTCGGCTATGCTCCGCCTCCGGGTGTGGTAGCACTGTAGAATCACAGCTTACCGGCTTGCGCGCGCAGTCACTGCTGACTTGCCTCAGGCAGATAGAGAGCAAGAGCGCGGTTCCACTGAAACTATTTCAGAGGCTCCTGGGGCATATGGCATCTGCAGCCGCGGTGACGCCGCTCGGATTGCTTCATATGAGACCGCTTCAGCACTGGCTTCGCGATCGAGTCCCGAGATGGGCATGGCAGTCTGGCACGCTCCGGGTCCCAGTGACTAAGGCCTGCAGAAGCAGACACTCACCCAGTGGTCGAACCTCAGCTTTCTACGGGCAGGTGTGCCCTTAGAACGAGTTTCCCGACATGTTGTTGTGTCAACAGATGCGTCCACCACGGGTTGGGGTACCATGTGCAATGGACATGCAGCCACCGGCTCAATTGCCTCGAGTTGCTGGCAGTTCGGTTCGCCTTGCACCGCTTCCTAGCGTTGTTGAAGGGCCAACACGTTCTGGTCAGATCAGACAACACGGCCGTAGTAGCGTACATCAACCACCAGGGCGGTCTACGCTCCCGCCGCATGTCTCAACTCGCCCGCCATCTCGTCTTATGGAGTCAGAAGCGCCTGAGGTCCCTTCGTGCGGTCCATATCCCAGGGATCCTGAACCGTGCAGCCGACGAGCTCTCACGGGTTCAGCCTATCCCTGGGGAGTGGAGTCTCCATCCCCAGTCGGTCCAGCTGATATGGGATCAGTTCGGGGACGCACAGGTAGATCTGTTTGCCTCCCACGACTCGTCCCATTGCAGCCTGTACTTTTCCCTGACCGAGGGCACGCTCGGCACGGACGCACTGGCGCACAGCTGGCCGCAGGGCCTACGCAAGTATGCGTTTCCCCCAGTGAGCCTTCTTGCATGTGTTCTGTGCAAGGTCAGGGAGGACAAGGAGCAGGTCATCTTGGTCGCCCCGTACTGGCACGGCCGGACCTGGTTCCCAGAACTAGTTCTCCTTGCGACAGCTGTCCCTGGCGATTCCTCTGAGACAGGATCTACTCTCTCAGAGACTGGGCATCCTGTGGCACCCGCGTCCCGATCTTTGGAACCTCCACGTGTGGCTCCTGGACGGGACGCGGCAGTTTTGAGTACCCTACCACCTCCGGTGGTGGCTACCATCACTTCCGCTCGGGCCGAGTCCACGAGACGGGCCTAGGCGTTGAAGTGGAACCTCTTCGTCAATTGGTGCTCTTCTCGCCAAGAAGACCCCTGGAAGTGCCCGATCGGGTCTGTGCTCTCTTTCCTCCAGGAAGGGTTGGATCGAAGGCTGTCTCCATCCACCCTGAAGGTTTATGTGGCCGCTATTGCCACCTACCATGACCTCTTGGACGGGAAAACGGTAAGTAAGCACGACCTGGTCATCAGGTTCCTGAGGGGTGCGAGGAGACTACATCCTCCTCGTGCTCCTCTCGTACCCTCTTGGGACCTCTCAGTAGTTCTAAGTGCTCTGCAGAGGGCCCCATTGAGCCTTTGCGGTCAGTAGATGTTAAGTTCTTGTCTATGAAGACAGCGCTCCTGACCGCATTGGCCTCCATCAAGAGGGTAGGGGACCTGCAGGCATTTTCGGTTGACGAAGCGTGCCTGGAATTCGGGCCGGCTGACTCTCACGTGATCCTGAGACCCCGGCCTGGATATGTGCCCAAGGTTCCCACCACTCCATTCAGAGACCAGGTGGTGAACCTGCAAGCGCTGCCTTTGGAGGAGGCAGACCCAGCCTTGGCATTGCTCTGTCCAGTACGCGCCCTTCGCGCTTACGTAGACAGGATGCAGTGTTTCAGGACCTCAGACCAGCTCTTTGTCTGTGATGGTGGGAAGCTGAAAGGGAAGGCTCTCTCAAAGCAAAGGCTGTCTCACTGGATAGTGGACACCATTGTTTTGGCTTACCAGCAGCAGGGACGCCCATGTCCCCTTGGGGTCAGGGCCCATTCCACCCGGAGTGTGGCCTCCTCTTGGGCTTTAGCACATGGCGCTCCGCTGACAGACATCTGCAGAGCTGCAGGCTGGGCGACACCAAACACATTCGCCAGGTTTTATAACCTCCGAGTGGAGCCTGTATCCGACTATGTACTCGCCTCTACAAGTGGCCGGTAATGGATTGGCTCAGGTGTCTTCGCTTGCTCGCCATTCCACTCCACGGACTGGATACGTGCGATATTCTTCTCAGGTGAGTTCCCCGAGAGCCCTGAGCTCCTCCAGCACTGACGACGCCGACGCCAGTAAGTCTGCCCTTAGCCCAGACACTCGTGTCCGGCCAGGTGCCCCATGTGCATGGTTCCCCTCCGGCGACCCCCACATGTGTATTTCCACCGTAAGCCTCCCTGAGCTGGTGTATTCCCTTGGCAACCTTGCCACCCCCTGGGGTTAAAAATCCACCTGCGGCTGGTACCCCAGTGATCTTCCGTATGCAGCCCCCCGGGGTCATACGTGTATTCCTAAGTCCTCCCTACGGGTAGGCATCTTGGCGCATATCTCCTCCTGGAATATGCCTCCCAGTGTACCTTGGTATTCCTGCGTTAAGTAGAGGCCTTTGACCGTCCTAACTGGCATCAGGGTTCTCACACTTGCGCAGGGCACTGGAAGACAGCCGAGTGGCGTTATTGCATTGGGACCCCCATTCGTCAGTCACTGACGTTACGTCGGAGTGACTGAACGAAAGGGAACGTATGTAACCCTCGTTCCCTGAGGAGGGAACGGAGACGTAACGTCCCGCTGCCACTTCCGCTGTACTGCTGGAACGGCCGAGAGTTCAGTCTTGGCTCCTCAGCAGGTAACATAATGCGATTCATGCCAGCTACTTCCTTATATACCCAGGTGGGTAGGCGGAGTTACGCATGCAAATTTCGCATGCCCATGGCATTGGCACTGCCATTGGGCGCTTTCTAAGATCTCGAAGATGATTGGCTTCTAGGCGAAACCCCCATTCGTCAGTCACTGACGTTACGTCTCCGTTCCCTCCTCAGGGAACGAGGGTTACATACGTAACCGAGACGTTCACTTTATTTAAGCAATTCATATTGATTTATAACCATTATTTCAGGTTTCTGGTTCAAATGTAATTGATTCATGTTAAACTGACTTAAAACCATTACTTTTTGACAAAACTTGATGTGTTTATTTTGAAATAACATGATTCAATCAAGTAAGCCGAACAAACAGGACTTTCAATTCCCATCATGCTTTGCAAATGGGCTGAATTTGGAGAGTAAGAGAAAGTGCTATTTTATGCATTTCTAACGAGATGAGAAAATGGAGAGACTTTTTAATGTTTTGTTTTGTTGTTATTTAAAAGTTTGTGTTATGTTAGTGTTTTTGGACGTTACTATTGTTGTGAAGTGTAGAGCATGAGCTTGGGTTGAGCATCTGCTAATAACTATTAAAGTTTTTTTATTAATAAAAAAGGACCCACTTTATATTAGGTGGCCTTAACTACTATGTACTAACATTGTAATTAATCATTTGATACAATGCACTTATTGTGTACATACATGTTTTTACATTGTACTTACATTTAAAAAAATACCTGCATGTTATTACATCTGTAATTAATTTCTGTAGTTACATTTGTAATTACACAGTTGGCACTTCCCTTACACCTAACCCTACCCTTAAACTGACCCACACCACCACACCTGTCCCTAACTCTACCCGTATCCCACCTCAATATTAGCAAAAGTGTTTTGCAATACAGTTTGTACACATTAAGTACATTGTACTAATTTTTTGATGTAAGTACATAGTACTTAAGGCCACCTAATATAAAGTGGGGCCATAAAAAACAACTACTTTGGGCATGCCATGGATGTAACAAAACCATCTAGCCAATACAATCTTGTAATGTAAAAGGTTTTCTAAATGTTGTAAAAAAAAAAAAAAGCATTTCACTAAATAAAAATAATCAATTAAACTGGATTACTTGTTTTGTTTTTTTATATTCATTTCAGAGTAATCAAATGTAATCGTTTAGGACAAAATTAAGAATGTTAACCTGATTTAACTTAACTTATCTGTTCATGTTAAATGAACACAAATATTTCAAGCTGGTTGAACATCATCCATTGTTGTTAAGATAATGTGGTGTAATCATGTGGAACCACTGTCCACGATTAAATCATGTTCAACCAATGTGCTATTTTTTTTGAGTGAATTTTCAGCAACCAGTACTCCAGTCTTGAGTGTCCCAAGATCCTTTAGAAATCCTTCAATGCTGATTTTGTGCTCAAGATTTTTGTTATTATCAGTGTTGAAAACAGTTGTCCTGCTTAATATTTTAGTGGATGGCGTGATTTGATGAAGCATTTATTTGAAATATAAATAATTTTTAAGATGATGTCTTTGTCATTGTTGATCATTTAATGCATTCTTGCTTTAAAAATGTATTAACTTAGTTCATGTTAAAAAATATTATACTATACTAAAAAAAATTCTGATGTTGCATGAAACGTGAATCTCATTGTTAGTAACATCCTGTCTTAGATGCCCTCCTCTGTTCATTTTTAAAGACATGCCCATGATATCCCATAGTCCAGTGTGTATGGTTTGACAGTTTGGTTAAAATGTATAAAATGGCGTCTAAAGGAGTGGATGAAATTAAATTAATTTTTAAAGTTAATTTTCTTCTGTTTTCCCCAATGTATGATTGCAATTATCCTGAAGCATAGTACTTTTGCTTAGTTATGTCTAAAGTTCTTTCAAATTTGTTTAACATCATTGCAAATGAGGTTATGATGCCTTGGAAACCTATTTCTTCTCAAAAACATTTCAGAATAAAGTGTCCCAGGTTTTGACTGCTCTATGAAATTCTCCACAGTGACTCAAACTTATGCATGATGAGGGGAAAACCACAACAGATCTTTTAAACAGGTTTGAACCATACCCAGACAGCCTGGACAACTTCCCCCACGTTATGCTGTCAAAAGTATGGGTACTTTGGTACAATTTAAAACTGTACCAATACCAGCCTTTCTGTAGTAACAGTACCTGCAGACAGACGCCATCTTTCTTAAGCGCACTGTGAAGAACATCTATGGTTTCTATTTACAACATGTTTTGATTGTAGCCAATCACAGACAATTCTGTTGAGTGCATGAACGCAATGGCTCTCTCTCTCTCTCTCTCTCTCTCTCTCTCTCTCTCTCTCTCTCTCTCTCTCTCTCTCTCTCTCTCTCAATAATACCATTTTTTCATAAGTCTATTTTCATTTATAATTTTTCTGAAATGCTAAAACACTAAACCCCCATTCTCTAACACCAAATTCTCATTCGCCCAAACCAATTTGTTGAATAAATCACTCTTTCTGCAAAACAATAATCACATTCGCACTGTGATGCACTTGTTTTCACAATGCTACAACACAGTTGTCATCATTTACACACAATGACTCAATATTGTTCATACTTATTTCTAATGATGTACCAAACCAACTGTACATACATATCAGTTCAGAGTGCCAAAATTGACTCAATTTGTTGCACTGAATGTTAATACCAATGGGTGTAAACAATATAGTAAGAGGGAGAGGAGGAAGAGCATGTGTAATGGACTCTTGGATGAGGAGGAGGAAGAGGATGAGAGCGAGAAAGAGCAAGGTGTGGAGAATGTTGTCATGGCTGGATCTGGCACACCAGAGAGCTTTCCCCTTTGTCTGGCAAGAGAAGATATTGCCTGTGAGGTCAACAAAGTCCTCAGGTCGGACCCAACAAGAAGACGTGCTGCTGAGGCAGAATGAATCTCTAACTGACCTTGAAAACTCTTTTGAGTGTATGTGCTTTTCATTTAGTTTTCATTGGCCTTGTTGGATTTTGCTTTTGGGTTACTGTATTTTCACAATATGCTCAATATACAGACATTAAATAGGCCTACTATACAATATTCAGTACAATACACTTGCAGTGCATACAGTATACAATTTATTCACCTTACTTAATGTATGTTGTGATTACCCTGCTAGAAATTTTACATTCCCAGAATGTTTACAGAACATGGTGTCAAGGACGTCACCTAGTAACGTTACCAGCACATTCTGAGATGGCCATGATGTGGAGTTCTCTTAAGGTTTGGGGACGTTTTTTGGATGACCTTCAGGGAACATTCTGGGCATTCTGGGAATGTTTATGGGACCATTACTTAAAAAAAATGTACAATTTACAGAACATGTTTGTCAGTGAATAGAATAACCAAAATGGAACATACTATGGTGGCCGAGACAGCTCAACACGCAGCAAATTAAGAAAGCACCAGCAAATAAAGAAAACATCTTCATCAATTTGACAACACGCACGCTGCAAATGTTCACAACGCATGCAAATACAAAAACGCACAGCAAATCCTCACAACACATGCAAATTCAAAAAAGTGCTGCAAAAGTTCACAACACATACAAATACAAAAAAGCTGGGCAAATCCTCACAACACAAGCGCGTTTTTGTATTTGCATGTGTTGTGAGGATTTGCAGCGCGTTTTTGTATTTGCATGTGTTGTGAGGATTTGCAGCGTGCTGATGAAGATGTTTTCTTTATTTGCTGGTGCTTTTTTTCATTTGCAGAGTGTTGAGCTGTCTCGGCCAACGTACAAAGTCCCAATAAAGTCATAGCAGGGACATTATTATATGACCAACAGAGGACCATGTGAGAATGCTCTTTTCACAATTGCTAAAATACTAAATCCTATTATCTGAACCAAATTTACAATAGCCTAAACCAAAACAATTTTTTTTTTCTTTTTCTGCAAAACCTTAAACAAGTGTATGCATTTAGATACTGTTTGCAAATCGCATGTACCTTTTGTTAAACTCTAAACACATTCTAAATCACTACAACTTTTTTTGCATTGTGATGCATTTGAGAGCCAAAAGTTAAACACAACTAAAAAAGTTGTCATAATTTACACACAACGACTCAAAATTGTTTACACTTATTTCTAATGATGTGATTAAACCAACTGTACAGAATATATGCCATTTCAGAGTACACAGATGGGTGGCTCAGGTGCTGAATTATGATACCAATGATAAGTGGAAACAGTAAGAGACGGTGGACGAGGAGGAAGAGGCGAAAGATCAGAAAAGGCAAGGTGTGGAGAATGTTGTCGAGGATGGATCTGGCAAAACAGATGGTCTTTCCCTTTGCTTGGCAAGAGACTCAACAATATTCAACAACATGATTGAGCTGGCTGCACTGACACTATTGATGGAGAACGGAACTGAGCTGGAAGATGAAATCACTGTTTTCATGAACTTATTATAATGCTAACAGTTTTTTTGCTGAATTGCTAAAACCATCACCTACTTTCTCAAAACTTAAACACAAAACCAAATCCTTAAACTACATTCAGAGAACCTCTGGCTCTTCTGTTAAAATTAAACAATTTCCTCAAAACCGTTTTATCGGTGTTCAAAATCAAATAATGTTTTCAGATCATACACACAGTGAGTCAATGTTGGTCCACTGTTGGTCATATAATAATGTTCCTGATAGGGGACATTTGTCTCATTGAAAGGTCATCAATTATTAAATTAGTTTATTTAATCTATAAAGCAGCTCTGGAGAAAATGATGATTCAACTATCCCACAGACAGAATAATCCCATGGATGTTCACTGGTTTCGAAACAAACAAAAATACAGAAAAAGAAATAATGAAAAAGGACAGCGATAGGAATGAGACATGAGATTACATTATGTGGTTAAATCTGACCATTTTCTGGCACCAAAATCCACTGACAATACAATACTTTCAGAATGTGGTTACTGATGTCCTGACACAGACTCCTTCCTAATCCTGATCTATTAGATAATAACAGGACAGAAAGGTAATCTGAGTGGAAAGAAATGGGGGAGGGGGAGGGGGAGGAGAGGAGAGGAGAGGAGAGGAGAGGAGAGGAGAGGAGAGGAGAGGAGAGGAGAGGAGAGGAGAGGAGAGGAGAGGAGAGGAGAGGAGAGGAGAGGAGAGGAGAGGAGAGGAGAGGAGAGGAGAGGAGAGGAGAGATTGCGATCTTAGATGATTACCATGCACAAAAGTGAGCACCTGGTATTAGAAAAGAAAGGGCAGATTTAATTTCCACCTTTATAAACCGCCTGTTATATTTACAGAGTTGGCAAATGGAAATATGCCCAGAGCAAACGGTATAAAATTAAAGTTCTGTAAACATGAACTTGCTTCAAACGTCATTGTGGGGACATGATCCACTAACAATAAAACAGAGAGGCTAAATCTGTGAGAGCACTGCGTGGGAGTGTGCAAGGGCGTGCGTGTGCTCTGAGGGATGGAAAAGTGCTTGGCAGGAACGGGATGGAGGGACTCAGATGAAAAACGAAGAATCAGCTGGACAAACACACCATCCGTTCTTTCCAATTCCCTCTTCTCCGCTCTGTGCGGGCCACTAGCAGCAACAATAGACTCCTCTCCACCCAGCTGCCGGCGGCGGCCAAACTTTCCTCTATTCCAGTAAGACGGAGCGCATTGCATGAGACGTTCATTTTTCTGAACCCACCACCCTTTTCCATACAGCTTAAGCAAAGTGCAAATCCATTTCAGCTCCTAAAAAATCAGAGAATTATAATCATAGACCCTCCTCTTCAGACCCGAGTGCCAAACTGTGGTTTGCATCACCCTCATTATGAGCAATCCAGACATGGCTTTTAGATGAAAAATTAGAGTTAGAAAGGAATAAATACAATGATTGGAGTTGGTGTAGATGGTACTGGCCTTCCTTCTTCAGTATAAAGTGGTGCTGCATTTCAATGTCTGTGGGTCAGAGTGGGCTGCCGTCTGTATTTGTGGGAGTCACAGACAGTTCCTCGACTCGGCATTCAGACAGTCCGAAGAGTCAAATTACCCAAGCTTACATAACAGTGAAACACACACACACACACACAGACGCACAATGATAATGCAATAAGCCCTCTGCACTCAGAGTAAAAAGGACAGATAAATTACAACCATGCTCCTTTACAGTAATTGTAGCCTTTTGGCATGACTTTGGCTATTAAACAACTGCTTTAAATGCTCCATCAAATAGAGTATGGCTCATTGTGCTAACGACTGACTGCTACTCTACAGCAAAAGCCAAAATTACACTTACATCCCATATGAAAATAGTATTAGTTGTGTCTGACCACACAGAGACTCTTTTAGGGAAAGTTAATTCAGAGAGCCCTGGAAATTAAATAAAAGGCAAAGTTACAGCATCATTAAATGTTGCTTGTGTGACAATGATTTATGGATTGTGCAGATTTGGTATATTTTATAGATGAACGTGGAGAGCATTTTCTACACGCATGTAAAATATAACAGTGCCTTGTGGGACGACTGTACACAAATCACTGTTAATGCGATCCACATGTCTCATCGGACCCCATTTCGAGAGAAGATTAATGTAAGTTTCAACAGTAAAATAATTTGATTTTTTGATAATTCCGTGGGAAAAATAACATCACTCAAAACTGCTGGCGGCTGAATTAAGATTATCTAACCTCTGACTACTGATACTAAAATAAATAAACAAATGAATAACATATAAAGAACAGGCTTAAAAAACTGGCAATACGAATGGTCCTTCCCCAGTGGTTGTTTTTTTTTTTTACTCAACAAAACATTCTTTACCATCATCACCAATCATATCACCTTGCAGAGCTTGTCAAAATTCATGTAAGCAAATTGCACCGAAAGACATCCAATCTTCCATAAAATCTGTGACCAATGAATTCCCATCACTTGGTCACATAAGTGGATAATTCCTTAAATTAAAAAAGGAAATTTGATGAGAATGCCTGAATTGTTCATGACATATTTACTTGGGTAAAGCTTTTTTTCCCCCAAACAAATAATACAACAATATATTCCAAAGCCTCCTCCTCTGACTGTGGGTGTACTGCACCCACGGTGCCCATTCAATCTCTGCTATAGCTATGATTACTGCCAATTTACACCTCATCCAAATAATCTTGAACAGCTGCATCTGTGTTTATGTGTTAATGAGCATGGATACTCAAAGAAAATGTCTATTCAAACAACATACCACGGGCAAGGTGCACTGCATAAGGATTTCATATTCAGAGAAGCACAAAAATCTTCTTTGAAACCATTTTAAACATCAACCATATGCAGTTTGCCATATGCAGCCAAATTATCCACCTAGTCTGGACTTTGCTAACATGCCATGCCCAGGATAGAGCGGTGACATTTGTTAACTTTCACATCTCTTCAAAATTGTGAAGCTATGTAGATGCGAGCAAAAAATAAGTCTGACACTAAAGTTTTAATGATGATAAACTCCCACATATCACAATTATATGCACAAACGGAGAGATAAATTGACACAGAAATGTTTTTTTTATTTTTTATTTTTTACCTCCGGTCACGCATATTCATCTTTGCTGCAATGCCTGTCACGCTTTGTGAGTCCTCATTAAATGTGATTAACATCTTGGGATACAGTATATTCAGAGCTTTTGCACACGTCACTCTTTCTAAAGTACTGGAGTGATGTGCAACCTCTTGATGCTTTCCAGGTTATAAAACTCCAAGACTAAGTGCATATACAGGAAACGTAAGTGCTTTAATAATGTCCCATAAAATGTAACATGTTTTAAGGCCACGAGTCCTACACAGAATGGGTTCTATCCACATTGGTCATAAAATAAACATAAGATACATTTGAATTTAAATGGCCCTATTTCACATCATTATTTATGACTATGCATCCGGAACCAAACATCAACAGTTCTGCTAAATAAGAAATGAGCAACATGAGCAACATTACAACAAGTCAAGGGGATGTCTGCATTTTTGTCTCTAAAGGTTACTTTCCCACAGTTTTAAGAAGGACAAAATTGCCCACAGGCTTATTTATTTAACTAAATCACATTTAAAGTTTCTTCAGGCTGAGATTCTGTTTTCCCCACAGGCATTGTTGCACTTACTGCAGCTGATAAAATAATAAGGCACTAAAATTAAATGTAGAAGTGTCAGCGCAGTGACCTGTTGGACGGGTTTTTTTTAAATATGATACCACACAAAGTTATAAACTCTGCAATAGTGTTTGACACTGCAATAGAGCCTGCAAAAAGAAAAAGACTTCTTTCCTCCCCTTGAGAAAATCACAGCACGTTGCATAGTGTTTCACAAGCCCTTATTAAACACACCCTGGCATCTTCAATTCATTCCCAAACTATTAAAAGCTCTCTTTAAGTTCAGGCCAAAGATTTTGTGCTGTGACTACTTAACTTCATTTCATAGAAAAAGTACAGGCAGACCAAAGTCTGGAGCTTTACTTAGTATTTAACTTCATCTAAAGATAGTTTGCTCTGCTTGCTTGGTTTTAAGTGAAATGAATTCACTACTGTATGACTATCTTCTGTTGAACACAAAAGGAGACATTTTTAATAAAATACTGTTATCTATAAGCTAGTGTGCTGCAAAACAATGAATAATTTAGAAGATATAACCCTTCCAAACTTACAGTCTTTCACTTCCGCCAGTAGGGATCATTTGATGACATCACCCTGCACTTTAGCTTCTCATCAGATATTCGGTCCAATCAAATGCTCTCTAGTATCTAAAGGGTCCCGCCCCCATAATAGATACTAAAGCTCGCTCACTTGTTCAGGCATTTAGTATTTTGTACATGGTGAATGGCACATAGTTCACTGTATAGGGGATAGGGAATGATTTAGATATCCATTGATAGCACATGATAGAACAGAGTGGATATGCGTAAGACCAAAAAGCGTATCGAACCCTGTATCGCACATATTCTACAAAGAAAGCTGTTTTTTAAAGTAATATGGAGAAAATTAGGAGGAAATGGTGACTTTAAGTAGCTTGATATCGCTGGCTGAGCCGTGATATAATTAAAACACTAATGGCTATTTTAAAAAAGAGAGGAGCTGTTCAATATGTTCAGGCCTGTCTTCCTGTTTCATTGAAAATTCCGTCAACAATAATGCTACACGTTTCAAGACATAGGTCTCTTTTTCCTAAGGTCTCTTTTCCATACAGCCTATGCAAAGTGCTCCTAAAAATCAGAGAATTATAATCATAGACCCTCCTCTTCAGACCCGAGTGCCAAACTGTGGTTTGCATCACCCTCATCATGAGCAATCCAGACATGGCTGAGGGCTTTTAGATGAAAAATTATAGTTAGAAAGGAATAAATACAATTATTGGTGTTAGTGTAGATGGTACTGGCCTTCCGTCTTCAGTAAAAAGTGGCGCTGCATAAACAGAACAACCACTAAGAGACAAGCTATTATCAAGAATGTGACAAACACAGGGATATATACACAGGCAAACCAATCAAATAAAACAAGCAACAGGTGCAGAAAGTCAACTAAACAATAAATAACCATAGAAACAATTGCAAACACAGGAAACTGAACCTAAAACAATGCAAAACCAGCCCAAAACCAGCCCAATTCACATATTATTCATCCTCAGGAAAAAAATGAGTATGTCCAAAATCGTAGAATGTCGTAATGAGTACCCAGACGGTCTACTATTTCCAGTTAGAATTTGAAGTGCAGATCTTTGCACACAGCTAATATTGCCCACAACCCATTGCAAGTTGGCATAGGGTTCGATTAGAACTGAAATAAAGTGTTAAAAGATTACAAACATGGCGGAAGTGTGAGTCTGACGGTGAAGTAGAGATGTTTAGATAGGTTTAAGTGAATAATTATCAGGATCTTACCTGACAAAAAATATATTTGTTCAGTGTTATCCACATTATATTTCATCTGCAGCAGCTTTGAGAACTTTGGTAATAATAAGTTTGGCCATTTATTTTTAAACATATCATCATATTCAAATTGCAAACACCTTAGGAGAGCCTCTGAATGAAATACCCACAACTGGCAGATCGACGTTCTACTACAATTCTTTTGGTACGGTAGGAAATTAAATTAAATTAAATTGATTGTGGCAGGTTTTACCTGTGACAAGATGTAGGGCAGTTTAACGGGAACAGGATGCATGTGACTAAGCGATAGAGCTGTCCGTTAAAGATGACGAAGTAATATGTCCCAAAGCTTGCCTACTATTCTGCTACACACACAAAAAGTATGTACTTTTTCTTCACAAAAAGAGTACATAATTTTAGGACATATTATACAAGTAGGCAAATTGGGACGCAGCAAAAGTTCAACTCAGACTAAACTTCAACATTATTTTGAATAAATAATGATGGAAATTTTCATTTTTGGGTGAAATCTGTCTTTAAATTCTTCCAGTCATAATTTCTGAACATTTGCATTAACTTAACTTTCAAATTTACCATTTTCATCCAATTAAACTGTGCAAGTGTGCAAGTCTGCTTTCACAAGCTGTTCCAACCAAAGTAAAACAATAATTGCATAATGACACTGTAATCCAAGCTTTATGCATTCCTAAATAATGTTTAAACAACAGACAAGTGTTATGTGATTTGCCATGCATATATAATTGTTTACTGTCTTATCTCTGCAAAACAGGTTAAAGGATTTCACAGCATATGGCTAAGACCTAACAACCTCTAACAAATGATGTTCAATTTGATGTTATTCCAGACTTATTTTTTTATGTAAAATGTAGGCTATGTTTGGTTAAACACTGCTTAAAGTCGAGTACACTACTTTCAAATGGAGAATGAAAAGTGTAAAGAACTTCTTTTTTCTTCTTCTTCTTCTTCTTGTTTAAATCAACCCAACCAATGAGCACAAACATCTTTCCAAGGTGACTGGAAATTAAAACATCCTCTAAAGGCAAGTAAATGGCACAGACCCAGACTAACACATCTGGATCAACAGATAACCTAAAACATCTGGAAGGAGAATTTGTTGGCCTCTGAGCACTACCAAGAAGGAGTCAATGCCATGGCTTGGCATGTGTGGGACTGATGACCACAGGTTTAAGAGGTCATAAAATACAGATAATTATTACAACACTGAGTGTACAACACCTGTTGTCAGTATGATACACTTTATTGCTCCCTATATATTAACTGACACTAAAATCTGGTAAATGTGCATTGTTAACCTTGAGGTCAGAACAGTGTATTTGTACAATATGTGAGAGACCCTGTGTCAGGTGCCTTTGGGTTCCCTTGAGTGGGAGATTGTTGAAATCCTTTTAGTCTTATAATGGAATCTATAGCTCAAATATATCTTCAAACTGACTGGTGTCACATTGAGTGCTACACTAAACACTAAACTACATATTTTGCTTCCTGCAAAAATAATTCCTTTATCAAACTGTGTATCATATTAATACGTATATCAAATTGAATGTATCAAAAAAATGAATGACGAAATGAATACCCCTTGGAAAAACTCTTAACCTTAATATTTAGGGGAAAATTATTAAGCAGCTTGAATATTCGATCTACAAGTTCCAGAGAAATAAGCTTATAGGTGTTTATTTGAGAAAAGGGTATGTACCTTGTATCTTCTTCTGTATATAATCAATTAATATGCTTCTTTGGCAAACTGCCTGTTTTATTTTATTCTCAAAATCTGTGTGGCAAAACAGTGTTGGCAATATAAAACACACCGTTTTGTGTGACATAAATTAAATAAATTCAGCTTTTCAATTAAAACTCTTATTTCACGAGTTCACACTTACAAATAAGTAAGATAGTATGCACATATATATATATATATATATATATATATATATATATATATATATATATATATATATATATATATATATATATATATAGGCGTCCTCTCGTGTTTATATGATTAGATGTGGTAATTGGTGATGACGAGTCGATTGGATAGAATATTTGTATGTGCTCCTTTCGAACATTGTTGATGAAACATCATGACTGCTGCATGACTGGTCTAATCTTCATACAATGTAGGTGTATTCATCTGCTTTGAGTTTATTCACCTTATCACAACCTTCCTTTTTTGGAACACACACACACAAATAAAACAAACAAATCCAGTTTGCGCTTGCCCATTTAACGGCAGCAAATGGTGACTTTCATAAAATATATATATATATATATATATATATATACATATATATATATATATGAATTCTAAAGCAGATGCAAACGTGTCACAATAATGCTATGCCAATACCCAGCAACTTCACACAGCCATTAAAAAGGAGTGGATTAGCATTCCACAGGCCACAATCAACAACCTGATCAACTATGCGAAGGAGATGTGTTGCACTGTTTTTCAGACCAATAGTAGGAAGTGAGGCAAAATCTCACAATAAAATAACAATGTTATTTTGTTATTTTGTAACAATGTTAACAATGTTACAACAATGTTAAAAATAACAAATACATTTGCTACTTAAAGGGTTAGTTCACCCAAAAATCAAAATTCTGTCAATAATTACTTATGTCGTTCTACACCTGTAAGACCTCCGTTCATCTTCCAGAACACAACTGAAGATATTTTTGTTGAAATCCGATGGCTCAGAAAGGCCTTCATTAACCCCAATATCATTTCCTCTCTCAAGACCCATAAAAGGCACTAAAGACGTCATTACAAAGATTATCTTACTACAGTGGATCTACAATCATTTTATGAAGCAACGAGAACAGTTTTTGTGCGCAAAAAAAAATTAAATAACGACTTATATAGTGATGGGCCGATTTTAAAACAAAGCTTCGATTGGTTATGGATCAGCATATCGATTCATGATTCGGATCGCATGTCAAACCGCCAAATTGCTGAAATCACATGACTGTGGCGATCCGAATCATGAATCAATGCACTGATTCATATCGGTTCAAATCTTTGTTTTGAAATCAGCCCATCACTATATAAGTCGTTGTATATATATATATATATATATATATATATATATATATATAGTTTTTTTTTTTTTTTTTTTGCACACAAAAACTATTCTCTTCATAAAATTATTGTAGAATCACTTTTAATGACGTCTTTAGTGCATTTTATGGGTCTTGAGAGAGGAAATGACATTGGTGTCAATGAAGGCCTTTCTGCGCGTGCTCAGTGCGCGTAGTTGTAACCCTTTAGTCGTTCACCATGCCAGACGTAGTGTGATGACATTTCACAAAATATACGGATTGGCTGTACACACGAAAACGCAAGAAAGCGCAAGAATGTTGTTTTCAGATTTATCCACTCTGGGACCCGGTTTCAGAAAATATCGGATTCATGCTTCCAAAGCTCCAGATCCATGTGGACGAAATGCTGATACAATACGAAATGTATGCGTTTACAGCTAAACTCGTCTCCGTGTGGACGGGGCCTTAGAGTGGACATTTATTGTGGCCAGCCAAAGGCACACCTGTGCAATTATCGTGCTGTCTAATCAGCCTATTGATATGCCACACCCTTAAAGTTTCTAATTTTATTCAGTGCAGTAACAGTTTTGTGGATTTTCTGTATCAAAGCACATAGCATCTCAAATAAAAAAGAGGCATTTTCAGCTAGTTAAAACGCTTATTCATTCACACATCCTTTTTCATTTCATGCTAAATTAATTTCGTCATGTCAAAATGTAGCATATCCTGAAGCCTCAATTTAAATTTCTGGTACAAGAACCACAGGGCTGCAAACCCTATGACACATGGGAATGTAAACATGCAGCACATGTAAATAATTTTCTTTATATTAAAAAAAAAAACTACTTTTGAGTCAACACAGCAATATGGTAGAATTTCAGCTGCTCTAAACAGTGCTCTACAAGGGAACACCTCTCATCAGATATATAAACTGCCTTACAAAAAAACTTTTTTTGCCCACTGATTAATATACAGTCATAAAAAGACAACCATCCCCCAGAGACAACTCTGACTTCTACTCGGGATAAATCAAAAAAGCAGAATGTGCCAGTATGTCACTGTGGTTGGAATATTAGGTTTCTGAGTAGCTGGAGGGCTTTTACATCCATCACAGAATGGTAAAACATCCAACCTCTTACCACTAGGAAATTAGTTCTTTTTAAATGAGTCTTGTGATATTCAGTGCTTCACATTCTGTACATGCAAATTCGGAAGATGCTTGGGGGTCTCCAATACAAAAGGATTTTTTTAATCTGTTCTGGAATCTCCATGAGAACTTTTATTATTTAATATTATTACCTCATAGTGTTCCATTGCAGGATAATTTCATGTTGAAATAACATCATAAAAACACCCCATCATGAACGAGTATACCAATTGAAACCGCCAACGCTACACCTTGTTTCTCTCATCAGCCTCTCTTGCTTTAGGGGAAGGTTCCTCAATTTTACTAGAAGGAAAAGAATTTCAACAACGTAGCCAATTTTAGTGATTTGCTACAGAGAAAACTTGGCCTGGAACTGGGTAACATTGAATTTTTTTTAACATAATCTGCTATACAACACAGTGGTTACAACCACAAAGTAATCATCCACAGGTCAGAGTACATCTTCATAGCTAGTTGTGAGGGAATACGCGAAATAATCCAAAAGTACTATATAGCTTTCATAGTTTGCTATGTACACTGCAGTGCAATTCTAATTTAATCAAAAAGACCTGATAGTCCAAATTTCATATATATCCATGACAGTGTTTGAATGAGCCATCCAGCTCTAGGCAAAACTTTTTAGTGTTACATTAAGATTTTACTTTAAGAAGTGTATATACGTGTTTAAAATTAAACATTTCACAATCTACAACTGGATGTGATTTTTATACTCCACCAAGCATAACCTTATTCCCTTTAGGTTTATTCAAGTGTGCTAGGACTTATTTTTAAACAAAAAAATAAGAAAGTAGACTTTCAGTCTACTTTTATGTCCTTCTCAGAAATATACTTAAAATTAAAATCAAGTATACTTGACTTATACTGAGAGGAAAGTCCAAGTATATTTGGAACAATACATGTACTCAATCTTTTGACTGAGATATACTTAAAAGTATAATTAAGTATTCTAAGTATAGTTTTTTCACATGATTTTTTTTTTTTACATACTGTCTTATAAACGTACATTGTTTATTAAAGGTCCCGTTCTGCGCGATTCAATCTTTCAAACTTTAGTTAGTGTGTAATGTTGCTGTTAGAGCATAAATAATACCTGTAAAATTATAAAGCTCAAAGTTCAATGCCAAGCGAGATATTTTATTTAACAGAAGTTCCCGTTCAAAGCCTACAGCGAACGGCCAGTTTGGACTACAGCAGGAAGTGCAGGGATGTAATGACGTCACTAGAACCGTTTGTTGACTAACCCTCCGCCCACAAGAACACGCAAAATAGGGGGTGTGGTCTTGTTGCTCTCCCACGTGGAGAAGAGCGTGCATTCAGCACTTGCATCTCCCCGTTATGGTAAGAGGCGGGACATTTCCGGGCAAAGTGCGCTAAGCTGCTGTCCAATCACAACACGGGAAGCGCTGGCCCAATCAGAACTCGTTACGTCTTTCTGAAGGAGGGACTTCATAGAACAAGGAAATCATCAGGCCGTTTTTAGGACAGAGGAAACAGCGCGGTACAGATAAGTAAATTGTGTGAAAAATACTGTTTTTTTACACGCGAAACATGAACTCATGTTATATTGCACACTGTAAACACAACCAAAGCTTCGAAAACACACGAAGAATGGGACCTTTAATTAATAAAGAAAACAGATATGTTATTAATTCTTAGTATCTAAATTTTGTGCTGTCTAGTCCACCTTTAGTTTACATATGAATTTACTTTAGATCAACTTTACTCTTTCATCGCTGAATTCATCACTGACTGAATTTTCCGTCTAAACATGTTTCCTTTCAAACGCTTCACTCAATGCTGCATGAAGTGCATATGGGAAAGTGTCTTACCATGACCCGTTGTTTAAACACGTCAATGAAATTCCCAAATGTGTTTGGCTGACTAGCAAGAGACGATTCTGTCCCTTTTTCGCTTGCTCGCTCACCAAATCTACATGATCCTGAAGCGCGCTCCGTCATTTCTTCAGCTCACACAGGGAATGATGATGAATCTCTGGGTCTGCGGACTTCGAGCAGCCAGCCTGTGATCGTTCCTCACATGACAGTAAATCCATAACAAGAAATGTATCAAGGGGGCTAGGGTCAGTTTGACTTGCACCATGAACGAGAGATCCCCAAGCGTAGTAAGATTGAGCGTTGACAATACATTTTGGTCCAAAAATAACAAAAAATACGACTTTATTCAGCATTATCTTCTCTTCCGTGTTCCTCAAATAAAGATTCAAATGGTCATGCATAATAAAACTGGCAAACTGCTGAAATCCTGTGACATTGGCTATATGAATCACGAATCAATCTGCTGATTCACGATCGTTCAAATCTTTATTTGAGGTTTTAAAACAAACGGGGAAGAGAAGACAATGCTGAATAAAGTCGTATTTTTTTGTTATTTTTGGACCAAAATGTATTGTCGACGCTTCAAAAGAGTCTAACTAACCAACTGATGTTACATATGGACAACTTTGCATATGGACAACTTTGATGATGTTTTCATTACCTTCTGGAAATGGACAGCAAGTGGACATACACTCACATTCAAAGGAAAGCCCTCGGACTATATCTAAAATATCTTAAACTGTGTTCCGAGGATGAACGGAGGTCTTACGGGTGTGGAACGACATTGGCGTGAGTCACCCCATTCACCCCTCTACTCTCAGGGTTTATTTGGACGCTCTTTCGGCTTGCCACCCCCTGGTGGATGGGGTACCGCTTGGGAGGCATCATTTGCTCGCTTGCTTCATTCGTGGGGCTGGGCAGTGCTGTGCTGATGTCCCAGGATTGGAAAAGACCTGACGGCTTACAGCTGGGCTCATCTATTTATAGCCTTATGTAGCAGGTGCGCTGATGACGTTACCGACCAAGGATATAATACCTCCAGGTCAGTTAGATTGACGTGTTTAACCAATTCAACTCTGCACCCCACCTGTGGGTCCAATTTTGCATTATAATGTAATAATTCGAAATATACTGCAGAGCTGAAGTGTACACACTTTTTCACAGCGGGCCGTGATAAGACACTTTCCCATATGCACTTTGTGCAGCATCTCGTTTCGCTTGATCGGAGAACAGGGTTACAGTCAAGTAACCCTGAGAGTTTTCACTGTTAAACTAAAGGGGAAACTATTATACATCTTCTGAAAGAGTACATAATCTCTAGTCAAACCACAGGTGAAGAAGCAGCAGAAACAAGTGATACACTGTAAAAAAAAATTGGTTGTTTTTTGTTGGTTTAACTTAAAAAAGTAAGTAACCTGGTTGCCTTAAATTTTTGAGTTTATTGAAATTAAAAATTTGAGTTGATACAATGAAGGACATTTGTTTAATAAATAGAAACTCAAAATATTTTTGTATCTAAACCACATTAAAAAAAATGATAAATCATGAAAATAGCCCTATTTGGCATGTTTCACTGCGTAATCAGAAATAACACACACACAATTACCCAATATGCTTACAAAATCTTTTAATAATATTTTAATAAAAGTTATCCAATCTCAAAAAATGTTCATTGTATTAACTCAAAATTTCAATTTCAATGAACTCAAAATTTTAAGGCAACCAGGTAACTTTTTTTCTAAATATTTTTACAGTGTAGCAGTTTGCTTGAGCAAATGTAAAACAATGTGATTATCAAACATTAAACAGCATATAAATAAAAACTGCCTTACATTCCCAAATGAAACCTTGACCCAAGGAGAAGGAAATGACGTTGAAGCTTTAGAGGTGTTAATGGACTCGATCTGCTCCATTTGTGTTTTGATCACAACTCATAGCTCTCATCTTCACTTAACTAACGTATACGAGGGTACACTTCAAAGTGTTCTTTTATAAACTTTTTTTTGTATTAAGTAAAAGTGTACGTATAAGTTCACTTGTAGTAGAGATGCAGTGCAAATGAGAAACTTGTTGTGCACTTACTACTGTTACTCATAGTACTTATAAACGTACTTTTATATACTATATACATTATTGAAACAGTATACTTGCAAGTTATACTTACTGCAGAAAAGTACACTTAAACATATACAACATTAACAATAAACATGAACAATATAGTACACTTCATAAAAGGAACTTGAAGTATACTTTATTTTCATAAGGCTGTACTATATGAGCTCCAAATTGTTTCACAAGCTCCACAAAATCACCAAAAGGTTTAAAATTAGGGCTTTCTAAAGGCTCAAACTCAGTAAACACAATCAATCACTAAATGCAAGTCCAATAGCTCTCTTGAAATGGGGATAAATTATTGAAAAGGGAGTTTTTTGTCCTAGACACTCATTGATCCGATCCTAGAGTGTGTGGGCCAAATTAAAGCATGAAAGTCTTAAACTTCTTAATTGGGGCCACAAAGTTTAAGAGGACATGTTCAACATGACAACTCTGATAAGCAATTTCTTTGCCATTATCTCAGGTATAATGACAGTAAAACTATCCAGCCACACTGTTAATCTATGGCCCTACTTAATCATGTCAATACAGTTATACTGTTGTTTAGACCTTTGTAGCTGCAACCACAAATCCCTCTGAATCTTTCGTTCGAAATGAACGAAACTAGCAGACAACTTTAGTTTTTGAAAACAGTCCAGGCCTATAATGATGCATCTCTTTCAAAAGACTCCACAAAAGATGTTAAATTGATATCATAAACTTAGTAATATACAAAGTCCTTTCATATTTGCATTCAGTTACAGCTTATTCTGAGAGTCCTAGGACATGGAAAGGTCATTCGTTCACCCCTGATATTTCACATGAAAGTCTTTTTTGATTTTGTGGAAGGAAGGTCATCCTCAGAAAATTAGAAATTCCCCTGTCTGTTCTTTGGCATCTGAAGATCAGTGTGGTCAGCAGGTAGATCTGTCTAAACCACCACTGCAAAAAGGTCATCTCACACTGGGCCATTATTTGGGGTTCAACGATCTGATATGAACCCTGCTGGACAAGCACAAGAAAGCTGACATGATAATTTACGACACGCTGTTGTTAAGACTAGTGATCTTAAGTGATTAGAAGCTTGTTTATAATGCAGTCTGTCACCCATACATTGATTTGGTCACGCTTCATATACAATATATGTTTACAGTGCCTACCAAAAGTAGTACCTCTCAGACTGTGAGAATCAAGATTATCTGGTCTGATGAACCTCAGTTCCAAGCTTCATGCATGTAAGAAAGCACTGCTCATCGCCTGCACAATACTACCAAAGTGTGGTGATAACAGCATCATGCTGGGGGGTGGGAGGTGGGGGTGTAAGCAGCGAGGTGAGGAACCGTGAGAGGGGGCTGGTGACGAGAGCTAATGAGCGACAGCTGCGCACCATAACGGTCTTGTCTCATGGAGGAGTGATGGGAGCATAAAAGAAGAAGCAACGACAGTGCAAGACGAGAGAGGACCAGGCCTGGATTTTATGTTATGGTTTTGTTTATGGTTTACTATGTGTGTGCAGTAGTCCATGAGGCGCTGCCCGCATTACTTTCGTTTTGTTTGTTTTGTTGGATTGAAGTCTTTTAAATTTTCGCCGGTTCCTGCCTCCTTTTTCCCATATCATCGAACTTGCTACGGGGTGTTTTTCAGTGGCAGGGCCTGGGGGACTTAGCAGGGTAGACAATGACCCCAAGCACAAAAAAATGCAAGATTGGTTTATGGGAAATTTCCTTGAATGGCCCAGCCAGAGCCCAGACTTGAACCCAATTGAAAATCTCTGGAGAAATTTGAGAAATTGTCCCCATCCAACCTGACAGACCTTGAAAGAATCTGAGGAAAAGTAAAAGCTTGGCACATCATACCTAAAAAAATTAGAGACTATAATGTTAATTTAATTAATTAGTTATGGGAAAAAAGAATGTGTTAAAATTATTAACACGTTTAAGGCATTAATTAGTGCAACAACTCACTGTCTGAATTAGACTCACTGCCGTTAGAATGCATACATAAAGTGGGTACGGAAAGTATTCAGAACCCCTCAAATTTTTCTCTCTATGTTATATTGCAACTATTTGCTAAATTATGTAATTTCATAATACATTTTTTCTCATTAATGTAATATTACAAGAAAAAACTGAATTGTTGACATTTTTGCAGATTTATTAAAAAAGAAAAACTGAAATATCTTATGGTTCTAAGCAGTGGAGGACTTGAGCCCCATGCCCCTTTGAAAATGAAGATCCTCTCCTGTTCTGTCAGGTTGGATGGTAACCGTTGGTGGACAGCCATTTTCAGGTCTCTCCAGAGATGCTCAATTGGGTTTAAATCAGGGCTCTGGCTGGGCCATTCAAGAACAGTCACAGAGTTGTTGTGAAGCCACTCCTTCATTATTTTAGCTGTGTGAAGGGGTCATTGTCTTGTTGGAAGGTGAACCTTCGACCCAGTCGAAGTTCTTGAGCACTCTGGAGAAGGTTTTCGTTCAGGATATCCCTGTAATTGGCCACATTCATCTTTCCCTCAATTGCAACCAGTCATCCTGTACCTGCAGCTGGGAAAAAAAACAGCATGATGCTGCCACCACCATGCTTCACTGTGGGGACTGTATTGGACAGGTGATATTTTTCTCCACACATACCGCTTAGTATTAAGGCCAAAAAGTTATATCTTGGTCTCATCAGACCAGAGAAACTTATTTCTCACCATCTTGGAGTCCTTCAGGTGTATTTTTTAGCAAACTTTCATGTGTCTTGCACTGAGGAAAGGCCACTCTGCCATTAAGCCCTGACTGGTGAAGGTCTGCAGTGATGGTTGACTTTCTACAACTTTCTCCCATCTCCCGAATCTCTGGAGCTCAGCCACAGTGATCTTTGGGTTCTTCTTTACCTCTCTCACCAAGGCTCTTCTCCCCCGATAGCTCAGTCTGGCCGGACGGCCAGCTCTAGGAAGGGTTTTGGTCATCCCAAACATTTTCCATTTAAGGATTATAGTGGCCACTGTGCTCTTATGAACCTTAAGAGCAGCAGAATTATTTTGTAACCTTGGCCAGATCTGTGCCTTGCCACAATTCTGTCTCTGAGCTCTTCAGGCAGTTTATTTGACCTTTGCTCTGACATGCACTGTGAGCTGTAAGGTCTTAATATAGACAGGTGTGTGGCTTTCCTAATCAAGTCCAATCAGTATAATCAAACGCAGCTGGACTCAAATGAAGGCGTAGAACCATCACAATATTGTCTGCTTTTGCTAATTTTTGCCAACATAAATTACCTATAAATCCAGAGCAGAACTGTTGTGCATTCCTGAGCAACACACAGCGGTGCTTCATTTTTGTGGTGAATGAATCCACATTTCGAGAGAATCAGTTGGGTCAACCAATGATTCAACAACCCATTCAAAAAGACAGCAATTTACTTAATTCCTAAATGAATCTGCTGTTTGAACAAATAGATTATTTTTTTTATCCAAAGATACTTTTTGTAATGTATATTTGATGGCTTTGCTCATTTCACACAATAATGACTTAAAATGCTCTTTTTGGGGCCATTTCTCAGCCCAATTAGATTAGATTAATTAATTTTCCAATGTAATTAAAGAGATACTTTAGTCAGGAATACACTGCTGTTTTGTCTGTGTGAGAGAGATTCAGGGCAATAATACCCAGCAGCACCTCACACTGTGTATTACAAGCTTTTGTGATTAGCACTCTAATCTGAGATTTTTCCTCCACCCTGGTGGTCCATTTGACATTTTTAACACCCATGAGGAAGTCTTTGCTAACATTTGTGTGAGTATAAATACAAAAAAAAAAATATTTTTCTCCAAAGAGAAGAAAGAAGATTTATTTTTGTTGTTGTTGTTGTTTTTGTGAGCAATCTTTAAAATTAGGGATGTCAAATATACTAGTGCATAATATATGCGTAATATACTATAACAGTTCTACTTTTTTTTATTTATAGTAATAACATTGGCTATATTTTTTCATTTATCCGCCATAACACAAAAATAATTATTTACTGGCCAGAATATGAATATCAAAATATGTGTCCATACTTAAATACAAATAAGACATTTTGAACAACACAAGTAAATGATGACAGAATGTTCATTTTTGGGGGAACTAATCCTTTTATGTGAAACAAGCATTGGGTGAAATATTTTAGAAAAAAAAAGAAGTAATAGCAATACTATCAAGTGCACAAAAATACTGTAGTTTGATGTGACTTAAACAGTCTTTAACCTCATCAACTAAAGATATGAAAACTGTTCTCTTTAATTTTATCCCTTTAATTTATCTTTCTATCTTAATGATGCACAATTATATGGTTAGTTGGGTTGCATTTTTTGGTTGCAACCCACCAGAACCACTGTCCTATATCATAACATCTGAGGTAATGAGTCTGCTAGGCATTCTTTCCAAATACTTTGCATTTAGGGAGATTGCAGGCTCTCATGTAACTTTGAGGTTGTGGAATGCTCCACATTATTTACTCCACAAAATTTTCCCTCATTTGAGCATCCAAGGAAATCCCTCAAAATGAATCACTGAAAACAATGAGAAGACTTGAAAAGCATTCTTATATTTGATTATGTCCAGACCTAATTCCACAAAGCAGTGAGGGGAGGTGGTGGGGGAAGCAAGAAAGAGGCATATTTTGAGATATAAAATGGGTGATAATGGCTGCTAACAACATTGAACCAGAACAGGAAGCTGAGAGCGATAATAATCGTACAACATATGCCAAGCTCGTCAATGAACTAAAGGTTCTGCTTATTTAAACTGGCATATACTTCAAGGAGTCCAAAAAATCTAACAGCACAGCCTCCAAATTCCTCCATACAATACATTTTTTTTGTTATGAAAGGATGTATATTCAACTCTCCAGACAGATGTTTCAACTTTCCTGGAGGTGTTCAGTTTCATTTGCCTTGAGGCAAGATTTTTGACGATTTGTAGAACAATACAAAAGCAGAGTGACAATGCCAGAAGCCGAAAGATAAGCTGTCAGTTGGATGGATGTGTTTGCTTAAGGAACGTGTTGAAGGAGAAAGAGCTTAACTATAAAAACATATTAAATTACATTCAGCAGTCTTCTTACCTAGGTCTCCTGAAGGTAAGGCCATATTGCTGGCATGCTAGGCCGACAGTAGGCGTGTACACAATGGGCATGAATCTCTCTACATCTGAGATCAAGATCCGGTAGAACAGCTTCTCGTTACGGTCCTGAAGGCCCATCAGAAATACGTATCTGTAAGAAAATGAAACATACATACAACAACATGCATTAAAGCCATGACCTTTTTATAACAATAGTCAGCAAATGCTAAAGTAAAGGATAATAAGAATGCAACTAAAACTAGAAAGCAGGACAGACACAGGGTACAGAGAGTATCTTTAGGACCTTCGCTGGGATTACTGCTCCATATTTAAGGGAGGATTACCCAAACCACATACCAAACCATTTAAAGCTGGCGTCACAGCTTTAGATTTTATTTTGGTCATTTTGTTGTTAACGTTTCCTGCCAAAATGGAGCTTCTCAAAACAGTGACAGGCAATCGGAGCAAAATGTCAGACACATTTGTTTAATCGGTCAGCCCTCTTCAATTCTTAATCTGTGACTACGACAGAGAAGGACAAGATTTCAGCAACAACAGTCAGCAAGTGTGACATCCCTGACCTATTTTTGAGTCGTTCTGATTCAGCTAGTGTGACACCAGCTTAAAGCAGAAACAGACAAGCCAACGTCCACAATTGAGTAGGAAGGTGAGTAAAGGCAATATGAGGACTGCGGAGAAAATGGTTGAGACAGAATGAAAGAAAGACTAATAATAAACTAAATGCTGAGGAAATCACTCTGATAAAAAGTATAGAAAATCCCCTTAAGGGCCCTATTTTAACGATCCAAGCGTATGGTGCAGGTGCTCTTAGAGTGTGTTTGAATCCACTTCTGCTAGTTTAACAATGGAAAAAATGGTTGCCGTGCCAGGCGCATGGTCCAAAAGGGTTGTACCGAAAGAGTCATGGGTGTGTTTTGGGTGTGTACAATAAACCAGACTACAAATCAGATCAGACTGTTATCTCCCATTACCTTTAAAAGCCAGGTGTGCTTGCACCATAACACGGATTCACTGAAAAATATAGACACTCTCAACCTAATGAGTCAGTTTAAATACATGTGTGCATTGCCATGATTGGTCAAATAATTTGCCAATTCAATTTGTCACTAATGCAAATAGGTAAGTATTTCTGATACATGCTATAACTATCCATATGATATGTAGGCCTTTTTATCTTTTTGTACACAATAAAAACCTTTTACATTGTAATCCTTTTATTTGTAATATTTGGCATGTTTGTGTGCTGCTGCAAGTCCCTGTTTGTGTAAGTCCCTGTACACGTTGTGCACCCATCTATAGGCACAAATTAGTAACACGCCTTTAAAATAACAACAACAAGAAAAAATGACTTTAGACCAGGTTTTGTTGGTCAATGACGCAATCGTTTTCAGTTGCCTCAAAGTAGCAACACACCAATAATGCAATTTTTGGAAAGTACTGCATAATACATAGTACAGCATAACTTTCGGTAATTATAGTGTAACTATAAAGTAAGTATATGGGAACAATATGTAATATTGGGGGAATAAAGGGGTAACTATTAGGAAAATTTACAAATGATTTATACTGTAAGTATTTTTTTAATTAAGGGGTAATTATACTGTGAGTATTTTTTAATGAAGGGGTAATTATACTGTAAGTATTTTTTAATGAAGGGGTAATTATACTGTGAGTATTTTTTAATGAAGGGGTAATTATACTGTAAGTATTTTTTAATGAAGGGGTAATTATACTGTGAGTATTTTTTAATGAAGGGGTAATTATACTGTGAGTATTTTTTAATGAAGGGGTAATTATACTGTAAGTATTTTTTAATTAAGGGGTAATTATACTGTAAGTATAGTTGTGTTTTGGATTTTAAATACCATATAAATATAGCTACATGATATTATATATATATATATATATATATATATATATATATATATATATATATATATATATATATATATATATATATATATATATATATATATATATATATAATAAGTTAAAAAAGTCACAGTATGTTAATTTATATATTATATATAACAAATTAAAATACTGTGATTTTTTTTTACTTTTATTATTATTATTATTATTATTATTATTATTATTATTATTATTATTATTATTATTATTATTATTATTATTATTATTATTATTATATCATATGATATTGTTTTTATTACCACATTGGGAGATTTCTTATTTTGATGTAACAAACATTTGTATTGTAAAGTTGGTTGACAGCATAGGGAGATTCAGTTAGATTCACACTCACACTCACATTCACATCAGATTCAATATCAGAAGATAGAAATTACATAAAAATGCCAACCAAAGTAGCTCAGAAATGACCAAACCGTCACATTAAAAAGTCTTGACCATGTGCTGGTGCTTGAAACAAAGCTCAAGAATAGAATAATTGGGGGTTTTCCCTGCTTATGTCAAAACGTTAGGAAAAATACACAAAAAATGCCCCCAGAGATCTTAGACACAAGTTCCTTGTTATAGAAATACGTTCAAGAGAAATACGTTCATGTTCTACATCTGACCCAAATTACCAAGACCACGTCACATTCCCCATCAGTGCGAGCAAGCTTTCCATCAAGGCAAGAGCATAATATCTCTCTTGTTTGGCTCAGAAAAAGTGTGCCCACCTTCCTCAGGCAGAAGGAAACTAACAGATGTTTACCAGGACTGTAAAGTGCACAAGGTGGGATGAGAACAAATCTAACTCTACCTGAAAGTGTCAGCTCTATTGTGACAGACAACAAATTTAGACCACAGTGCTCTGAGGGTGAAAGGTGTGAGTGATATTTTGGCACCTTGTTACCTAACAAGATCTCATGAGAGTCAACCAAATGTCATTCTTGAGACTCGCCTCAGCTAGAACCTGGCTGGACTGGCAAAGCCAACTGCTGTAAAGCTCTATGAATTCCCAATAAACTATTGGGAGTAATGGCTTTCACAGAGTTTATACTGTTATTATATTGTGAAGGGGAAAGGAGTACTTTAAAATGAGGTGCTTAGACCATGTTAACAAGCGTGATAATTCTGGGAACATTTTCTTTGCATTACTTTAATTTAGACATACTTTCTTTATGTAACAGGTGTCTAAAGTATTCGGTAACTAATTAATAAATGAATTGCTGTTGGTGCAAATAGTTTATGGCTTTGTATCAGTAGAAACCCTGCAGTATATTTAAATGATTGTGCCCCCCCCCCCCCCCCAATTCCCCCTGAGGCAAGAGATTAATGCATTTGATTGCTGAAAAATTCCTCCGATGACGCAAATTGACGATATTTGCGTCATCTGAGGAATTTTTGGCCAAAGGCTAAAGACTACAGCCAGTAGAGGGAGCCATTTCCGCATGTTTTCAAACTGTGCATGGGGTATGGGAGATCGCACTCACAGCTCAGCTCGCAGCTGCAGCCATTCATTTAAATGGAGCTATGCTGAGCAATGTAAGTGTTTTAACTTCTCAAATTAATTTCTATGAAAGTAAATCTTCCAAAGGCATGAACTGAAAGCGCGCCAGACTGCACATGCGCCGTGAATGTATGCCGCGGTCGTGATTACCTCAGCTCTCATCACGAGAGCTCATTCAGCTCATTCATGACGTTAAATGTAATCTGACTCCTGCAGTGTTAGTGCTGTGACACTTGCGCGGTGACTCACTCATTATATTAAACAGACACGTTCAGTATTTAATTGTAGTGTCTGTTCTCCAACTCAGTCACAGTAATCCTGTAGCAGTGGCTTTGGGAGTGGCTTCACAGGGCAGTGAAGCATTCTGGGAATTGTTGATTTTCATCCCCATGAGAAAAAAATACATTTTCTGTCTTTCCTCAGTCTAGAAGGCACCAAATTCAAAAATAATTTCACATTTCTACTACATTAATGACCCAGTTTACATATTCATCTTCCCAGCGCTGAAGTACCCTTTTAAGCAGAAGATTAAAAGTTTGTAAAGGATGGGTTGTGGTGTATTTTCTTTAAAATACTGACCAGTTTCTTCTTGTTTTCCGTATTTGTTCAATTCAACCCAGAAAAGGAACTTAATAGTTCTCTAGATAGGAATTGTCTTCCATTCATAAATGAATGAATGAAAGAATGGATATTATCATCTGTAGCAGATTTGGGTGGCTCGCCATCAAACTTGAAGTTTTTCAGATAACAGATGGTACGAAATAAAATCTATTTGAACACTTATCTACACTCCTAAGCTTTTCTCAACTGTATTTCTTTGACTCAGATCGCGAAAATTAGCTTACGTCTTTTCTCCTCTGTCATTCTCAGCTCTCTCTCTCGATGTTACGCAAGCACGCCCATATAAACTCATGCAGGGCGCGTGATGACGGAGAGCTCTCATTAGTCAGTCACTAATCAACGAAATAACTTAAAATCAACTTTTCTTTAAACGTTCTTGATTAACTTTTACACTTATTTTCAACATTTATAAGGGAAATATGATGTTAATAAAATGTGAATAAATAAAATGTAACTCCCTTTATTTAATCCGGGGTTAAATTTATTACGGCATATTTCTTTCTTTCTTTTGAGCCACTGTGACAGGCATTCTGCAGACATTTTGCTCATCCCTAAGTTTTGATCATTCATTTGTATTTCTTATTTCACTTACTTTGTATAGTATTTATAATCAATATTATTCTATTAATGATCCTGCAAGTTTAACATGATGGTGGTCCGACAGTGAGCCTGAAGTGGTGGTCTGATATCTGTAAATCTGATTTTACTATCTGGGATTTTGCTTACAGTTTTGTACCCCCCACTTTGAAAATGTCTCCTGCACCCCTGGATCCACACTTTCTATGCTGCTGTATGTGTAAGGCTACACAATATTCAAGAAAAGTTTAATAATACAATATGTGATATGATACTGCTTTAATAAAATGGTATGGTAATGAGGTACAACAATAGTGTAAAATCAATTAAAATGATGTATATTAATATATGTTAAAACTGAAAATGATACAAGCCAAATGTTTTTAGTTCGTTTGGCAATAAATCATTAACAGCATCTGCAGGTGCCTTGGGCTGAATCCTCCTTTCATTAGTTTGTTATGAGAGTGTCCTGATGGCTTGTTAATCATCTCACATATGCATACATCACCTAAACTCATCATTCAGTTGTTGCAAGTCATTGTGAAATATGCAAATCATGATTTGTACAATTTGATACATTGCGCAGCCCTAATGTGTAAGTATTTGTAGTGATATAAGTAAAAATGCTGACACCAGTCAAGTACTTATTATAGCAAAAATTCATTCCGAAGGATCCCGATGTTAGAGAAAAATGGATTCAGTTTATTTTTACGAATGTCCTAGTCATGTCAGTACTGACTTGCATTGTAGCTTACATTTTACCAGCGACTGTTTTAAGAACAAGTCATAATAAGATACTGGCTTTGCCCAAAAACTTTTGCTTAAAGGTCAAGCTGTGCCAACTGTAAGTAATACATTTACATTTTTAATCCGTAATGACAAGTTAAATTCATAATGAATAATCCTATTTTTACTTTAAAGAACATTCCCTTTATGATGGCTGATGCTGTCAACCATATAGTGCGAGGTTATCTGGAAAATATAATGGACCAAAACTCCGATTATAGGGACACTCTTACACTACACAATTCATCTCTTACTGTATTTATATGGCGTTTGCATGGCTAGTTATGGTGAAAACATTTTGTGAGAGTGCGAAATTGCATTGTAATGACGAAATCACTGCATTCACATGATCAACAGACTATCTGCTCGATGCTCATCACTGCAACCTCACATGTGATGGGAATAGATCTAAATACAAAATAATCAAAAATTTTCACGATTCATTCATTTTGACAGCTTAAAATGTAGTAAAAGTATTTGAGAAGGTTCCACATATAATACTTATTTCATATACAAAGATGTCAGCCAATCACAGCAGTGGGTATTTACACTAAAGCAGACTAAAGCCTCGTTTCCATCAGAATTACCCGGAATAATTTGTCCCAAGAACTTTTTACCCAGGAACACTTTTCCCCCCAGACATGTCGCTGTCTGTGTTTCCATCGTGGTCTAAAATACTATTAAGATTAATCCGGTGACATAGAACTGTGCAACTGAAGTAGCTTGTCTGTTTGATCGGACCACACGGACCAGCCTTCACTCCCCACGTGCATCAATGAGCCTTGGCCACCCATGACCCTTTCGCCGGTTCACCACTTGGACCACTTTTGATAGATTCTAACCACTGCAGACCAGGAACACCCCACAAGAGCTGCAGTTTTAGAGATAATCTGACCCAGTCGTCTAGCCATCACAATTTGCCCCTTGTCAATCTTGTTCAAATGTTCGGACAAAATGTTCACTTCCTGTCTAATATATCCCACCGATTAACAGGTGCTGTGATGAAGAGATAATCAGTGTTATTCACTTCACTGTTCATAATGTTATGCCTGATCGGTGTATAGACTATTAATATATGAAACATTATATTATTTTTTTAATTTTGCATTATGTAATGAATATAGCTCAAAGATCTCTATTCTTTCTATTGTATTGTATGACAGAGACTTTTCAGACAGGTTTCAGAGGCTATGCTGCACTTTGTTAAAGGGGGGGGTGAAACACTCAGTTTCAGTCAATCTCATGTCAATCTTGAGTACCTATAGAGTAGTATTGCATCCTTCATATCTCTGAAAAGTAAGAAATATAGGCTGTACCGAGTCTTTCTGGAAAAAACGAGCCCCTGGAGGCGTATCGTGTGGGCGGAGCTAAAGAATGACGAATGCGCACAAAGCGGTGACGTCATCAAGCGTGGAGAAACCCATGGCTATCGATCGGATTCAGCTAATACATATATGATCCAGAATCACATTCGGAGGCTGAAATATATTGAACAGGAGAAACAGCAACAGCAGGACGTCCGTCTCTGTGGTATGTACTGTATTTAGTGGCCTGTCAACATTTGTGTCTTTACTCGCAGTTTATGAGAACATGATTCGGTTTATGGACTATTGGATGCGACTAAACCTTAGCAGTAGCAAGCAAAACGGTTTTGCACGTCAGAGTAGTGTAACGTTATACATAGAACAACAAAGGAGTAACCGTTAGCGCATTTGAATGACAAAGCACGCGATCATGTCGTTTACTGATGTTTACTCACGCGACGATAACCAACAGCACAGACATTTGAAGCAGTTTTACTCACCGGCTGCTTCCAAAGCAGGACCGAACCTTTATCGCTGGGACCGCTCTGTCGAAAACACACTTCTTTGGTATGATTTAGTGAAGTCCTGTGACAGCAGTGACCGTGGAAATCCACTTTGCGACACGACTGAAGCGATGTTGTGAAGCTTCCCGTCATTTCTGCGTTCAAATCGGTTCAAATGCAGCTCTGCCTTCCCGGAATGCTGTGCTGAAGCGTTGAAGTTGCTTGATGTCACCCATAGGAATTAAGTGGAGCGCGGCGCGGACTATAACTGACATAAGTGTTCACGGACGACTGGATCTGCACCTGAGCGAGTGTTTATGGGCGTGCATTTCTTCTTTCGCTCTAGTCACGCGCGCGCGCACCCTACCGGGAGAAGAGCCCGTACGGCCCATACAAGGACATTCCGCTCTATCGACGTCAAGCCGACCCATTCTCGAAAAAAACTCTCCGAAACTTGTGAGAAACCGGAAGGAGTACTCCATCAAACGTCCAAAATTTGTTTTTGAAACTTTGTCTAAGTTTAGGATGGAAATCCAAGTCTTTAACAGTGTAAAAAGCTCAGTATGCATGAAACAGCATTTCACCCCCCCCCCCCCTTTAACAGATTGTCAAAACTATTTGTTGTGTTTATCCAAGCAAATGAATGTAAAAAAAAAAACTTGAAATATGTTTGTTAAAAATGTTGGCGGACTGCCTGTCTCTTCACAAAATTCAGGCAGCAAAACATCAAAATAACTTTGATAGTCTGGGAAAGGCTCCCTCATTGCTCAAGCAGTCAGAAATATGAGTGCCAAGGTCAGGGTCGTTCGTCTGAAAGCGACCCATCCAGAAATAAACTGCGTCCACTATCTGCAACCAAAGACTGTTACGTGACTAGTAGCCTTGAGATATGACAGGAACATATATTTTTTTTAAAGTCAGGCATGCAAAACATGGGTTGCAAAACAGATCCCTTGCAGGGACTAATCAATTCTGTGAAAATGTGAATTCACAAGATTGATTAAAGACCTATTGATGTTATTTGGATGACAATCTGTTAATGCTTTTTATGTCTCATCAACTCTTGATGTCCCTTTGCTTTGCAGTTCAGAAAAATAGGGAAAGCAAAAAAGAGAAGAAAATGAAAATCATTCTTGCTGGAACAAAGGATCTACTTATATTGTGCAAATGGGAAAGAACATAACACTATAACACTTTTGCATAACATGTCTGTGATCTGTTGGTGTGAAATTTAGTCAAAGAATACAACTCATGGATTGGACAGAGTAATTCTGATGAAGCAGGACTGAGAGCAACAGTATGGACGTCAGTATTCATTTCTTCACCTGTCCAAGTCATCCTTTTTCAGCTCGTAGTTTCTGAGGACCCGCAATACTTGCACATCCTGGCTGAGGAAGCAGGGAGGCAACAGCCCATGAATGCCCAGCTGCAAGCGCTCTTCCAGGGAGAAGGCCATCCCCTGCAGAGAGGACATAGGAAAGTCAACTATTAAAGACCCCCTGTGGTGAAAATCAAGTTTTTAATGTTATGTATGTGTCTATGTGGTGTTTTTAATATGCTTTAAGACAAACCATGTGCAAATTCATAAGTCAACACCATTGCTGAGTATTTTCTTCTTAAAGTTGCAGTGAAAAATAGTCTCAAAACAGTTTGAAATCACCAATGTTTCTTGCATCAGAAACTACCTTGCATGATTGCTTGGTGTATTTACTTGTTACCATACCAATACTATATAGAGAAAAAAAAATTAAAAGCTATTAGTGAACAATTATTTAGCCATAGCAAAATTACTTGTAAAAATGAATGTGGTAAATAATAAATACTCTAAACCACAAGTGGATTTACACAAACGGAGAAAGTTAAAAAAGTGTTTGGTTGTGCCCTGCTTTCCCATATTTTACTATGTTACGATGAACTAATTCTCCAATTGGTTTGTGAAAATTAATTGGATAACATTAGTAACAAATTATTAGCTGATTTGATAACTTAGTCAAGCAAAAGGATAAGGATGTTGTAGAGTGTGATACATAAAACACATAACCATTCTGATACATCAACTTGTATACAAACCCGTATGAGTGAGTGGATGCGGGTCTTATTTGCATATTCATGCATATTCCACTTGTACTAAATGAAGCATGGGTGACATATGGGTTATTTTAAGGCATTCTTTTTTTTAACAGGAATTAATTTTTTTTAAATATGGGACACATTTTTTGACTACAGGTGGATGTAATTACTACAGTTACTGACCACTGAGAGCTGACACTAATGTGCACTGTTACATTTAAAATAAGACAATAATGTGACTTTTACTTCAATAATGTGACTTTTTAAAAATGGATACACACACACACGCACGCACACACGCATGCACGCGCACACACACACATACACACACACACACACACACACAATTTAATAGATATTAAAAGAATCCACAGCTTTTACTTAAATACAAATGCTATTATAGTAATAAGAAACATATATACTTTGCATTCATCTCAATAATTAATCTTTACTCAGCTAAGCTTTAGCAGCTGTATTATTAAAAGACTGTTTTGAAAAGCTTAAGTAAATCCCTATCCGTGTGTCTCAGATGACTTAAAAGGTCTTTTGTTGCTGTTCTCATAGAGTTCTCTTCCACACTCACTGTTTGTTATGCTGAGGAAGTCTGTAATGCAAGCAAAGCCTAAGAAAGGTCACAGAGGTCACGGTTGGATCACACTGCAGTGTGGTGCACAGCCAAAAGGCCAAGACTGCTGCTTTGCTGCTGCGACCCTCGACATTTACCCTGACCCTGACCTCTACAGAGTAAATGCTACAGCCAGGGAGCCCTGAGTTCGTATTACAAGACTCATGAATGTCTGTCATGAGCAAAAGCTGTGGCATTTGAAGCTAGCCTGTCTTTTCCTTAATGACAGACTTGCATCATCATTGCGCCTCTGGCTACTCCTTCAGAGGAACCACTAAGGAAGGCCCAAAACCCAGAAAGGCTGTGCTAGATTTGCTTTTTTAACAAGTATATGCAAGCTTGGCTTTTCGGCCCTTTTTCATCTTATGTTAAGTGGTCTGTTTGTAAAAAAAAAAATGATTTTGGCCTCATAAACATGAGAAGACTAGTCTGCACACGTGCAATAAGATGTGGTGTTCACGCAATTGAGACCCAAAGAAACTTGCCATGTAAACATTCTGAGAATTTTTCTGCTGCTTCATGAGAGGTAAATCAAATGTAATATATATATATAAAAAAGTAGTTTTACTATTTATTGAAATGTAAAATCCTCAAACTTCCTTGGACAAAACTCATTTGTGACATCTACACATATAACTTTTTGGCTTCTAAAAATACAGACTTATTATTCAGAAGCCAATGGATGCTATTTTTTTAGCTTCTATCGTGTCTGTCATTTTCTGAAGATAACTGTGCAGTGAGCCACTAATGGTTTGTATTTAAGAGCCTCAAAAAGTCACCGCCATCTTGCCAGGTCTGAATTGCAACCTTGCAACGGACATTCTATTTTCTCTATTCTGGTTTATATCCCTAGACACTTATGATTACATCAGATTTCCTTTCTGTTGGTTTGTAGGGTTATTAAAACACTAAATATACTGTATATTAGAGACTGGAACTGTGTTGAAAACATATCCAAGACAACTTTGACTTAAATAAACATTTAATTGACCTCTACTGACACAAGCGAATGCCTAAAAGTGCTTGCTAATCGTGTAACTAGTGATTCGAAAAGACTGAAGATGACTTGCAAGCAACAGCATAACAACAGGGATTCTCACTGAGAACGGCTCAACCAAATATAATTACTCGAACAGCTCTACAAACACTGAATGGTTCCTTGTGTCATATGTGTAATGGAGACATCGGTGGAACCGGGCCCAAGCGGCAAATTAACGTCTCTGACAATGGAGCTGTGGGCAGAACTCCGGAGGGCACGTCCACAGGCCCCAGGACTGGCATTCTGATCACAGCCACGGATGACTGGACTGGGGAAAGTGGTCTGTTTGATGGCACGCATGGATGGCAAGATTAGAGCAATGAGTCCTGGCGGGGCTGGCGTGGGAACTGGTGAGGTGCTTGGCGCTGGTTAAGAGCGACTCTGCTTTGACACCAAGTGGAGTGTGAGACTTGCAAATTTTGCTCTATACCTAACACAACAGTAGCGCTGCTATCAAAAAGGGTTGCAAACTGTGGCATATGAAAAGATTAAAAGACAAGTAAAAAGTGTGTATTGTCCAGATGGATGCATCATTTAATAGCACTTTACCTACTAATAGATTGTTTACCCAAAACTTACATTTTGTCATATTTTACTCACCCTCATCTCACTCCAAACCAGTAGGGCTGCACAACTTTGTCAAAAAATAAATAAATAAAATAAAACCTCTGCTGTGCTTGTTTGTACAGCTGTCCAGTCTGGCCCAGATCTTTGTGACTACATATCAATACGTAAACTATATATACACTGTAAATACACTGTAAAATAAACATTTTAATCTGTGCACTGTAAAAAAAAATGTGGTGGTTTTTGTTGGTTTAAAAAGTAAGTAGCCTGGTTGCCTTAAAATTTTTAGTTTTATTGAAATTAAAAATTTGAGTTGATACAATGAAGGAAATTTATTTAACAAATAGAAACTCAAAATATTATTGTATCTGAACCACATAAAACATTTGATAAATCATGAAAATAGCACTATTTGGCATGTTTCACTGCGTCATCTGAAATAAAACACACACAATTATCCAATATGCTTACAAAATCTTTTAATAATATTTTAATAAAGGTTGTCGAATCTCAAAAAATGTTCATTGTAATAACTCAAAATTTTAATTTCAATGAACTCAAAATGTTAAGGCAACCAGGTAACTTTTTTTCTAAATAATTTTTTACAGTGTGGGATTATTATTAGTATTACTAAATTAAAATATTAAACAAACTAGGAAATATTACTACTGTAAAATTTTACTGTAAAATAAAAAAAAAACAGCAAAAAAAAAGTAAAAGTTGAAGCTAAAATCAAAATACTAATATTCGTGGCTTATTTGCTTTCAAAGACAAAGCCATCAAGCTTTTATTTTGGCTGAATGGAACGGAAGTAGCAACAGATATTTTCTTCCATATCGTGATGTACCCAAGTTTAACAAGATTTTCAAGGAGAAAAATAGATGCTGGGGACTCGGTTCTATTCTCTAGTTGATTCAATTTTGAGATGTTGGCATGGCCTTCAGAAATAGACCAGATTAACATGAGTTTGCAGGGTTAAAGCAAAATAAATAATTAGACCTACAGTAAATACAGTCTTTTTCAAGATCCTTTTTGTTATCCAGTCTGATTAAACATTACAAAGTTAGAATTTTGTTAAACGAAAAATATGCAAGGATGAATTGTTCACAATACGATCTCTAGCATGCATTTAGTAAATTGATAGGGTGAAGCCATTGTGAACATGTCATGATGACTTTAAAGCTTTGTTTGTTGTTGTTGATAACAGCTGGATTATAAGCACTTGCATCCAAATGTGTGTTATACTGTAAGCAACCCAAACTCAACAGATGCAGAGATGAGTTCTTGTAGAACTAAAAAAAAGTAGCAAATATATTTATTTAAATAAATTGCAGCCTTATTTGCGATTTCTGCTTCTTTTTTTATTCATCATGCAGCCCTAAAAATATTTATAACTTTTTCTTTCTGAGGAACACAAAAGAATGGCATCCAAACAACACAGGGACATCTCACCATCATCTTCTTTTTTCTTGTTCTTTTTTTCTTCTTTTTTTACAGAATAAAGAAAATGCATATGATAATGGGTAAATTAAGACCTAAACTGATATCAGAGGCCCTGCCATGTTTATTAGCTCAGGTTGTTACAGCTTTGCTTTTTGTAGCAATAAAGGGACAGGCAGGGCAGGAATGTGTGAATGCTTCCACATGTGCAACAGCCACATAAAAGACGCCAGTGTGTTGTGCGTCAACGTGTGTTATGCCCACACAAGCTCAAGCAAGGAGAGCTGCTGTGCATGCCAACCTGTAATATCAAGATCAATGCAACCACTCCTCTATTTTGCCCATGACCAGCACCACCCCAAACACAGCACTATAAGTTACTACTTTGTGGCAAACATTAAAGCCTGGTTTTTGACTGATAAATAAGTCTACAGCTTTCAAAAGCTTATCGTAGCTTCAAGCAAGAGGTCACGTTGAAGAACTCGGGGATTCCAATTTAAACAACTCAATCTGAATCCTGAAATTCCCAGTACTTGTACGCGGAAAAAGTTGCAGCTGCTTCACAGAGTGCCAAAAAAGCACCAAGGCAGAAAAGCAAAGCAAAGCTGTTCTTCAATGGAACTTTACAGTGGGAGTAATGTTTTTTGATCATGTAATGGAGAATACATGAGAGTCCGTGAAGCACATCACTGTCAGTGGCACTATAATGAGCCGCTTTGGATGAAGTATTGCATTTTGTGATCTCACTGATGAGAAACGTTTTAGCTGAGCCATTGCATAACCTCTGCTTCCAAAAATCCATTCTTGTTCATTGAAATGTGACTTTTCTTATCATATATTCTGGACATACTTAATGTTCTTGGAGTGAGACCAAAGCACTGCTAGGTGTTTCTTCAACTTTGTCTACTTGTATGTTGGGTTGGTCTCTATTTTATAAAAACAGATAAAAATACTGAAATATTTTATACAATGGAATTGAAAATGTGGTGTGAATTTGCATCACCTTAAAAAGCTGTTGTATATTCATAGAGGACAACTAAATGTCTGATCATTCGAATGATAAATGAGCGTGTGAAAAGAGTATCTTAAGATAATTTATTTTCTAAAATTCCACAGGGCCAAAGTCCCTATAGTTGAAGAAACACTCAACTATGCATACATACACATACATACAGTAGTCCAACATTCACACATCAAACATAACTGCAAATCTTGCTCCAAACGGAAATCATGGTGTGAAGCAGGGCTCGCTACTTGACCCTTTTCAGATTCTCAAAATAAGAAAGGGACGTGAGAAAGGAAATCGTTCATGTCAGTCTAATATACACACTGGCTCGATTTCTGAGAAAGAGATCAGAGGCAAAGTTTTTCTTCTGATTGTGCTTCTCACATTTCTCTTATGTCCAAGTCCTTCATCTAAGTGAAAACACTTAAACGTTTTCTAAGAGAAAGCTTTGACCTGATAAAACAACCATGCTAAGTGATCAGACACAGAGGATGACAGAGGATGTTTTTTTCCCAGCTATCTGAGACTCATCTTGCAAATTGCTATGTCTATATCCTTTAACAAGTGTGATCACAGCGGAACATTAAAATCTACTTGACACCGTCACTGAACCAAAGAGAGCAGTTGTCATCTGCTTTATAAACAGTCCACACAGAATTATTATTTATGTGTTAAAATCATTCAAATTATCACAGAAGTACTGGAATAAAAGTTTATCATATGGATTTAACCAATGTCTACGGTAGTAATCAAAATACAATAAATCGCCGTTTGAAAGTAACTTGATGTTTCAGATTGTATCAATTACACAACTACCCCAATAGGGGGTGAAAAATGACTGTTAAAAAAGTATTTTTCATTAAATCATTCTTTTAAGAGATTAAAAATGCTGCTTCGTCTGTGGCAATAGCCTTGTGGTTAGCGCGCCGACATGTAACACAACTGCACCTCTGACGATCCGAGTTTGATACGCTGCTCAAGGTTCTTTCTCTACTGTCCTATCCAATAAATGCATAAACTTAAAAAAATGCTGATTCATCCATTAATGAAACAAGTGAAGTCTTTATGAGTGAGTCATTGAATCATTCATTCAAACCAATTTTTTTAAACAATGAATTCAAGCCAATTAAAATATTTAGACTGCAACAATTAACATTTTGTCAGAACCTCTAAATTACATTTGATTTAGTTTAGCTGTCTATTCATAAACTTAAGAGAATCGTGATCTCTTTTTTAAACAATAAAATAAAAGTGATTCTCAATTTATCATGCATAAGGGTCATTTTAAAGGGTACATTTAAAAGGTGTAAGCGGACTCACTCATGTGAGAAAAAAAAAATCACATGGTTCCAGCAGAATTTATCACAGGGTATAACTCAGACTAGACTTTTCCAGCTGGCCAAACAGGGAATGAATGAGCACATGCTATTCTCATAAACACCCTCATTGCTTAAATAGCTGTATTAATGCCATGCATCTTCCCACGTTCTTCAGTCCACAAGCAGCCATTTCAGAGCTGTAATAAAGCCAAGAAGGATGTGACTTCTAGGACACAGGCAAAAAGCAACGCGTGGAGATAGTGTGGTGGATTTTGTATTGGCCTAAAGCATATACATCAGATTTGGTGGAGTTGGTACTGCGATTAAATCTGAATGTTTGCTATTTCGATATCCTCAAGAAGCAAGCTATGAGACATCAGAATAGTTTATGAAAAGTATAGTTCACCCACAAATTTAAATCCTAATCATTTACTTTCCCTCAAAACCTGTTTCGTTTGCAGAACACAAAGTAAGTTTTTGCCCAATCAATAAGGGTCAATGAGGTCCAAAACAACATTGAACCACATTGACTTTGATTGTATGCACACACAAAATATGAAAATAAAAAATATATATACATATTTTTAAATCAAGGACACTGCTGTTCCACGGAAAAAATAAATGTATGAGTATAATTTGATGTATTTCTGAGTCAAAAAATACTCCTTCCGGTTTCTCACAAGTTTCAGAGAGTTTTTTTCAAGTATGGGTCGGCTTGACGTTAATAAGAGCGGAAGGTCCTTGTTTGGGCCGTACGGGCTCTTCTCCCGGTAGGGAATGGCGAGCAAGCGAAGACACCTGAGCCAATCCATTACCGGCCAATTGTAGAGGCGAGTACATAGTCGGATACAGGCTCCACTCGAAGATTGTAGAATCTGGCAAATGTGTTCAGTGTCGCCCAGCCTGCAGCTCTACAGATGTCTGTTAGCGGAGCGCCATGCGCTAAAGCCCAAGAGGAGGCCACACTCCGAGTGGAGTGTGCCCTAACCCCAAGGGGCCATGGGTGCCCCTGCTGCTGGTATGCCAAAACAATGGTGTCCACAATCCAGTGAGACAACCTTTGCTTTGAGAGAGCCTTCCCTTTCAGCTTCCCACCATAACAGACAAAGAGCTGGTCGGAGGTCCTGAAACACTGCGTCCTGTCTACGTAAGCGCGGAGAGCACGTACTGGACAGAGCAGTGCGAAGGCTGGGTCTGCCTCCTCCAAGGGCAGCGCTTGCAGGTTCACCACCTGGTCTCTGAACGGAGTGGTGGGAACCTTGGTCACATATTCAGGCCTCAGGATTAGGTGAGAATCGCCCGGCCCGAATTCCAGGCACACTTCATCAACCGAAAAGGCCTGCAGGTCCCCTACCCTCTTGATGGAGGCCAACGCGGTCAGAAGCGCTGTCTTCATAGACAAGAACTTAACATCTACTGACCGCAAAGGCTCAAATGGGGCCCTCTGAGAGGTCCCAAGAGGGTATGAGAGGAGCACGAGGAGGATGTAGTCTCCTAGCGCCCCTCAAGAACCTGATGACCAGGTCGTGCTTACTTACCGTTTTCCCGTCCAAGAGGTCATGATAGGCGGCAATAGCGGCCACATAAACCTTCAGGGTGGATGAAGACAGCCTTCGATCCAACCCTTCTTGGAGAAATGACAGCACCGACCCGATCGGGCATTTCCATTCCTCTTGGCGAGAAGAACAACAGCTGATGAAGAGGTTCCACTTCAACGCATAGGCCTGTCTCATGGACTCGGCCCTAGCGGAAGTGATGGTAGCCACCACCAGAGGTGGTAGGGTACTCAAACCTGCCGCGTCCCATCCAGGAGCCACACGTAGAGGTTCCAAAGATCAGGACATGGGTGCCACAGGGTGCCCCGTCTCTGAGAGAGGAGATCCTGTCTCAGAGGAATTAGCCAGGGAGGGGCTGTCGCAAGGAGCACTAATTCTGGGAACCAGGTTTGGCCGTGCCAATACGGGGCGACCAAGATGACCTGCTCCTTGTCCTCCCTGACCTTGCACAGAACACGTTCAAGAAGGCTCACTGGGGGGAATGCATACTTGCGTAGGCCCTGCGGCCAGCTGTGCGCCAGTGCATCCGTGCCTAGTGTGCCCTCGGTAAGGGAATAGTACAGGTTGCAATGGGACAAGTCGTGGGACTTAGACTTAGACTTAGACTTAGAAAACTTTAATGTCCTCAGAGAGGGCAAACAGATCTACCTGCGCATCCTCGAACTGATCCCAGATCAGCTGGACCGACTCAGGATGGAGTCTCCACTCCCCAAGGATTGGCTGAATCCATGAGAGCTCGTCGGCTGCACGGTTCAGGATCCCCGGGATATGGACAGCACGAATGGACCTCAGGCACTTCTGACTCCATAACACGAGATGGCGAGCGAGTTGAGACAGGCGGCGGGAGCGTAGACCACCCTGGTGGTTGATGTACGCTACAATGGCCGTGTTGTCCGACCTGACTAGTACATGTTGACCCTTCAGCAATGCTCGGAAGCGGTGCAGGGCGAACCGAACCGCCAGCAACTCGAGGCAATTGACATGCAGGCGGCGCTGGCTCTCTGTCCAGGAGCCCGCGGCAGCATGTCCATTGCACATGGCACCCCAACCCGTAGTGGAAGCATCTGTTGATAAAACAACATGCCTGGAAACTCGTTCTAAGGGAATACCTGCCCGTAGAAAGCTGAGGTTCGACCAGACCAGGTTGACCCGAAGGCCCAGATGGGCTAAGTGGTGGAGAACCAGATCTCTGTGTTCGCACACCTGCTCCCGAGAGTGGCCCAGTATGAGCCAGTCGTCGAGATAGTTCCGGATGCAAACCCCCTGCTGCCTGAGTGGCGCAAGGGCTGCCTCGACAATCTTCGTGAAGACGCGAGGGGACAGAGCTAGCCCGAATGGGAGTACAGCAAACTGATATGCCCGCCCTTCGAAACGCAAACCATAGGAACGGTCTGTGTAGTGGAAGGATGGACACATGGAAGTATGCGTGCTTCAGGTCGATCGCTGCAAACCAATCGCGTGGACGAATGCATTCGAAAAGGCGTTTCGCAGTCAACATCCTGAACGGAAGCCTGAGAAGGTCCAGGGTTGGCCATAATCCACAGGTTTTATTGGGTACAATAAAGTAAGGGCTGTAGAAGCCGGACTTCATCTCGGCTGGAGGGACGGCCTCGATCGCGCCCTTCACCAGTAGGGTAGCGATCTCTGCACGCATGACAGGGGCATTAGACCCCACCATGGTGTAGCGGACAGCCCGGAAGCGGGGAGGAGGGGACTCTCACTCCGGCGGCCGCACGGAGCTCATTGAGTCTCGACTGCAACCCGGAGATGGCCATATTCCCGAAGTGGGAACACGACTCATCCACAAGCACTGCCTGAGCCTGCTGAAAGCCCAAATACGTCAGACAGTGCAAGTGCCCATCGGAAGGCGGCAGAGACCGGCCACACCCAGAAGCACTTGGGTGAGACATCCTGAAAAGGATGTGCCACGTGTGAGCTCTTTTTGTGAGAGGATAACCTCACAGTCGATGCCGAAGCACCCAGGGACCACACACCAACTGGATACCGTATCCTCTGACCAGCAGGCAGGAAGTATGCTATCGCTGGAACGCGCCGTTGACAACAACACCGACTGGAAGGTCTTGTCGTCTCGAAGAACTGACAGATAACTCAGAAGGCTTTTGGAGTGAAGAGGTATGTAACCCTTGGATCACAAGCTAAAATATAATGTGATCATGCCAGCTACTTCCTTATACTCACGTGGGTAGGTGGAGTTACGCATGCAAATCTCACATGCCCATGGCATTGGCACTGCCATTGGGCACTTTCTAGATCTCGAAGATGATAGGCTTCTAAGCGAAACCCCCATTTGTCAGTCACTGACGTTAATCGGAGTGACTGAACAAAAGGGAACTATGATGACATTGCATGAGGTTCTTCAGAACAAATTTCATCGGTTCTGGTTTGCTTAAAAAAATGTAGTTTAATGGAAAGTATAACATATCACAAATACAAGAAGCAAATCACCTCAAATGCAGAAAGACAAACACGTGTAAACCTTTAGGAAAGTGCAATAAGCAAGATCCACATGTGCACCATTAACATGTGAGATCATGCCAAATGCCAAAAATATGTTCTTGAACAGTGATCAATAATAAAGATAAAGAACTAAAATTCTTCAGTTCTTCAGCAGCTGGAGGAGAGTGTGACTCACATGTACAAACAAAAGCGAAGACTGCATCAGTAAACATCATTGTGAACATCAGCAAAGTAAAGCAAGTGCAGAAATCCCCCTCCATCAATAATACACTGTCTGGCTACAAACCAGCGCTGTGTTTTATGAATTGTGGGCGTTTTAGTGGTAAGCAAACTTATGGTACCAGAACGATGACTCAGATTCTTGACTTCCCCGCTTGATAATTTCCACAGAGATTTTAAACACAACACTCAATGATAAAACCATCAATATGTGATGTGATCTAACAACACACAATCACATCACTTCTCCACTTATCTCTCAACACCAGGAAAGGAAAAAAGATTTCTGATTTTATGGCTGGCTTATATTTAGCAAAATTATAAAATGGTGATGAAAAACTGTGATCTTTAAAGAGTAATACATCACAAGTTCTGGTAATTATCTTATTGGGCTGTTTTTTTTTTTTAATAACAAGAAACTATAATTTAATCGAGGCCACAAATACACAAAAAAAAAATGTTGTCTGGTGATATTCCAGTGGAAAGATATAATTTTTAAATATTTATTTTAAATATATTTTTTTATGTTTTATACTTTTATTTTATTTTATACGTTTATTTTTGGATGGCATCAATTTTTAATTATATATCCCTTAAAATATAGCTGCTATATTTTTCCATGTTTAAAAGGCTCATTTTTATTGTGATGAATTAATATAATAAATATGTGTTTATCTGTATCTTTTTATTTTTTATCTGTAACATTATCTGTATCTTTTTGCACTCACCAATTAGAAGGCAAAATTAAACATAATATTGTCTTTCCCTTACTGTTACATCTTAAAGCAAAAATGCAGAAACCTGAATTCAGCAAACTGAAAGTATGCAGACAGCTCCATAAAGAATCCAATAAAGAAAATATTTTGCGAAACATCTTTAAATATTTAACTAAATTGTGAATTATGTATATTATAATATACATTCTTTAAGTTCTATAAGTCTTTTGCTACAGTTGGATGAAAACACTGCTGAAGGCAAAGTGCCACAAGGAATTCAATGATAAGATTAAAGGAAAGAGAAAACAAGAAAAAGAGATATGCAATAAGGACATTGATGGCTTTTGCTCTCAGTTCTTTGATCTGCTCTGAATCAAGCTCCTGCATGATCCTTCTACAAAACAAACTCAAACCGAACAAAAACTTTGATCCTGAACATCAGACTATATTTATTTTGACCGTTTGACTATTTCATGCCTTCTGACTTATTTACACTGTATGACAGAGTATTTCTTTGCCAAATACATTCCATCAGTTTCATAAAGGTGTTTTTTTTTTTTTTTTTGCCCTGTATGACATCATAAAGAGCGGAATTGCTTGTATGGGCACTTCTCATGGATAAGCGTGTGCGCACGTCAATCAGAGCGAGTTGACCAAGCGGCAACCTCCCGCGATCTCTCTTGAAGCCAATACGGAAGTCATTTAAACTGCAATTCCTCGACTGGTCACTAGGGACAGGCTCCAGAATCTCATTGAATCTCGACAGGGAGCAGAATCTCATTGAGTCCCATGTTAAAATTCCCAACTTTACAGCAGAAAAAAACATGTTTACAGCCTGGTACAAATTGTGGATTTGGCCTATAAGGCTAATTTTGTCCTTCATGACAACTGTGAGGGGGGTGAATTTATAACTCATTTATTTACGCTATATAAAGCCTTAAAGTTATATAATTAAAATAAGTTAAAATAATTAAGGGCGCGGTTACTTTGAGTGACAGGTGGATAGCCATTTATCCGCCGTCTATAGTCATTGCGTCACCTATTTTCTGTTATCCAGGCGTGATGCACAATGACGCCCTAGCAAGATAGCAATGCCCAGCTCGCCCCTACTTTACGTCACGGACACTACGTCCATATTTTTGTGTGTGTGTGTGTGTGTGTGTGTGTGTGTGTGTGTGTGTGTGTGTGTGTGTGTGTGTGTGTGTGTGTGTGTGTGTGTGTGTGTGTGCGTGCGTGCGTGCGTGCGTGCGTGCGTGCGTGCGTGCGTGCGTGCGTGCGTGCGTGCGTGCGTGCGTGTGTGTGTGTAAATGTAAATGGATTTATAAACATACTAAATAAAAAAAAATTTTGAGAAAGTAAAAATGCAGAATGTTTCCTGATGGGTAGGTTTAGGGGTAGGGGCAGTGTAGGGGGATAGAATGTACAGCTTGTACAGTGTAAAATCCATTACGCCTATGGAAGCACCGCCTACTGCAGGCCTCCACCACAAGCTTGACTGTTTTCGGAAAAGAATCGGTACAGCCTATCTGTCTTTTATAAATATGATCAAACTTAAGGCCCCGTCCACACGGAGACGCGTTTAGCTGTATACGTATACATTTTGTACCGTATCAGCGTTTCGTCCACACGGATCCGGTGTTTTGTAGCATGAATCCGATATTTTTCTAAGCTGGGTCCCAAAGCGGATAAATCTGAAAACGGTCATCTTCCGTCTTCGTGTGTACAGCGAATCCGTATATTTTCTGAAACGGTGATGTCATCACACTACGTCCAGCACGGTGAAGAGTTTAAGGGATACAACTACGGGCACTGGGCATGCGCACATCAATATCGCGGCATTTAATTACCGTATCTGCATTACTGTAAGGGTATGTTTAGGGTTGGGGTAGGTGTAGGCATTAATAAAACACATCTGTTAAGTAGCAAATGTATTTATTGTTATTTAATTGTGAGATTTTGGCTCACCTCCGACCACTGCTATACCCCTGCTAGCCACAACTCTTCTTCTCTGTTTTTAGTGTATTTCTGTGGCAGAATTACAGCGCCACACACTGGCCTGGCATACAAACTACATCGTTTTTAGTCCGTTTTCTTAATCCCGTGTGGACGCAGATATTTCTTGAAACGAGGAAAAAAAATGATCGGATTAGGAAAGCGCTGGCTTCGTGTGGACAAGGCCTAAGACTCTTCGGCGATATGAAGGATGCAATACTACTCCAAAGGTACTCAAGATTAACATGAAACTGGCAGAAACTGTGTGTTATGTACCCTTTAAAGTTATAAGGATGCATTTTTTTACCTCCTAAGCTGGAGCAAAAAGAAATCACTATATTTGCACTCAACTGAATCAGAGGACAAAAAGATTAGCATTTTTATTGCAACAAATTAATTGTCACTATGTCTGTAACACCGGAAAGGACATGTAGTGTAAACTGGTCTTTTCAACAAGGTCAAGTCATTGTGGTGAGTTTGAAAAGATGATGTCAACAGCATTGTTTTCTTTTATTGCATTTATTTTTTTCTACTCGTTTCTCTCTGAAATGTCAGAAATACTTGATGAATTGTCATAGAAAACATAAAACTTTTTTTCCACAAAAACAAAAGGGCAGGCACACAGATTTATCGGTAACACTTTACAATACGGGTGCACTAATATGCATTAATTAATGCTCAGATAATCATGAGTTAATGTATTACTAATGGTGAACTAACCCATTTATTAATGATTACTGCATCAGCAACTAATGAAGATTCTATTTGATTAATAGATTAAGTAATCATTAAATTGTTATTAGTTAAATGTGTCATAATGTATTAATTCCTTAATAACACATTAAAATAACTAATGATGTAAATTAATGTTTTAATTACGACAAGTTGTCATAGCCATGCATTTCAACTGTCAGTTGTCAGTTGTTAGCTAATGATTTATTAAGGTGTCATTATGCTATGACTTTACTTGTTGGGGCACATGACTATTAACTAATTCAAAATTAATTCAAAACTCATAACCACTAGAACATTACTTAATCAATTAGTTAATAGTCATGTGCCCCAACAAGTAAATTCATAACATAATGATACCTTTATAAATCATTAGCTAATGATTAATTAAAGCAGACAACTGACAGTTGAAATGCATGGCTTTGACCCCTTGTGGTAATTAACACACTCATTTAAATCATTAGTTATTTTAATGTGTTATTATGGAATTAATACATTATGACACATTTAACTAATAACAAATTAAAGATTACTTAATCTATTAATCATATATAATTTTCATTAGTTATTGATGCAGTAATCATTAATAAATGGGTTAGTTCACCATTAGTAATACATTAACTCATGATTATCTGTGCATTTGTTAAGCATGAATTAATGCATATTTGTGCACCCATATTGTAAAGTGTTACCAATTTATCTTTATGAATTGTTTTTGCAGCTGACTGAATGTGCATGTCTTCGATGTCTTAAAGTATACTTTTACACAAAGCAGCATTGTTTATTGTCACTATTCATATCTGCAAATCCACAATCCAGCAGAGCAACAGAGAAGCAAATTCGGTAAAAACAGCAATCCAAAGCCATCTACTTCCTTTAATTGTTAGAAATTGCAATCTGACTTTTGACCCTGCTGTGTTAAGTGAGATGATTGTAAGAAGGGTTGCCATAGCTGTGGGACACAAACAAATCATGTACCAGTGAAATTCCCCTTCCCCTTCCTCTGCATCCAATTCTATTTTCAGAATGCTTGTCAATGTGGTCCACTAAGCTAACAATGTCTAAAAGTTGTAAAAGGTGGGCTTTTCAATGCTTTCTGGTAAGGTCGTAAAATGTTCTTTCAGCCCAGCAGGGTCTAAGATGGTTGGTGGACATTAATAGTCCCGTTCTAAACAGTAAGTGAAATCTTTACAGGCCTGGACTGCAGGTGTTGGACTTGCAGTGAAAAAGGCAGCGTTGAATTCGGTCCCGACCTCTAACAATGGTACAAAAGCGCTGTCTAATCCATCAATTTAAAGTGTACATTCTGTTAAATAAAAAAGAGCTGCTATTTGTGTAACGGTCAAAGTGACATACAAGGAGATTATTCATATTGAAGATAACTTTTATCACTGGCTGCTTTTATTGCTTCTAGCTTTATTGATGTAGTGCATGTAGGGCGCATTCCCTCTAAAAAAGCAGATTAGCTAAGTCACAGCCATAAACCATGATAATAATTGTAATATTTTTTATCCAAGAAAGATTATGATTGGGGGGGGGGGTGTAGCACAGTGAGAGTTATTATTTATATTTTTGCAGTGTTTTCCCAGAAAAGAAAGACTGTAAATTAAATTGTCTATCAGCTAAAGGTCAGTTTTGCCAATCTTTAGTACACTGTAAAAGTGACTGATCACATCTAAATTTTTCACTTGGCCGAATCAAATTTCTGTGAATTAACCTTAATTTTTGCATTAATTCACAGAATTTCAATTCGGCCAAATTAAAAATTTAGATGTGATCAGTTACTAGAAAATTTTCAATTGGAGCCATTATTTTATTTATTTTTTTACAGCGTAGTGCACTATGGCACATATGACACCACAAAACTTTAATTTCAATGGTTTTTTTTTTAAACAGACAGAGGAAATAAGATGTCATCGGCCAAACCTGAACGTCAGAGTCAACACCCCCATAACTGGGGTTATATCTTATTTAAATTAGGGGAAGGCATCCTATCTTTTATTAAATGATATAGACTCTGAAGATCCAATTGTTAATGTATGTTAAATAAAAATTCAGAGAGCTTGTGGCCAAGAGAGAGTCAAGGCCGGGCAAATACTATGCAGTCAATCCCTCCAAGCACTCACTCCGTGGTCAGGCTCCTAATCTGTTCTCAAGTACATCAACCCTGTGTCTGTTTTTTGTATTTTTTTATTCTTTTTTATGTTTAACACTTTCCTTTATCAGTGCAAAATGGTCTGTCATCATCTCTTTGTACTTCAAAATAAGTCTCTCCAGCTTTTCATCAGCACACTGAGGAACAGGATCAGAACAACTAGACAAAAGACTAAATAGGAAACCACAAAGGACTGGGTTTAAAAGTAACAGAGAGAATATCCTAGGTGACAAGGCTAGTTGAAACAAAGCACCCTGTGTATCATAGAAGAAAAAAGATACTTTATTAAAAAAAAATACTAGCTGGACTTTGTTAGCCTAGAAATCTAGACGCACCCTAGTGGCAGCAAATCTAATCTGCCGCGAATGTCTTTACACTTCGGAGCTGTAAAAACCAAACTCTGGTCAGGCCAACTAGCTCCTCTTCACATTGCTCTGGTTGGTTGTAGCGTTATCCTATCACGTGCAGAGGGAGTTTGAAAGACAACCGTTTATCCCGCCCCTCGGATTGAGCCCTATCAATGGTGAGTTTCCAGACCAAACATCTTGATGTGGGTCTGGCTTGTCAGGCTAGGACTTTGTAAAATAAGACCTCAGAATATGGAAAGAAACTAATACTCAAGTGACAGCAATGACTGCTCATGAAAACAGTAAGTGACTTGAAAGCTTACAATTCAATTTAATCTGTTCAAAGCAACTAGATGAAAGAGTATGTGTTGGACACCACGTGTTAGTGAAATGTCACATTCATCCTATAAAATATTAGATATTTTTATGAAACTCCCATTATTACATTTCTTTTTTTCATTACATGTTCGGCTTGAACGGTTTGAAAGCACTGGCTAATAAGAGTCCTTTGTTTGGGAATCACACTATACCCATTAATCAGGCTGTGCTTTATTTATTCTCTAGAAATAATTTGATCATCATTCAAAATGTTGCTGCACTTGACCATCCCGAGAACAATACAATCTGACAGCTAGCTCATGAATTTGATGTTAATGGCCGTTAAGAGTCAAATGGACACTGCACACATTAATTTTTTTCCAAAAGGAGCCAATTTTATTGTCTGGAAGAATCATTTAATTTCAGCACTTAAATGAGTTATATAAGAGGGTTGATAATTCATACAGTATGTGGAGATCTAATTAAAACGCAGAAAAAGATGATGGTAACACTTTACTATAAGACCCTTCCTGTTAACATTAATTAACATGACCATAATTCATTAGCTAACATGACCTAACGATGAACATTATATTTTTAAAGCATTTATTAATCTTAGTAAAAAAATAAAAAAATGTAAAAAAAATCTTAGTTCAATAATTCAATGAAACGTGTTCTTGTTAGTGGATTGTGTTAACAGCCTTTTGGCTTTTAAAAATGTATTATTAATTGTTGAAATTAACAGGTATGATCATGTTAACAAATGAAACCTTATTGTAAAGCGGTATCGGGGATTGTAGTAACACAAAGCTGTGAAATCAATTTCTCTGTTTTTCATATTCATATTCTTTTCATATTATTTTTCCTCAAATGTGCACATCATATCTTTAAATAAAATTTCCTTCTGTACAATGTTTTGACACCATAATAGCCTTCTTTTTCACAGTGTCACAATATTGTTTTTTAACCTTGGAAAGCTTTTATAACCTTGCTTAGGTTACCAGCATCCTTCAAATGCTTCACTTCCTCAATATAAAGACTAAATTGCTATCTGCCTGACAGATGAATTCCTCCATAAACTGTTCATCCAAATAGGTCCATTTGCGTGAATCATGGGTAACTGGTATATTTGCCTTTTGTTTTTGTTTAGATAGAAGATGGCATTTATCTTAATTGATCTCAAATGGTTTTGCCATTGTGACAAACATCAGAGAATTATGGGCCAAGAGAAGACTTTTCCAAACATTCAGTATTGTTAAAGAGTACTGTTGTTGTTGTTGTTTTTCCACTTGCTTTACAAGCTGTGCCGTGACAAGGACACTTCACCTCACATCCATTCATGAAACCTCATGTAGCAGACACCAATGACAGTAATAAATAAAGCCAAACAGGCATCCTGCAGAAGCTGGTCTAAACGAACTGACAAAGTAGGGCAGTGACAATGTTAAAAAAGTATTGGCTGCACTTTGCAAGACAGGAAAAGTAAACATGATGCTTCATTAAACGTTCTTCCATATGCCGTGATGCTGTCCAACAAATCATGTTTCAGATCCAGAAAAGGCTGGATATTATTCCTTTGTGTTAGTTTCAACCCACACTCTCATTTTGACTCAAGGAGAAATGGGGTTCAACACATTTCATTTCTTCACATAAAGTAGTCCCATCTGAGGGATGTATAAATGGACTTGTTAGTTAAAGAGCCCTGAAAAAAGTAACAGTCTGACATGTTGGCTTGAGGAGAACAGATATAGATGCAAGACATTACACTGGTTTGTGTACATCTCCTGATGCAGAGTCTCTTTTTTTCTTTTACATAGTCATCTGTGAAGATTTTGGTTTCATACTCATATCACTTTTGAGTGATTTTTGTTTCATTTTTGCACTTTTTATTCTTCCATGCCTTTTTTAACTGTTCTATATTATTATTATTATGATTTATTTTTTTATTCTAGTTTTATTAATATTTTGTTTATTTATATTATTCGTTTTCATGTTCATTTCAGTTAAACATTTAGTAAAATTAATTTATCACTTGAGGTTTTTTTTATCTTTAAATATTATAACATTTCAAATTTTCACTTATTTCATTTTTGTTATATATATTTTTTATTTATTTAAGTTTTTAATGCTTTTAGTTAACGATAATATCCTTGGGCTGAGCCATTTGGTTCTTTGCATCTCTAGCCTTGATCTAAGAATCATTCAAAAGTAATTTAACATACAACCCAAATACACAGACACAGCAGGAGCCCTCTTAAGGCGATAACCATGATAAGAGGCATTTCTCAGACATATACTAAAGCACAAGGGAGATTATTTTTTCCAGAGATTACCATCTACCACAAACATTAGATGATAAATATCAAACCATTTCTTTATTTCTGAAAGCTTTGAAGTATTTTAACTTCACAATGCTTTCATATATTACTGAATGAAAAGAAGGAACAGATATTCCAAGCAAACACTTAAATAAGTGCTTTCAAAACATCCTTGATGTTTAAGTTGATGCAGATAAGTGGTAGAGTATAATGAGGTAAGTTATTTTACTTTGAGATAACAATTAACAGGAATGGAACAACAGTTCCTGTGACAATTATGTAAGAATGCTGGCTATGTCATTGAAAGCATCTGCCAAAGGAATAGACTGCCAAAACTGAAAAAATAAAGAAATGCTTGCTGAACTTGAGGAACTTTCCACACATAAAGTTAAAGTCAGCATAAAACGGAAGCTGGGACTGTCTTTTTTTACTTATGACGTATATCTGCGTGAAACGGCTTCTAATGTAGGGTAGTCATGATTTCTTCCATCGGGAATTGATTGGATTGGATCATTGTGGTTTACTATTGCTGTGTTCTGATGTGAGTGACAGGTTGCCCAGCCCTTGCACCAGTAAGCATGTCATAAAAGAAGAGAAGAGATGTTGTTGCAAGAGAAAGTGAAAGTTATTTTGATTAAGCATTACGAGTGCTCATTCATTTTACAATAACATGTTTAAATCATTTATATAAATCATTTTTAAATATAGCTGCAAGCAGAGATTATGGGACCAAAGCCAGTAATTCTATGGCAATTTTCTGGGATCAACCCTCTGTATGAAAGAAGCTTAAAGGGTTAGTTCACCCAAAAATGAAAATTATTTCATTAATTACTCACCCTCATGTCGTTGGACACCTGTAACACCTTCGTTCATCTTCAGAACACAAATGAAGATATTTTTGTTGAAAGCTGATGGCTGAGAAAGGCTTCAAAAAGGCCTCCATTGGGATTCAGTACATTTCCACTGACCCACTCACAAGACCCATAAAAGGCACTAAAGACTTCGTTACAAAGTCCATCTCACTACAGTGGCTGTACAATAATTTTACAATGCGACGAAAATAGTTATTGTGCGCACAAAAATCAAAATAACGATATAATCCACCAAATTATTGTCGACGCATGCACGAGAATATGACGCAGCTCCGCCTTTCGAATCATAGCGAATACATGACCCGGAAGAGGAGGAGCGCCGCTATCGCGTGAGTTCCAGGTGAGTTCACGTCTGAGACCTACACGGAAGACAATATCTTGGCAGATAAAGTCATTATTTTGATTTTTTCTGCGCACAAAAACTGTTCTCGCCGCTTGGTACACTTATTGTACAGCCACTGTACTGAGATGGACTTTGTAACGAAGTCTTTAGTGCCTTTTATGGGTCTTGTGAGTGGGTCAGTTGAAATGTACTGAATCCCAATGGGGGCCTTTTTGAAGCCTTTCTCAGCCATCAGCTTTCAACAAAAATATCTTCATTTGTGTTCTGAAGATGAACAAAGGTCTTACAGGTGTCCAACGACATGAGGGTGAGTAATTAATGATATAATTTTCATTTTTGGGTGAACTAACCCTTTAAGACTTTTTAACAAAACAATCTTTATGAACACACTTTGGGACATGTTCTAGTCTTTGTGTATGAACCTTAACTCATTTGACTCTTGATTGCTGACGTAGTGTGACTGTTGAACCTCATTTCTACACAGGTTCAGCATCACTCCTCTGGGGCTTTATTGTGCTGGGAATTTAATTTGACACCATTAATTCACATCCTGCTTACATCTAGTTAAGTTATTCACATGCCCACCCACATGGTGGCCATCCATGTGAAAAACTGCAAATCTTTAAGAAAACTAAAGACAAAAACGAGGTAGACTTAAGGGCCTAAAAAAATATTTCTCTTTGAGCAAACACTATGACAACTCTGAAGGAAGTTTGAGCATTAAAGGCAAGAAAGCAAACAATTCAGAGCAGATTTAAAATCCTGTGAGCCCCTTAAAATACAATTATTCTCACCCATTCCTCACAAGACACTTAGTATAGGTAATTAATATATTAATTTAATTTGTTTAAGCATTTAGTGCATGAGATTATGTATGCCAAGAAAAACAAAAAACAAAGATTATGTCAAAGTTACTGATAGACATTAATATGAATGTGCTGTAAAGCCCTGATATGTGTAGTAAGTTGGTTGACCTTTAAATTGTCAAAACATTCCAGAACATATACGCTATCATTAGGGCTGTCCATCACTATATCGCCTTAGGTCTGGCATAAATTATTTTGCCTTATTATTTAAATCATGACAGATAGACCAAAAAGAAAACCAATTTGCATTTAAAATCAACTTTGACAAACAGAGAAACAACCTTGTTCAAAATCAATAAATGAGATTGGACAGCTACAAATTCTTGTATACTGATTATCAAAAAATACGTGATGTTTGTTGCTTATTCACTTCTATCAATTTTTGTCAAATCATATTATATTTTACACAGGAGCAGTGCAGGGTTGTGACGAAGCGGGAAATAGAAAACATGTAGTGGATCTAAGGCGGAATGACTGTGAATGTGATATTGATATCTAATAAAGAGGAAGTTAATGTTGGGCAATGATCCTTTAGGACATAACATTGCCACTTGGTTTTCTCACAGCTAAAATAACATGTGTGGGTCTCCGAGCAACAAACAGTGATGTTTGGTTGGTGAAGGAATCAGTGTGCTTGAATGAATCAACTGAGTAAATGACTTTATCATAAAGACAGTCCTTTGATTTGTTCCTGAATGAATGTGTGTTTTTTAACAAATCAGTTGGAATGAATTTGTTCAATGATTCACTCATACATTATTGGGGCATATTTCAACTGACACCAGAAAGACCTCAATTGGATAGACCTACAACCAATCAGAGCTACAGACTACAGAGCTACAGTTTGCTAAAGACATCTTTCCCATCGACAAATGCCTTGATCGTGGTCTTCTGTTCATCTTTTAAAATGAATGCGATGTCGATCTCTTCTATAACAGACGCGATGGCGGAATCTACACATCTCAGTTCTTCAACACCAGCCATCATTGTTGTAAACTAATTCAACCCAAGCACTCTTTGATGATGCGGCTGATTACGTTTCTGGTGATAACCTGTCAATCATCGCCGTGACAATGTGATTGGTCCGAACAGTTTCTGTCCGGGCATAATAACTCCTCTACGGATCGAGTCCAGACCGAACTTCCTGACCTAAAAATGTTGTCGGCGGAGCTAAGTTCCGCTGGCATCCAGGCTAACCTACTGGTGTATTAATGTAACATGCCGAAAGAGTCAGATTTTTAAAAACCTGATCATGTAAATTAGTTCAAATGACCTCAAAGTATTGGATGCACTAAAAAATATAAATAATTTGCAGAGGTCATATTGTGGGAGACCTATGCATATAACTGTGTGCAAATCATAAGATGGGCTAATTATTTGGCCTCAAGTGCACTTTATAATTTTCTGGGAATTTAAACCTCACTAAATTAAATTAAATGCCTTTTATTAGGTTTCTTTCTGATAAGGAGTCTGGTAAACATTTCTAACTATTTTTAGCTGAACATTTGCACATGAAAAGCTGAACTATTTGCTATTGTAGTCGCCAAAATAATCAGTGATATCAATAATCAAAAACAATCAAATTTGTTTATTGACCAAAAATTGTCAAAATGCATTTGTTTTTTTTAAATGCATACTATAAAAAATATGAATAAAATTGCCTCCTGTACATATCATTATGGGAAAAAATATATTGTAATATCTAGACTATCATTTTCAAACTAAATTACTCTAATAAATTGCATCACTTCTCATTTAGAAAACACTTTTCTGCTGAGACATTGTATGTAACTTTACAATTTGTCAAAGAGAAAAAATGTGAAGCCCAAATGAGCAGGAAGATTGCGATCAGGAGGCTGTTTTGTGCATGCATGAGTGTGTGTGTATGTGTGTAGGAGTTAGATAAGGGTGACTGGCACTGAATCTCTCTGTGAACAGTAGAGCCCTTTCCTCATTTAACCACTTCACTCATCTAGCACTGGAATGCTTTACCTCTACCCCGTGGGTGGTCAGTCTCCTCTCCCATATACACCTGGGCACACCTGGGCTGCCATACATATATACACACTCCTGGAGCCCACCTAGAAAGAGAGGTGACCGACAGCAGCACCTGACCCTCCCTGAGAGCTTCGATGCTCTCTGGCCAGACAAAACGAAGTCTGTTCCATCAACCCTTCATTAGCATACTGACTCAACACACACATTTATAAGAATCTCAGCTGCATGTATAGGCAATGTCCTTATCTTCTGTAATGCCCACACATACAGTATTCTGTGATGTAGAGCACAATTCGTTAAATAAGTGTTGAAATTACAACATTCCAGAAGCTCACGTTATCTTGCATCCTCAACGCCCTGAGATTATTTCTAGAGCTTAGGCTAGGGTAGAAGTGAAACTAATTAAAATGTCTGAGATTTCAACCAAACATCTGTTAGTTTTAATGTCAGAAACAAACCCATTAGTCTCTGACAAGAAACATTTTAAACATTTTTTACCATGGTGGTTCAGCATAAAGTTGGGCTTTTTCTTCAATAAAGATTTACTTTAAGCACCCCTCTGCATCTAAATTAGCATTCAAATAAAAGCACCCAAAAAAATGTTTTTTATTTTTTTTATTTTTTGTCATTTTGGAAGAGAGCATCTGGCAAGGGAGGAGATAAAAATGTAATGGTCTCTGCCAACACTTGAAAAAATACAACATTTTGGTGGAACTGAATTGAATGGAATGAAAATATGAAGGACTGAGTAGGATTTAAGCTTGGGTTACATACAGTACAGTGCAACATATCACTGTCTATAATGTTATATAGTTAATATAAAATGTGTGTGTGTGTGTGTGTGTGTGTGTGTGTGTGTGTGTGCGTGCGTGCGTGCGTGCGTGCGTGCGTGCGTGCGTGCGTGCGTGCGTGCGTGTGTGTGTGTGACCTGGTAATCCCTACATTATGGGGACAAAATATCCCCACAAAGATGGCCATATCTGAAAATCTTGTCCTTGTGGGGACATTTTTAGGTCCCCATGAGGAAAACATCCAATAAATCACACAGAAGGAGTTTTTTTGAGAAAGTAAAAATGCAGAATGTTTCCTGTGATGGGTAGGTTCAGGGGTAGGGGCAGTGTAAGGGGATAGGATGTACAGTTTGTACAGTATGAAATCCATTACGCCTATGGAAAGTCCCCATAAAACATGGAAACATGGAAAGGTGTGTGTGTGTAAATAAATATCAATTGATTCATGCTTGCAGACAGTGAAATTTTGACAAATTGTGCAAAAAAAATATTAGTGAACTGTACTGAAAAACAGATTTTTTTATCGGGTTCATACAAAAAATTGTCAAAATGTCAACATCAAGCAAGATTAAATTCTTTCACGCCTAACCTTCAAGAAGAAAAACTATATGTCTTATGGAAAACCTCAACCCCCTTTGAGATTAAACATACCACATTTGTGATGGAGCAAGACAAGCATGCGTGTAGGGGAGGCAGATGTAAGACAGCAGGTTTAAAATAGAAAATAATTTTGTCCAATGTAGACAATTTTGTTCACAATTGCAAAGAAGGTTGTTGTCATAAGAATGCTACTGTCAATCCCATTTTGGAAAGATTACCTAGCAACCTAGCAAGATCAATAACCAATGTTCTGGTTAGCCTACATAGCCCCTGCTGGTAGATGCTGGAACTACACTATTGTGCGTGGCAGCCAAAACCATTTTTATGTTATGGCCATCACTTGTCCTGAACATTTTAGAGCATGTAGCAACTGCAATTTGAAATGAAAGGGGAAGCTAACAGATGCATTTCCCAAAATAGCTCTTTCCCTGTTACAATAGGTCAGCGCCACTTTGAGGCAATTGGCACAAATAACAACCACAAGGGGGCCTTGAAGTCTCCAATGCTCAGCCCAGGAGGTGCCACATTTCCAACTGAGCTCTTGTTTTCCACAGCAAGTTGAATGGGCATCTGTTAGTCACCTGTGCTCCTAAAAGCACATTTCCCCATGTGAAACAGGATCTCGGCTTGGATGCTAGGAGAGTTTTGTGCTGCGTTGTTTGCGTTTTTGGTCTCTGGCATGGCATGAAGCCAGAGGCTAGTGCTATTGGCCTCGATTCACACAAGCGGTCATTAATGAGAGATAAAGCAGAGACACAGAAGAGGTCTGTGGAGAGCAGGGCAGCTCCCTCTTTCTCTCCTTTGCTCCACAGAGACCTCTTTCTCCTCACTCTCGTTTCTTACTGTGCAAAGTTTCCCACAAACACAGGGATAATATCCTGCTTGCACCTCAAGCAGACACAGGGAAGGGCTGTTGAGAAGGGAGGTCAAAGGGGATACCGGGGAGGGGCGCTGCGTAAACTCCGGCTTGCGGACGTGAGGCCTCTACATTTTCAGTCCCACAGCATCAATTAGCATGTTGTCCTCTGCTTCTCTGCAGCTAAGAGCGAGAAAAAGTGAGAACACTCAAGCCCTGTGATCGCCAGGCCCATGGGAAGGCAACAATGCACCAATGGAGAACCACAGAGTAGCGAGTGTACAGCCTCGCAAAGCTCCTCTCAGGGGTCATTTCCTACCTTCTCTCTTAATTTCCTTATTTTTGGTTCATGAGTTGTGAAGGTTGGTTTTTCAGAAAGCTACATGAAAGAGCAAATGTTTCACTGGGACTGCATATATAGGCGAGTGTCCCTATATAAGGGTAAACTATCTATCTATCTATCTATCTATCTATCTATCTATCTATCTATCTATCTATCTATCTATCTATCTATCTATCTATCTATCTATCTATCTATCTATCTATCTATCTATCTATCTATCTATCTATCTATCTATCTATCTATCTATCTAAAATGAAATACTATGGCATAATTTTAGGTTTGAAACCTTCCATACAAATTTAATAAATATCAATAGTCTTAAAGCTGTTGAGCTGTTGAGAATTTTTTTCCAGTCTTCTTTTAAATGTCAGGATGGCACAACTGCAAACATGGCTCTTTTATTATGAATTTACAAATAACAGTAAACATGATAGTGCTTCATCCAGAGGACCCAACTGATCCTTGCGGCAGAATGAAAAGGTTTGTAAATCTCTTTCAAATACTGGTAAAAAACGAATTAAAGTATGGGTAGGTTGGTACACTTTTCATGTCAAGTGGTTCTGAATCAACTATATTACACACAACTGCTTGGTTGTACCGCCTGATATAAAAACAGTCAAAACATTTATTTAGACACTTTTAAATGTTATTTAACAACTGAAACTTCTATCTATCTATCTATCTAGGCATCGTGAGAGGTGAAGGGTATCAAAGATTTCTTCACAAATCGAGTCCAGTTAGATCAAGCCACACTGGTTTCTTTTTAATCATCAACTCAAAACTTTACAATTTTACAACCACAAAACACTCTTCCAGCTTCTCTCTATATCCAAAACAGGCAGTCTTTCTTTTATCAGCTCATTAAACAGATTTTTTCCTTCACTGCAACAGCTGTGCTTCCACCGCTAATGAATCTGGTAATTGTAGTCCAGAGCCAGGCGGCCATCTTGGTTTGTAGTCCCCATTGCAACCACCTAGATGGCTTCTATCTATCTATCTATCTATCTATCTATCTATCTATCTATCTATCTATCTATCTATCTATCTATCTATCTATCTATCTATCTATCTATCTATCTATCTATCTATCTATCTATCTATCTAAGGGTTATCAAACATCAAGTTTATTTAAAAAAACAAGCTTTTATTAACTTTTCTAAACAGAAAAGTACTCAAAATGTGAATTTCTTTATATTTCAATTCACTTTAATGCTATTCCATATTCAAATTCAACTAAATATAATTTGGCACCCTGCATCCATTCTCAATTTAGCTCTGAATGGATTGCTTTGACCCTGAATTTGACTTAATGTCCCTAAACAATTTAGCAGCTTGCTAATTGCTGTGCTTATTATGATACGTTTGCATCTGCATCCATTCTACGATTTACTTAATCCTCTTTCGTTCCTTCCAGTGACTCTGCAGAGGTTTCACACAATTTCCCTGACGCCTTTAGCAAAGACAGCAAAATCCAAGGCCTCTCTTTTAATTAATCTCATTAAATCACATCTCTTTCTATAAAACAAGACAATAACACTGAATTTAGCTCATTAGAGTCAAGGATGGGCGTGGAACTGGAAAGCCACGTCATAAAAACATGAAAGAGTTTGAATTGCTCTCACACCTCAAAGCACCACATGAGCTTTAAGTTGTGGCACCAGTCTAGAAACTTCTAGCAAAACAAACAGGAGCCACATTAATGAGAGACATTAATCCAAGGGGTTTTTTTGATACCAGGAAAAGAAAGTATATGGAGGGTAATATAGTGACACCTAAAAATATATATATATTATTTGGGCACTCATACTGTATGCAATCATAAGTTAGTTCATCTAAATTGAATTTAGCAGGCTGAACAAAACTGCACATTAACTGAAAATCAGTTGAAATTGACACTGTGCCCACAAAATGCCCCCGACCGACACACCAACTCTTAGTTTATTTTATTTTGCAGTAAGGATCTTTTGACCTCAATATCTCAGGTATAAATATTTAACATCTCTCACAAGTACAGAAAAACCTTTTCAGATTAACATGATGTGAAAACAGCATCATGACCTCTATAATGAGTGGGTCACTGAAAATGTCTTACTTCAATAGCCAGTTCTGATTAAAGAGAGCCTTTGCATCATATATAGGCCTATGAAAATGTTGTTTTTTAGCCGGGGTCAACATAGCTGAAATGACTGTGAAATGAAGTGCACTAAAAAAAGACACCCGTGATCCTCATACCTCGACCAACCCTATGCATTCATGTATACATAAAGACACCTTTCAGAACTTTCTGGTAGTGTGCACCTGGTTTGAAAATATGACCTCATTCTTTGGTGTCTCTTGTGCAGATTAGAAGTCATTAACCTTAACGACAGGCAGCGTGCTGTGTTGTCATCAGTACCTGACCTGTGGCAGAGTGCCAAAAGACGAGACGTTTGATCAGATTTAGGTCCGTCATTTCAGGACGGAAACTGATGCAAAGGGTTCAAGAGGACGAGAAGTCTGCGTAATAAAAACAAAAGTGCAGAGTGCAGGCACACGCAGCAGAAAACTGGAAAAGTCCAAAGAGAAATTAACCAAAGGTCAGGGACAGTGAGTTACAACTGAGCGTCAAACTGAAAATAAATAAATAAAGTACTATGCAAATGAGATAAACAAGTAGGCCTAAAGTATTTTAAAAGCTCTTAAATTAAACAGGGATTTGGGGAAAAGACCACTTAAATGGGCTGTGTATATAATGTAAAAAAATTTATGTATACATTTTTTTTTAAAATTTTGCCTGTGAAAAGCTTGTAAAGAAACTTAACTCTTTCCCTGCCAGCGTTTTTTTTTTTTTTTTTTAGGTTTCCAGCCACTGCCAGGGTTCTTGACCATTTTCACACAAATTTAATTGCACATAGAATATTTTGTTTTATGAATATCTGAGCATGCAATATATCAAAAGAAAGAGCTGACCCTAATAATGTTTATTCTAGCTTCTTGCATTCCTTTTTTATCAAAACTTGAATATGGGTAAGTTTCATAAAAAAGCAACCTTTTGAAGAAAAAACTGAGAAAATCACGTTTCTGTGATAGACTGACTCCAGATCAGATTTATAGTGATGATCAAACACAGATGGAGTAGGGCCCTGGCCCAAATGCCACCATAAACCCTCACGGTCTTCCTCTGAGTCTGCGCTTTCACGACGTAAGGCCACTTTGACTGCCGGGAAGAAGTCCGCTGCTTAACCCACACTAGTGCATGCTCGGCAGAAGTGCACATCGAGGGCGCATATCGACCTCAAAGGGGGAGGGGGCTCGCAAGCACTTTTCTGAGACAAATGGGACACCCTGCGGTCTCGTGGACTTAACAGACACGCGCACGCAGTGGCCTTTATAACTCCACAAGACCGAAAGTGCTCATGAAAAGTTCCATTTGGGACAGGGCCTATATTGAGTCCATCAACACCACTAATACTTGCACAGTCCTGTAGGTCGTCCTGGGTCCACATTTCAGTCAGTAACATTAGGCAGTTTTGATAAATGTGATTTTTAATTTTGATGATCCCATTAATTTTCATATGCGTCTGATAACATACAATCGCTTGTTTTACTGAGAACACGGAAACACGGACAAATCCGCTTTTGGCCTGGAAGTGTTTTCCCAAAAATAACTGAAAAATCCGTGTTTGGCGGGGAAAGAAACAGCCATACTGTAATGTCAATGTGTCAAGCAAAGAATATGGATTAACTGTAGTCTCACATAGTCAGATATAGTCCATATTCTCAAATATACTTTATAATTAAACTATCATAACAGTGTCATTTTAATTACCTCGCCTGTCAACATGATGGCGGTGAATGCCGCTGTCATTTTTTGATGTGTTTATTTTGTTATTGAGAGAAAAATGTGCAGCACATATTCACATATTCATTTAAACGTCAGTTTCAGTGGCTTGAACGGCATCTGGATCTTCATTAAATGTATACCTCTGCAAAGAATTTCCAACTTATTTTTAGTTCTTAGCCAAGAACAATTTTTTTTTTTTTTTTTTCTGTGAGGAGGGCCTTGAATGACATTGAGTTTCTTGTATGTCGCATGTGCACGGGTGCGAGCAGTCAAGCAGCACGAGCAATAGGTTGCTGCAGTGTCACTAATACCAAGCATTTATGAATTCTATATGTAGCCCCTTTAAAGATTCTAGAATGACAGCCAGTGGTTAAAGTGAGTACTGCAGTCCAAATTAAAAATATTGTTAGCCCCACCCCCTCTTCCTCCTCTGACTCAACACTCATGCAAGTTGCCAGTTTGAGGACACGCAAAAGAAACAAGCGCAATTGACAATGGAAGGCGAGGAGATTGACACACTTTTGATGTGCTTCCGTTCATATAGATTTTTAGATGGATGACAAGGTTTTTTAGGTCGGGTAAAATCTGCAATCTCTGACCCGGTTTGTTTGCTAGTTTCCATGGCAGCAATATGCAGTGCTTTCAGTTAACTGGCAACCTGTGGTGTCGAAATGCTATTGGGTAAACTGGCAACATGCGGTATTTCACAGACCAAAACAAAAAAAAGCTATTTTGACACGAAACGAACATTTCAAAGTAAAATAACTGGCTGTAGAATTGTTTTTCAGAGAAAAGTGTATGTGAACTCAGCATGTTTTCTAAATATCTGCAAACATATGGTATTTGTATACTTTAGTAAAAACTTACATACAGCACCTTTAAAGTGAAAAATGTCCTCCACTATTTCGTTCCCTCGATTTATAAATCGTGCGCATGTTTTTTTTTACTAATTCGTTCCCCCGATTTTTAAATCGTACGAACGATTTATCAAATCGAGGGAACAAATTAGTAAAACGTGTGCACTATTTATACATCGAGGGAACAAAAGAGTAAATCGCTTTTTACTGCATGTCATATGCGGGGCTCCTTAGAAAACACTCCAAATAATTAAAACAGTAATGTCAATCTCCTCTGGCAAAGAAGAGAGCTTAAAGAAGAAATTAATGTGGTAATCAGCCAAAAATATATTCAAATAGAGTGTTTACTCTTACCGGGGTATGATGTTTTGTGATAACTTTTCCTATTCACTTTCCAATCAGTTAATTAATTTGTAGTGTTTCACATGAATTAATGATTTTGACATTTGTTTTGTTATATGCATGAATAAAAAAAAATGCCCAAGAAAATAAGGGCAAACATTGATCTGTCCTTTTAAATGTTTTTTTTTTCTGTCCTTATTGATTTTTTCAATCAATTGGTAGTATGGTGGCAAAAAAAGAAATAAAGAAATAACAGTAACAGTGAATCATGCCAAGCTCTTGTTGGCTTTTTTTCTATGAAGGGTTTGAACGTCAGCACATTGAAAAAAGATCCTAAAAAAAAACTTTTAAAAAAACATTCCAATTGATTGCAAGGTCAGAATGAAAAAAGGTTTATTGTTATTTAACTCACTAGAATTTTTTTCCCCCAAAGCATTTTTTTAGTGACCTGAAAGTGTTAATAAAACTGTATACTGTAACAATATACACTAGCAGGTGGAAAAGCTGGGCTAAACATTTATTTTTGAACAAATGACCTGTAATTATTGGAACACTGGAGCGCTATGCACTTCATGATTGAAAGAGTGATGTTTACAATTTAAGAACTTTTAAAGGATTATAACCCTGTTAACAAACGTGAGCATGAACAAACAAGCAAACAAAGTATTTTATCTGCAGCATCACAGTCACTTGAGGTGTTGACAGCAACTACTAGTCAGCACCTTGGACAGCTGCTGCTGATCTTACCAAAAGATGATAAAAAATAAGGGTTATGGGTCTTATTTTATTGTTTATTTTGTTTTATAGCGAAATATGGGGCTTAAAATTAAGGATTTGTATGAATTAAAGCAGGTAAATGTAGACGTTAAAAGAAAACTTCGTGCGCTGAACCTGAGGGTGGCACGTCATTGACGTCAGTTCAAGAGCATGAGCACCTGTAAACTACAAACGGACTTGCTTTAAACAAGCAGCAACCGCAAACAAAGCAAGCGTGTGGCCCTTTAAGTCTAATTTTAGTTCCTCTTGAAACTGATATCCACTGCCCTGCTGTCCTATTAGCAAACAGTAAACACAAAATGTATTTTTGTTTTAAAAAATACCGTCAAAAAGTTATTAAACCAACTAATTTTACCTTATTCAGGTGGGGGTTGCGTGTAACATCATACCCCCTCTTCTTGGTGTAAACAAAGGTCTTGCTTTGGTCTGCTGACTTCTGCATCTCCCACTCGATAGATTCCTGTTTGACTAAAGCTTGTGCCATGTTGCTTCCCCTTTAAATAGCGCTGAACTCAACAAGTGCACGCGCTGCTTCACAGACAGGAAGACGTAACACAGCGAGAGTGTCAAGCGGCTGCGTGTTGCCCTTATCGACAAACTATTAGCTGTAAAAGTCGATAATAGATTGGCAAATCTAATCTGGGGCTGATCATTATAGGATTTACATAATATTTTCCCGCGTCGTTTCAAAGCAACTTTCCTCATTGTTGGAACAGGGGCTAGTTGTAACAATGCCTGTAGTGCAAGTATTATACAAATGCCTAACGTTAGGCATATTTTCTCTAGCAGTGGTTTGTTTATGTTAGTTATAGTGTATGGTTTAAAAATAAAATAAAAAATAAAAAAATAATTCTGGCATCCAAACAGATTTTTAAATATTATATTTAGCTACAGGCTAGTATCACAATGAAACTACAATTAAATATAGTTCATAATTGTTTACTATACAGAAAGCCTTAAAGACAAAATATTGACATACATTAAATGAACAGTTTCCTTGGCAAAAACAAATGTTCAATCTGCTACCAAGTTTATGTGCCTATGCAGAAATTAACCTAAACCCCAACCTATCCTAGGTCTGCACCACCATTTATTTCTGATCTTAATCAACAATTAATATATATATATATATATATATATATATATATATATATATATATATATATATATATATATATATATATATATATATATATATATATATATATATATATATATATAATATTATATTATTATTATTTTTATTTTTTATTTTTTACTGGTGTGTGGTGTGGTGTGGTGTGGTGTGGTGTCAGGTGATTGCTAGCAAGGTTGCAAATTCACAACCAAGATTTTGTTGTGCAAGTTACACTTAGTGAGGCAATATGGCTTTGAATTATGCAAAATTGCAATATGGCTTTGAATTATGCAAAAGTAAGACAGGTATGACTAGGTAAAAGGTAGTCTCATTCTTAGATTGCAACTTTATTGATATCTTATTTTTGAATACAAGCTTACTGTTCCCATATGGACAGTAAAACTATAGATTAAGATAGTGTGTGTGTGTGTGTGTGTGTGTGTGTGTGTGTGTGTGTGTGTGTGTGTGTGTGTGTGTGTGTGTGTGTGTGTGTGTGTGTGTGTGTGTGTGTGTGTGTGACCTGGTAATCCCTACGTTATGGGGACAAAATGTCCCCACAAAGATGGCAATATCCGAAATCCTTGTCCTTGTGGGGACATTTTTAGGTCCCCATGAGGAAAACATCTTATAAATCACACAGGAGGAGTTTTTTTGAGAAAGTAAAAATGCAGAATGTTTCCTGTGATGGGTAGGTTTAGGGGCAGGGGCAGTGTAGGGGGATAGGATGTACAGTTTGTACAGTATGAAATCCATTACGCCTATGGAAAGTCCCCATAAAACATGGAAACACGACATGTGTGTGTGTGTGTGTGTGTGTGTGTGTGTGTGTGTGTGTGTGTGTGTGTGTGTGTGTGTGTGTGTGTGTGTCTGTGGGCATTACCTCACTCACCTTACATTGCACAAGGCCACTGAATTAGCTGAACTGTCTCGTAATGATAAGAAGGATCAGGTTTCACAAATGAGCATGTCTGAGAGCAGTGCTTTGGCTGAACATTGGCCTGTGTGTGTGTGTGTGTGTGTGTGTGTGTGTGTGTGTGTGTGTGTGTGTGTGTGTGTGTGTGTGTGTGTGTGTGTGTGTGTGTGTGTGTGTGTGTGTGTGTGTGTGTGTGTGTGTGTGTGTGTGTGTGTGTGTGTGTGTGTGTGTGTGTGTGTGTGTGTGTGCGTGTGCGTGTGTGTTTACAAGTGTGCAAGATCAGGTTCGTACAGTATGCTGGCATGTGCATTCTTACAGACTTAGCAGTTAGGGTCCTCTTACAGAGATGCTTAGTCACTGTGACTGCTTTGAAAAGCCCAGGGCATTTGGCCTTGATCCAACACTACATGCCAGGGGCAAAAATGTTGAAATCGCTCCTGCATACCATTACTGCTCCTATATGAACAAATATGTAGATATATGAAGCCTGTCTACGATGTTAATTTGCAGTGTAATTTAACCTCTTTTCTAGATACAAGCAGAGCACATACGAGAAAATAAAGAAAGCTGGCACGGCATTAAGGAACTGGCTCATCAAGGAAGCTAATGGATATTCTGACCTTCAGACACTTCCCTGTATGTATGAAGTGTGACTCAAGGGCAGCTTGTTCTAGTGCATTCCTTTTAGCCCCCCGGCCTTTGTCACTTTATCTTAGCTTTGGACAGGCTGAATGTGGGAGATAGTGAACTTAAGAGCATTCAGGAAAAAAAGACATAGAGACGTTAGAACAGACTGCATTTTAACACACATTCTTCTTCCTGTTGCATTAAATGCACAGCCGTTTCATTCTTTCAGACTTCATGTCATTTTTTATGTAAATTTATCTTAATCAACAATTTGTAATATTAATTTACAATGTATTAAATTTATTAATTAACAATTTATTAATTTACAATTATTAAACATTTCATTAAAGGGATACTTCACCGCTTTTTCATATTAAACTATGCTATATTCCCTTAACTAAAACAAGTTGATACATGCCTCTCTCGTCTGAGTGTGTGCACTTAATCTCTCTGACGCGCGGTGACGATCTGATAGCATTTAGCTTAGCCCACTAAGCCCAGTTCTTTCATTATGGTACCAAACAGAGATCAAGTTAGAATCGACCAAACACCTCCACATTTTCCCTATTTAAATGCAGTTACACGAATAGCACTTCTGAGAGTACTTCGACTCGGCGCAGTAAAAAGTCCCGGCTGAAACATCCTCCCTCACATCTCCTCCTCACTCTCTCATTTCTGTCAATAGGGGGGAGAGGGAGATTTGAGGGAAGATTTTTCAGCCGGGACTTTTTACTGCGCTAAGTTGAAGTACTCTCAGAAGTGCTATTCCGCCATACATTATAGTTCTCCTTTTTAATCCGCTTAGAAAAGCGCCATGTTTTATTTTATGTCATCATACTTGATCGTTTAACTATTCATGTAACTGTATTTAAATAGGGAAAACGTGACGGTGTTTGGTCGCTTCTAACTTGATCTCTGTTTGGTTCCATAGTGAATGAACTGGGCTTAGTGGGCTAAGCTAAATGCTATCAGATCGTCACCGCGCGTCAGAGAGATTAAGTGCACACACACGAGAGAGGCTTGTATCAACTCGTTTTAGTTAAGGGAATAAAATAGTTTAATATTAAAGAGCGGTGAAGTATCCCTTTAAGAAAAAATACAAACAAACTGGTGTGTTGTGTGATGTTGTGTGATATAGCAAGGTTGCAAAGTCACAACCTTTATATCATATTAATATGAGAAAATAGAAACAAAATAGAATAAATGTGATATCAGGAAGCTCTTCTTATTTGTGACCTGTGATTAAACATGCCAGAAATAGACGGTAATGATTTACAAGAACAGTGAGCAAACCAGACTCTTGACAGTGCCAGGTTTGAGATGACATAAATATAATCCCAGATTGCAAAATAAATCAAATATTTATCCTGCTAAAAATATTGTATAGGGGTGATTTTCGAAGAAGCAGACCTTTAAATTATATGACAAAAAGACAAACAATTGCTGTCCATGTTGAACAGAGTTATAAATGGAGGGATAAATGGGGCAAGACTGTGATAAAGAGGCTCAGATAAGAGCACAATGAGGTTCAAATAGGAACACATTCGGTTCATTTTCCATTAAATGCTGCACACCAACAGGGCAAGATGATGAGGCAATTGATAATAACTCCAGCTTTACAGAAACAAAAGAAAATGTAGGAAATTGATATGTAGCCATTTAGCAAACTTATCCAAAGGGACAAATGCAATATATCATAAGCTAAACGTATGTGCACTCCTTATAAACATGAAAATTATGGACAAAACATATAACAAATATACACTAAATATACTTTGGAAATAGCAAAGATTAAGGAAATATGTTTTACAAATTTAAAATATATTTTACTTACACTTTCAAAATGTAGTGGCAATAAAATACATTTACAAAATGTTGAAATATATTCTGGAGAATATATGTTATATGTATATATATGTTATACATATATATATATGTTATACTGATAATGTATAAATGACCAAAATAAATTGTGAAATATAAAGAAAAACATTAAAACATTATTTTGGTAAATATATTTTAACATTTATATAGTAATGTATTTTTGTTATATTTTTTTGTATATATTGAAATATATTTCAGCTAAAATATGTTTTACTCATTATTTAAGAATGAATCACACATTTCCAAAGAATATAAGCTAAGCTAGAAAATAAAATTAACAATATACTGTATAAGTGAATATGTTGAATGCTAAACAAAGGCAGAATCTAAAATACAGTGCATCCGGAAAGTATACAATGCGCTTTACTTTTTCCCCACATTTTATGTTACAGCCTTATTGCAAAATGGATTTAATTATCTATTTTCCTCAACATTCTACAAATAATACCTCATAATGACCACATGAAAGAAGTTTGATTGAAATCTTTGCTAATTTATTAAAATTTAAAAATTAAAAAATCTAATAGGTTGGGGTTTAGGTTAAAAAATGATACTCAAAATTGAGCTCAGGTGGTCCGGTTTCCACTGATCAGCCTTGAGATATTTCTACAACTGGATTGGAGAATTGAAATTCAGTTGATTGGGTGCAAATCAAACACCCTAAGGTCCAACAGTTCACAGTGCATGTCGGAGAACACAAACCAAGCCATGAAGTCCAAGAAATTGTCTGTAGACCTTCAAGACAGGATTATATAGAGGCACAGATCTGGGGAAGGGTACAAAAAGATGTCTGCAGCATTGACGGTCCCAATGAGCCCAGTGGCCTCCATCAACTGTAAATGGAAGAAGTTTGGAACTACCAGGACTTTTCTCCTGGCCGCCCGGCCAAACTGAGCGATCTGGTGAGAAGGGTCTTAGTCAGGGAGGTCAAGAACCCAATTGTCATTCTCACAGAGCTCCAGCATTTCTCTGTGAAGAGAGAACCTTCCTGATGAACAACCATCTGCAGCATTTCACCACTCAGGCCTATATTAGTAAAATGACAGCACATGACAGCCCACCTGGAATTTGCCAAAAGGCACCTGAAGGACTCTAAGACCATGAGAAGCAAAATGATCTGGTCTGATGAAACAAAGATTGAGCTCTGGCCTGAATGGCAAACGTCATGTCTGGGGGAAACCAGGCACCGCATTGGCCATCACCTGGCCAATACAGTGAAGCATGGTGGTGGCAGCATCATGCTGTGGTGATGTTTTCCATTGGCAGGAACTGAGAGACTAGTCAGGTTTGAAGGAAAGATGAATGCAGCTATGTACAATAACATCTTTGGTGAAAACCTGCTCCAGAGTCCTCTGGACCTCAGACTGGGGTGAAGGTTCATCTTCCAATAGGACAATGACCCTAAGCACACAGCAAAGACAACAAAGGAGTAGCTACAGGGTAACTCTGTGAATGTTCTTAAGCGGCCCAGCCAGAGCCCAGACTTTACATTTACATTTATGCATTTAGCAGACACTTTCATCCAAAGCGACTTACAAATCAGGAGTACAGGAAGAGATCCATCAAGAAAAGGCAAAGAAACACAAAAAGTGCCCCAAGATGTTTAATCAGACTTCACCTGATTTACCTGGCTATGCACTAATGATCCCCATTCAACCTGATCGGGTTTAAGAGGTCTTTCGAAGAAGAATGAGAGAAACTGCACAAAATAGGTGTGCCAAGCATTGTAGCATCAAAGACTTGAGGCTGTCAAAGGTGCTTCAACAAAGTATTGAACAAAGGCTGTGAATACTTATGTACAGGTGAATTTTTTTCTTTCTTTCTTTCTTTTTTTAAAAATAAATTGGCAAAGATTTCAAACTAGCTTCTTTCACGTTGTCATGTAGGGTATTGTTTGTGGATTTTTGAGGAAAATAATTAATTTAATCCATTTTGGAATAAGGCTGTAAGATATCAATATGTGGAAAAAAGAAGCGCTGTGAATAGTTTATAGAATAGAATAAGTTTCTTTTTTTTTATTAAAGAGCACAGAGGCTTTTTTGGATTGCTTTGCTGAATTTGAAACCTTTTCGTTTTTGTTCACTGTTCCTTAATGGTAAAGGATTTGTCTTCCCAACCCTATATCCGGAACACCGAATCCCAATATTCAAGAAACAGCTGAAAACTCATCTCTTCCTGCTGAGAAAAATACATTATTTTCTTTCTTTCACTATTCCTTGTAATATTCTCTAAACCATGTCTGAAACTGTATTACCTTCCCTTCTTTTGTGTATTGCCTCCTTATGATGACTCGTTTATTGCGTTCCTCGTTTGTAAGTCACTTTGGATAAAAGCGTCTGCTAAATGAATAAATGTAAATGTAATACATTTTACATAGCAACAGTTTATGCTGATTGCCTTACTATAATACTGGACAACCTTATATAAACCAAGACTGCAATCTAGCAAAACAAGGCAAATTATATACCCACATTACACTACCAAAAGCCTCAGTTTCTTATTTTCTTTGTTTCTTCTTCTACTTCTTTATGCATGTTCTTTATGCATCTTTATGCAAAGAAATGTTTTTTTGTTCAGTTGTTTTGTTCAATCGATAGTATCGCTATTATTTGCACTTTCAGAACAATATAGATACTATTTAACATCAGCGGTAGACATTTAATTATCTATGCACACTGTGTTATCTGCAGGGTTTATAATAACAGGACTTGCATCTTGCTTCCGGCTGTGTATAATTATATTTGCAAAGGTGTTCAGTTCAACGATAATGTTTTGTGATTCCATACAGGAATTCCAGGAGCCTCCTATCACACACTCTATTTAGGCTGTTTGAGCCCGCCTGGTCCTTAAAAACGACACTGAGCTCTTCGATCTGAATCAAAGCCCCAACACTGGCCAGAGATCAGCAGGATGATGAAAATATCTATATAACCCCCAGAAAAAGACAGTGAAGGATGTTCTTGATTACAGAGGATTGCTGAACTTCCTCCCTAACCCCTGAAAACCAACACCTGGTGTTGCTGCAGCTGTAATGTATGATATTAACACAGACACTCACATACTTACATAGAGCACCAAAACACCTAGATTTCCAGGAATGAGGAAATGATACTCCCTTTGCTGTGATGTATACCTGCCAATGCAAACTGCATCAGTGGAGAGTTTCTCAATGAAAACCCACTGTGGGAGTAAGGGGATCCCTCTGCGCTAATAACGGAAATTGCATGGATAATTTGGAATAGGCTTATGTGCTAGAAGGTAATACTGTATTTAGGAACAAAGTGAAAAGGTTTTAACAGTTGATGGTTTAGCGAGCAGTGAGAGAGTAATTGAATCAGAAGAGGTGGGAAATGGAAAGAATAAAGCTTTGAAATTCCATAAATCTGACTTGCCACTTTTGCCTCACTGTTCACTCAGGAATGAAACAATGCACCGTTCGGCTTTAGACAACTGCATACACATAGTGTCTCAATGCAAATCATTGTATGTTGAGGTGTTTGTAGTAGATGTTCCCACTGAGCTCCATCAAACCCTTAAATACATTAGCTCCTCTAGAGGGTTTTTTGCTGATTTTAACAAGCGCAGTCGTTATATCCCATTAAAAACCTCAGCAGGGGTGAGCCGAGGGAACCGCACAACTCAAATCATAGTGGGTTTCTAGAGAACTGACGGAACACACACAGACTTGTGGCCAAGATATCTGTGACAGAGAGAAGGACAGTGATTATAGTTCAGATTGTAGCATCAGTTGTATATTCTGTTCTTTGCATCTGCTTAACTGATAAGAGGGCACTTACAGAGCAGGTTCAATGGAGCTATAAATGAGTGGAACAGCTGTGAAAGAACTCTGATTGATTCAGAAGAATGATTTATGATTATGATTTGAAAAGCCCATGTTTCATGATGCTTGACCAAAAGCTGTCCAGAAGTTACAGAATAAGCTACAGGAAAATAGGAAAAGATGTAAAGTGGCCAACCACAGCTTGATTTCTTTTTACATTCAGTTTAGGGGTGGGTTTATCTGAAATAATAGATAATAATAATAATAATAATAATAATAATAATAATAATAATAATAATAATGAAAAAAACAATTTTAAAGAATCTTTTGTGCATTAAAAAAATGTAGGTTAATTTACTTTAAACATTACTTTAAAATTAATTTATTTATACATGCTTAAATAGAATTAATTCTATACATACGTTATTACATTAAAATAATAAATAACGGCATTACAAAAATAAAAGTAATCTGGAAAAAAATGGCAAAACGTTTTTGATTTTCTGTCATTTCACCTAAAATGAGGACAAAAACAGATTATTTCGCAGCATGAAAACAAAGCAGAATATACAGTTCTGTCTGTGAGCATCTTGATAATTTGGTACTAAGTAACCAATTCCAAAACTCTGAATATATTTCATATATTTTGATAACCTGGCAAACCATGGTGAACTCATCAACTTGTTCTTCATAGTGCTCATAATATCAACATTGGTAAATTGACTGTGATGCTTCTATGATTCATCTTCTGACGTGATCATACAAAGTGTTTGCACGTGTTTGGCGGGGAATAATCAAGCCTGCTAGCACACGAATGGGCAATGCAAAAAATATATACAAAACAGAGAATGAGACAGACTGTGGATAAGGAAAAGGACAACCATCCAGACAGCGTAAACTGAAGGGGGAATAAGACCTGCTTTTAAACTTGATTCTTTGAAGTAATCTTGCACAAATTGTATTAATATATAAATACATGACTTTCTGCCAGACAAGAAGCTTATTGGCAGTTATCTGAATGTCATAATGCATAATGCATATGGTATATTATTGACTTCTGTATTAGCATTGTGTGTTTGTAAAGTGTGGTGTTTGAATAGTTGTTTTATTTTGTTTTGTTTTTTATCTTAAGCAAAGAATGTGTTTCTATGGGTGTTTATGTGCTTCTGTTTTCTAAATGCAAATGTAAAAAGTTTTCTAAATGCAAATGTAAAAAGTTTTCTAAATGCAAATGTCCAGAGTCTGAATGTGAGTGCTTTATATGGAAATCTTATATGCACTTAAGATTTAGCAGAACAACTAAATAACTTGTAAGCTCATCCAACAGGACCCTGGCTGTTAACAAACTCCTGACACCGAAGCGCTGAAGGCAGCAGACTAAGCATCAAAAATCACAACCAAAAATGGAAGTCAATATCTATTTATCCTTTCATTGTAAAATGTTGAACTTGTTTCAAGCCACTAACTTGACAACTCCTATATGTCAACTTGTACACCAAGTCTGGGCCAATAACGGAGCAGAATGACTCACTGTGCCAAATCAGCGTGTTTGCTTAGGAACCATTTCTGTTTAGTTTGCATTAGCTGTTTGCATGCTTGAAGTGCTCTGCTCCTCTCTTGTGTATGTTGGCAACTTCGCCTTGAGCACAGGAGGTCATGTCTCTTAGAGAAGTCTGTCCAAGTGTCTCACTTTAGCAGCAGTCTTGGTGGGCTTCTTCTATTAAGATGTGGACATCCTTATAACTTTCAGCATAAAATTCTTTAACAGGTATTCTGCTTTGGAGAAAAATAAAAATAAATTTAAAAAAAAGATTTCTCTCGAGGGAAATTGTGGCTGGGACCACAGTTCTGGTTGTTTGAAAAATTGTCCATGACCTAAAAACTGATTCCCTTACAAGAAAGTGCCTATATAATCTAAATAAATGCTTTAACATTTTTTATTAAAATTTTACCATTCAAAAGTTTGGCTTTTCAGCTTTGCCATTACAGGAACAAGATTACATTTTCAAATAGAAAAATTGTTATTTTAAATTGTAATATTTTTACTAAGCATTTGCGAGCATAAAAGACTTATTTTAAAGGTCACGTTCTTCGCGATTCAATCTTTCAAACTTTAGTTAGTGTGTAATGTTGCTGTTAGAGCATAAATAATACCTGTAAAATTATAAAGCTCAAAGTTCAATGCCAAGTAAGATATTTTATTTAACAGAAGTTCCCTTTCAAAGCCTACAGCGAACGGCCGGTTTGGACTACAGCAGGAAGTGCAGGGATGTAATGACGTCACTAGAACCGTTTGTCGACTAACCCTCCGCCCACAAGAACACGCAAAAAAGGGGGCGTAGTCTTGTTGCTCTCCCACGTGGAGAAGAGCGCGCATTCAGCGCTTGCATCTCCCATAGACAGTAAAAGAAATGGACACAGCGACCCCATTGACGTCAACGGCGAAATAATGAAGTCAACCTAGGGGCACTCACTTCCTGATGGCTGAGCAAACTGCGCCGGCTCAGACTTAGCTTGAGGATGTAGTTGTGACGTGAGCCTCCTGTCTGACAGTTGTAAGTCTTCTAGTAGTTGTGGAAAGTGAAATGTGAATCACGTTGTTTAAATATTTTCTCCCGTTGCTTTTGGCTTCTCCCCATTCTTCTCCCTTGACTTTATCAGACTTTATGTCTCCACCTCCCCCCAACTGTCTCATAGACAGTAAAAGATTGCCTGCGAGCGTCTCCTCAGGTCTATACGGTAATTTCTCAACTGTGCGACAGAGTCGCGTTGGTTATGACGCAATCGTTAGCCTATTTTTACAAAAACAGCTTCTGCGGGGCGATAGTGTAAGATACAAGGTAATGGAGCCTTTTATGCATTGTCGTGTTTTTTTAGAAATAAATAATGGACAAATGGAGTCTTTAAACGTCTCAGATGTAAAGTTATTCACTGTCAAAGTGACTCAAAAATGAATGGGAGTCAATGGGATGCTAACAGCAGGTGATGGCTTGGTTAGCAATGGCAGCCCCTAGGGGTGGAACGCTTTCCGACCGCTAGATTACCCCCTTGGCATCTCCCCATTATGGTAAGCGAGGCGGGACCTTTCCGGCAAAAGTGCGCTAAGCTGCTGTCCAATCACAACACGGGAAGCGCTGGCCCAATCAGAACTCGTTATGTCTTTCTGAAGGAGGGACTTAATAGAACAAGGAAATCATCAGGCCGTTTTTAGGACAGAGGAAACAGCGCTGTACAGATAAGTAAATTGTGTGAAAAATACTGTTTTTTTACACGCGAAACATGAACTCATGTTATATTGCACACTGTAAACATAATCAAAGCTTCGAAAACACGCGAAGAACGGGACCTTTAAAAACAAAAAAATGACCAGCGTTTGAACTTTAGTGTATACATATGTTTGCTTTGCTGCTTGTATATGTTTGCTGTATAATGAAACAGTAGCCTGACCTTTGACCCATTTGGATGTGTCTAAATATTTGCTGTCAACAAATTCAGTATGGCTAACCCAAAGTTATCTTCCAGCTAGTTTACAGGGGAGAGGGGGGCTGGTTAAGGAAGAGGCACCCTATAAATGGCTCTCTCTGTCTGGGAGGAAGCTCTAATAAGCGATGGAAAGGTGAAAGCCTGCTGAGATGGTTTATGACCATGACCTGCATAAATAAACACCTGACTCTTTAATCTACTTTGCCTTCGTTGACTCTCTAAGGATGCCCATGAGCAGCCACTCAACACAACACTCACGTTGCCTTAAACTCTTGCAAATGGTCTTCTTTAGCATATAGATGGAATTATGGATTAGCAGCGAGTGAAATTCTGCCACAAGCTGTTGGGTAAGATGGAATCTGGACCACAGCTAGACCAGCTCTATACCAGCTCTAACCATCATAAACCAGCCTAGTTTATGCTGGATTTTTCAGCAGAGTAGTCATCTCTTAAGTAGGTCTACATTGGCCATGACTTCTCAAAACAAACGCTAGAGCTGCAATATTCAATAACAGCATAAAGCAGTTCAACCTGGATCATGAAAAGATGACTTTCTTTGACAAAGAAAAGAACCCGCTATGCAAGTAATGTGTCACAGTAATATCCCCCAAGGCCAGTCCCTTTGGACACTCCAAAGACTCTGTAACAATTTATGAGTCCTGTTAGATATGAGATGATAATTTTAGCCTCACAGCAAGTACAGATGCTATAAAAAACAGAGAGGTGGTCCTCATTTAGGAGATAAGAGTTTAATTCTGCTGTGCAAACAGATCCTACTCGCCTTGTCTTGTGTTCCGTCTCTTATCATTACAAATACAATAAATAAATCATCCAAATGTGCGGAAATGAAAAACAAAACAAACAATACACCTCGTATTGACAAAGAGAGCACTCAGTATGATCATTGTTTGAGGCACATTGTCTTAAGTTGAAGGGTGGAGGCCACAGTCTAAAGCAGTGAGATCACCTTTTTCTGTTCAAACTTGACAGAGAACATCACAGTGCTGTGAAGGGTGCTGATGTGAGCGTACATTGTGGAAGAATGAAAGGCAGACCCATTCCCTGAGTTTGATTTGGACAGAGATTTAGAAATCAGAAACAAGGGCAATACCTGAATGCATGATGTGACTTATATAAAGTCAAATCTTGCAAGAGGCAGTTCTGCCTCTTTCAAAATTTTAATCTTTAGTGACCCAGGACTACTCTCATTCACTACCCTCCTCTTTCATTTTTTTAAAGTTAGACATCAATCATCTTACTATTCCTCAATTAATTAATTATAAACAACATAACAAGAAAAAAAGCCTGTTTTCCAATTCATTTTTTGTAAAAATAAAAATAAAATAAAATTGTATAGGGTCGCTAATGACCCAAGGTGTGTAAAAGTGTAATGTATTTTTTTTTTCTGGACAGCAATAATTGAATCTTTGATGACTGAATAAGTGCTATTCACCTTTATTCCACAAGGTGGTGATTTCTGATACACAATGATTCATTGACGTTTCAAACACAGTTGCTGCACTGCATGCAGAAAGCAAAAAAAAAAACAAAAAAAACAGCGAAATTGAATAAGCTAAATTTGAAGTCTCAGTTATTTACTGCAGAGCAGGTACAGAACAATATTTGTGTCACTGTCACTTGATGGTGGATATGGTGAAGAAGGTCTCAGCAATCAAAATATTGGTTTTGAATATGTTGAAATTTTAGTTTTGTACTGTCTTTATAAAGTATCTTCTTATCAAACTGTTTGTACACTTACAAAGTTCTCAATGCTTCGGTTTGCATGCAGGGCCCCTAATTATGCTACCGTGTTAGTGTGAGGCTATTTTGAGCCTTGTTAGTGGTATTAACTAGCGATTTAATTTCACTTATACCCTTTGCCCCATAGACAAGCGTTATAAGCTAATCTGTTTTTAGATATAAATCTCTTTACATTCGATTTTCATGGAAATGCATCCCAGAGAACGATCTACTCGGTAACCATGTGTTAATTACACCTAGGTTCATTTCTCACTGGAGTTGTCCTTTAAGGCCGAATGCACGGATCCAATACACTGGTATATACATCTGATATTCTCCCAAATGTTTACATTCACTTAAGACATAATCAACTTTGTCATGACAAAAAAATGAACATCTTCCATTTTGCTATAAACTGTAAATCATTGTTCAAAAAATTCTGGGAAATCACGGAACTTTATGTGACCCTACAAGAGGGATTCCTGATAGGCTTTCTGCAAGAACCCAAACACCTTTTAAAGAAGAAAAAAAAATCATCCACTCATTTTAAAAGCTGCTACAGAAACTACTTTTGACTTTGAGGACCTTGATAGAAATGTAATGGAGTAAGAAGTACAATATTTGTCTTTCAAAAGTAGTAAAGTTTAATTCATAAGTTTCCAGAAAAGTGGAAACTGTACTTAAGTGCAGTACTCAAGTAAATGTAGGTTAGTTACTGTCCACCTCTAAATGTAAAAATAGTAGGCCTAGTTCATTCTTTTTCATTTCTTTTATGTCTTTTACGACTTTTTATTTCTAATCTATGAATAGTTATAGCAGCCACATTTATGATTTTAGCCTCTCACACACACACACACACACACACACACACACACACACACACACACACACACACACACACACACACACACACACACATATTGGTCTATGTGGTTTACAGGGACTCTCCATAGGCGTAATGGTTTTTATACTGTACAAACCGTATTTTCTATCCCCTTACACTGCCCCTGCCCCTAAACCTACCCATCACAGGAAACATTCTGCATTTTTACTTTCTCAAAAAAACATCATTTAGTATGTTTTTAAGGCCATTTGAATTATGAGGACATTTGATATGTCCTCATAAACCACATTTATAGTGTAATACCAGTGTAATACCCATGTAGTTATACAAATTTGTGTCCTCATAAACCACATAAACAGGCTCACACACACACACATATACAAATAATTCAGAAACTGAAAACATTTTCTCCACAGAAAGTCGAGTTTTGCATGATTTGTAATTCCCCCCAAAATAATCTAATAGATGAAGACAAAAGGGAGCTTGACGTCAGTCACCCACACAAGAATCTGCATAGATGTGCACGCAGATGTATATGCGTCCTTTTGACTCGCAGACCCCCTGCTCGCGTGTTTACCGCATCACGTACATGGACACAAGTGCCAGTGATGTGGGAACGGAACCGAACCACAATAAAGTCGCTGCTTGCGCTATTGTGCGCTCGGTGGAACGAATCAGTGGAAAGCCCCTTTGAATTCTGGACATAAACGACTCATTGAATTGTCAAATAAAGATTTATTCAAATCCAATGATTCATCAAGTGCTGAACGCTTTCTCAACTTCACTTTCTCCGCTCCATCGTTGCAGACAGAGTATGATGGTCCCTCCCATATACGAAACTCTTTGTGAAAATCTTGTTGGGACTTTTTTTTCCTCCCTTTCCCTTAAACGTCAAGTGTAATTCCTACCAAGGGCTTCGTCTCTGAGCTCTCCCTGTCTTGAAGGTGGAGCAGATATGAGAAGAAACGGACTATCAACCAATCCAACAGAAAAAATCTGAGATGAAGTAACTTTTAGACGCTTACTGCTTAAATATCAATCATCTGTTTACGGATAGAACAGCTCCATCAATCGAATGATAGCAGGTATGACGCTTTTCATCAGTTTTTTAATTTTTTATTTTTTTATTATTATTATTATTAAACAGGTTAGGCCTATAACTTTGTGCATCATTCTAACATTTAAAAATAATAAAGTGTCATTGTCATGATCATTCAGAAGCATCTTTAGTCTAATAATGGTTAAAGTTTCTTTGAAAGATGGGCTATAATGAAAAAGTTTATTTTCATGAGAGTTTAGGGAGTTCATGAAGTTGGGAGAAAACGCTTTGAATAATTTGTGTGCATAGCCTATATTAAAAAAAGTAAATGTAGAACTATATGACGGTACATCAGGAATGATAATTATAGCAGTTGGGTACTTGAAGACCACTGATCTAATTAACCCTTGCAAAAAATACAGATGAGGTCTTCTTTGGTGGAAACCATGTTTAGCTTTTGTAAACAAGGGAGATGATGACCCCGCATATAACTTTACATTGTTGGTGTAAATATTCATGAATCCATGGATGATTGACAGTCGTGAGAAGACTTGCACTTCTGGCAACTTTGAATGAATCAATTAGTTTTGAACTTAATCTGAAATGGGACCAATAGCGCCACCATTTGGTTGATCAAATTAGTTGTACAATACACAAATGTACAAGATTGAGATTTCTGTGCCTTGTAATGGAAAAAGAGTTGATGCTAACATGAAGGGGAAAATTTCTGCTTCAACTATAGCAATTTTTTTTTTAAGACCACTAATCTTAGCATCTCTAGATGTATTTATACAGAGAAAATATCATTGGAAACATCACAGTAATATTTTTGAAGTGATGGAGGAATGTCAGGTTGCAGTTGCTCATTTTATGAAAAAAACAAGAAAAATCTGTTGATTGAGAGATCAGACCATATGTCAGACCAAGTTTGCCTAAGTCTGTCGGGTTGCCAACTGCTTAAGGCCCGAACTGTCTGCACATTTTCCATCATAGTCTTACTGGAATTTGTTTGGACCTCAGTAAGTGCTTACCTTCTCACGGCCTACTCCAGTAGGGACACATCTGATTTGTCATTGCCTGAATCCATAACTTTCTTGCCACACATTCATGCACACATATTTTCCCCTCACACTTCCTCTGAGGCTACACAGTATTGTCTGTACAGATTGATTCTCATAGACAGAACGGCTGATGCAGATAATCCACACCGACGCCATGTCAGGGAAGTGTGAGGTGGGAGGAGAGGGATTCCAGCTCTGCAGGGGAAAATGTACTGAATCAAGAATGGAGTAGCAATCTATATTTCAACCCCCACTCTCCATCCTTAAACTGGCTATTGATTAGAAAATGTTGCTACAGTCTGTGTTTTCCTTGGGTAGTGCTCAGCAATCTAACATGATGAATGTGTGAGAATGGTAACTGTGAAATGCTTGGGAGATTTTTTTCGTTTTTTGTGTGTGAATGGTGTTCATTTCCGTCATGCTGCACTTATACGTCCACATTTGCTTTGTAATGCTGGTATAATTTTGAAATGTAGTAATTGTATCACTGCTAATACATGTTGTTCATCCCTTAAAGGACTAGTTCAACCAAAAATGAAATATAATTCCATAATTTACTCACCTTCAAGCCATCCTAGGTGTATATGACAATCTTCTTTAAGACGAATACAATCTTCCAATCATTATAATGGCAGTGAATGGCAGCACAAAATTTGATGCCCAAAAAAGTGCATCCACCCATTATAAAATTAATCCACACAGCTCAGTTAATAAAGGCCTTCTGAAGCAAATCAATAGGTTTTTGTAATAAAAATATCCATATTTAACACAATTATTATAATGTCATTTCTTCATGCCAGTTACACTTTTTCCGTAAGTTGAATGCGAAAGGCAGTCTGCCGGAAGCTAAATAATATTTTACATTATAATGTGTTAAAAAGGGATATTTTTCTTACAAAAACCCATTTACTTCAGAAGGCCTTTATTCTGAATGTCTCATATTGCTGAATATTCACAATGTGCAATATATCACTGCTGTCCATGCCAAAGCTAGACTGGGTAAACCCAGCCTGATCTGCCGACGATTAGATTTCTCAGTCTGGAAACCTGTACATTCATTTCTACGGCTTCTGTTACACTTTTGCGGGAACCAATCACAGAATGGCTTAACCACCTGGCATGGTATTGGCGGGGTTAATATGATGACGGATAGAGAACCACTCTTGCGGTCTGATTGGTTGAAGGACTATCCAATTGTGCACAGAGTAATGTGAATAATGCTCGTTTATCACGCCTCTTGTGCAGTAGAAAATACAGAGCAGACTCCCCAAACCAGTGTTGCCAAATCTGTGGTTTTCCTGCGGAATTAGGCTACTTTAACACTGTTGCCATGGGCAGTTTTTCAAGTCTGTGGGTTAAAGTGACCCCAATTATGTTATATTTAGCCACAAAAATGCTAATTTTAGCAGGGAACCTGGGCAAAAAATATATATTTTACCCCCCGGAATGCTTTTTTTTTTTTTTACCAGGGAAACTGTAGTAAAACTGACCCCAGAAGACTTTGTTTTAATACTGTATATAATAGTAATTTGGTGCAGTGTTCACCTTATCTTATCTTATCTATCCTAAAAATATCCAGATACGTGGATGAAACTTACAGGCCTTAAAATATAATGGAAATGTATGCAATCTTTAAAAATTCATGGAATTCATTATTTATAGTTATGCTCAGGTCAGTGCATGACTGCAAAAGTCATGGAAATACATTGTTGAAAAGCTTTTCAAAATGCTTTTCAAATCACTGCTTTGTTCCCACTATTCATGTGCATGATTTATGAGTTTCGCAATAATTTGTGTGACTTGCACCAAGCACTTTTTCATCCCTGTGTAAATTGATGGCCTGGTGGAAAAATAAAATGCACTCATATCTAAAACTTTTTCAGTTAGAGATGTTACCAGATACACAAATGAATGCAGAGGTTGCTGATTAGATAGCTTTGCGTATCCATATGTGTGTGGGAGCACGTCTGTTTAGTTTATCATGTGATTTTATACTCATATTTATTGGCAATAGCACCAATTGCGTTACCATCCGCAAAACCCAAGTATATACTTATTACTGACTTTTAGCAAGACAGTAAGAAACGTTTCCAAACCACTGACTCAAAAAGCTCTGACCCACTGGGTCAATATTCTTACAGTCCCCACCGCAAACCTCCAGTCTCCACAGGCAGCATCATTTCCCTCTAAAAGCAGATATTTTCTGACAGCAGTCGTTTAAGGACTAATTTTTAAATATGAGCATATTTTTGCATTATCATTTGTTTAGTCTCTAAAGTTAATGCAGCAAATTTGGCATTCAACAATTATATAACTATTTATTTAGTAAAAAAGTTTTGTAATCTGTGGGAATACTATAGTTGATTTAACAGGGACATTAGGATTGGATCTAAATATCTGTGGAATGTGGCGATGGAGAATAGGGTTTACTGTATATACACTCACATACTCTAGGGGTCTTGAAATAGTGCTCCAAAATCTTATTATTTGTCTCCCCCTAGTGGTCATGACTGAATTAAAGGGGTAGTTCACCCAAAAATGTTGACATTTCTCACCATCATGTTGTTTCAAACCTCTAAATCTGTTGAACACAGAAGAAGATATTTTGAACAATGTTGGTAACCAGACAGTTGACGGCACCCATTGTATTTTTTTCCTACTATGGAAGTCAATGGGTGCTGTGACTGTCAAATGTCTGGTTCACCAAATTCCTTAAAAAAAATATCAGAACAGAACACAACAGAAAAAAAATACATAATTTTGGAACAACATGACAGTGAGTAAACAACATTTGCCTTTTTTGGGTGAACTATCCCTTCATCTGTTCCTTATTTCGGTGCTTCCAGCCCTGCTCCACCTGGAGGCCCCCTTAATATTATTTTTGGATGTCTTATTTATCTGACACACATTTCAGGTCTCTACTAAAGAGCTGATAAAGATAAATCAGGAGTGCTAAATAATCAAGACATCCAAAAATGTGCAGTACTGAGACTGGGACCAGGAATAAGGTCCATTAATTTGTAGGACAGTCTGTTAGAAATATACGGCATGCATATTGCATTTATATTCCAGGCTAAATTATATAACTGATACAATTAAATAGTGGCGGGAAAAATGCTATGCAAGGTTAGAAAAATATGTGCATCTACAATAAGCACTTACTATCCTGATGATAAAATTTACATCACTTGCACTGTATAGGCGTAGCCTAGAGTGCGCATAAAAAAAGAAGTTGGCCTATACTTAAGGCTTTAGATGACTGCAAAGTTCATCTTAAAGTAAAAAATTGTATCATATTATAAAAAGAATAGAAATAAAGTGCACAAATAAATATCCAATATCAACCAATGCTGATAAATAACAACACGATATGTTCTCACATTTTGGCTATGATTGTCCTGTGCTTCTGTAAGCAAAGCTTCCCACTGGTTTTGATTGAAACTTGTGCTACATTGACATTTATCTTCTTTCCTGTTTACTTTATAAACTGTAATCACAAGATTCTGGTAGCGGCCGCCCGTGCCTTTACAAGAGAGTCTAGTTCCGCCTTATAACATAGGATGTAGTTGGACTTGCGGTTCAGATAAATAGGGCTGGGCAACAATCTCAAGCTCCTCCGATATTTCTCGTTAAAACTTCTCGTTTTTGACTTCTAATTCATGACCAGTGTTTTGTATTGCTCGATCCTCTGCTTCCCCATTCGTCAATATGTAATGCATTGGGAGGGTACTCTTCCGCCGGAACTAAACTTGTGTATGGCTGTTACTGGAAGCTAGTGATTATATATTATATTATAAAGTTATAATTATTTTTCCTACAAAACAAAGTGCATCCCTTCACTTCAGAAGGCCTTTATTAACCCCCTGAAGCCATATGGATTTATTTTATGATCGATGGATGCGTTATTTTGGGCTTCAAAAAATGGTACCATTCGCTCCCATTATAAAAATTGGAAGAGCCAGGATATTTTTTTTTAATATAACTCCAATTGTGTTTGGCTGAAGGAATAAAGTCATATACACCTTGGATGGCTTGAAGCGGAGTAAAAAAAAAGGATATTTTTTTATTTTTGAGTGAACTAACCCTTTTACTATATTTGAGGTGATATTGATTCTCCTTTTCTCTTTCTGTCTGGTCTAGGGGTCTCTCTGCAATGGGCCCGGTACCCTTAATGCTCCTACTTTCCATCTCAGCGCTGGCTGTGCTGGTGTCTGCAGCAGTGGACGATCCCACAGGTGACGATGACTACACCTGGCCACAGAGGAAAGTACCACTGATACAAGAAAAGCAAACGGTGCATCTAGACAGTTCCGAGTTTTTGGCTAAGGCGCAGAGCGAGCTCCATGGGGTATGTGGCATTGAGTGCCAGCGGGGTCTTCCAGAACCCAGCCTGGATGATCTGGAGCAGCTACTGTCCTACGAGACCATGTACGATAACGGAACGCGCACGCTCACCACCGTCACGGTGCAGGAGCTAAACGGGAGCGAAGATTGGGTGGGAGGGTCTCGGCCTCGCTCTCGCCACAGACGAGAGGTCTACGGCACGGATACGAGGTTTACCATCGCTGACAAGCAGTATTCCATGAAGTATCCTTTCTCCACATCTGTGAAGATTTCCACAGGTTGTTCTGGAGTGCTGGTGTCCCCCAAACATGTCCTGACGGCCGCTCATTGCATCCACAATGGTACGGACTACCTAGATGGGGTACAGAAACTCAGCGTCGGCGTGCTGAAAGAGCGTTCACGCGGGAGGAAAGGCCGGAAAGGGAAAGGAAGGAAAGGGAAAGGCCAGAGGAAACATGAAGAAGAGGAGGAAGAAATCGATGAAAATGGAGAGATTGGAGAGAAGCATGAACGTAGGGGTAAGGGCAAAGGCAAAGGAAGGAGGAACCGTAGTCGCCGCAGCACCGTGTCTGAACAGCCCTCGTTCCGATGGACGCGGGTGAAACAGATGCAGGTGCCGAAGGGTTGGTTCAAAGGCATCTCGGAGAACATTGTGGCCGATTATGACTACGCCATCCTGGAGCTTAAGAGGGCGCAGAAGACCAAGTACATGGATCTAGGCGTCATCCCCTCGGTCAAGAAGCTGCCCGCTGGACGTATCCATTTCTCGGGATTCGACGATGACCGACCTGGCAACCTGGTGTACCGCTTCTGCTCTGTGTCTGAGGAGTCCAACGACCTGTTGTACCAGTATTGCGATGCAAAGCCCGGCTCCAGCGGCTCTGGTGTCTACATTCGCCTTAAAGAACCTGGCAAGAAGAAGTGGAGGCGGAAAATCATTGGCGTGTTCTCGGGTCACCAGTGGGTGGATGTTAACGGGGTGCAGCAGGATTACAATGTGGCCGTACGAATCACACCCCTAAAGTACGCACAGATCTGCCGCTGGGTCCATGGGGACTCTAGCCAGTGTCGGGGCACCTGAGAGACCCCATCAGCGGCCAGCCTGACTGCCTTTGTCCCGGCTCTCACCAACCCTTGTGCCTCCCATTTGTGCACTACACACAACACTAGAGACTACCATTGAACTATTCCAAGCTATTTTGATACCTTAATTTATTTTATTAGACAACTTTTGTTATGAATCTGTTAGAACGAATGTATTTCTAGATTCAGTTGTCCTAACGAGAACTAATTCTGTCCTAAACTGTTGTTTTGAATTAGAAAATGTACTTCAGTCAGTGTTGTTTGCTATGGGAGGCATTTGTTTTGTCTGGTAATCTGTCTGGATACCTTGAAGTAGAAAGCTAGATCTGACAAGTAGACACAAGAAAAAAAACTTTTTTTCTCAGAGAAGCAGCTTTGATGTTTGTTATTTTCTTTTCAAAGAACACATTTGAGTATCAATGTGCTGGTGTTCTTTGAAATTCTTTATTCTTGTTATCACGGTTATTGTTATTATTAAATGTTATGAGTGTGTGCCTTTGATAGCATAAACTGTAACCTGTCTTCATGGGCTTTCATTTACAAACGTTTCTGCCTTTTGTATCTCAATCCAGGCAGTTAGTTGGAGGGTTAAGCTTCGGATGCCCTTGTTGACTTTTGGTGCTAATTTAAGTTCAAAATATAAAACATCTGAGGACCTATCGGAGTAACAGCCTACTGTAGAACTGTAAGTATGTATTTAATGTAAGGCTTGTATTATGAGTTTCATATGATCATGTTGTTCTTTAAAACAAAACACAGGGTTATTTAAATTTAGATATGATTGATGATAAATATTGTAATTGTGAATTGAGAAAAGCAACACAGCTTAATAGGAAATATACATTGAAAATCTTAATATAAAATTGATTTTTCAAAATCGGATTGCATATTTTTTTTCTTTTGTACAACTTTTTCTAAATCTTTGTTATTGAGGACCAAATAAACTTGAGATTTATATGTTATTGGTCTAAGAGGACACAATTGTGTGTTAGTGTGTTTTTTCCATGAAGCTTACATAATCTAACATTTACTTTTTTCAAGTTTGCTTGTAATTTAAGATTTAAAAAAGAAAAAAATATAATAAATTGGCTTGTATGTATATGTATATATATATGTGTGTGTGTGTGTGTGTGTAAAACATTTAAATGTAATGTATATATTTTTTACATATGAATTTAATATATTTTTAAACCATAATTACAATTTTATATATATATATATATATATAAACAGGAAAATATACCGGAAATATATATTTTGCATTCGCCTTTTTTGTTTGAGCTCTCCTTGTGAAAACAGACACAGTGGACACAGGTGGGCAATTCTTCCCATCAGTTTATTGCATCTCAAAGGGCTTACATGCACTATGTAGGGGTGTCAAATATGAATCAATAAATCAAAATAAAATTTATTTCAAGGGAACAGACACTGCAAAAGAGAGATCCAAAGATCTGCCTTTGTCATTTTCATGAGACCTAACGGGGAGAGTGAGTTACAGAGGCTCGGCGATAGTCAGACCTTTCTGTAGCACTGTTTGACAGTGACCTCCTGAAACCTTTGACAAAGATCTAAGTCTATCATTGCTAACGAACCTACACCTTATTACTATCAGTTATTTTCTTTTAAGATATCTCCTCCACACTCCATTTTGCTGTGCAAACTACAGTACCACCACTCACCAACAGAGAGAGCATGAATCAACCGTATAACGTATAACAAACAAGAGTCAGGGTTCATAATGTAGTATGAGAGGGCAAGACTCAGAACCAAACATGTGAACGGGTTCTTCTACAATTATACAAAATAACACTACATGTACCATCTTCAGTTTGGATTTCATACAAGCACAAGTAACTATGAGACTCAAACACAGCATATCACTGACTACAACTTTAAAATCTTGGGGGCTTTTTTTTTTGTGTGGAAACATCACCAGTTGAACAAGTTACTGTACATATTTGTTATTTTAGATACTGCAAAAGGCCTTTCTCAGAGATCATCTGAGATTTGTAGCACTGAGATCAAGTGGAATTAAAATCCAAATTTGCTGAGGTTATCCATGAAGGTTAACCTCAAGATTCTTGCGATATCCATAGAGTATGTAAACAGTGAACTGACAACGCATTGACTATTAAATTAAATGAAAGAAATTTAAACCAAAGAATCAAAAAATATATATATGAAAAATAATATGAGTTAAAATACAAAAATTACATGTAATCACCAAAAGGTTATAGAGGAGCCTAGATATGTTATTAATTTATACATAACTCATATATATATATATATATATATATATATATATATATATATATATATATATATATATATATATATATATATATATATATATATATATATATATATATATTCATATTTCATATATTTATATTTGTAAACAAACATGTCAGTCGATGATGGAAGATGACAATATCATTTCGTATAATCCGATTACCAGGTTCACATCAATTAGTTGTCCACAGATAAAAATTTGAGCAGAGGAGAGACCTTTTCATCAATAAGGATAATATACACAGTACCTTCTGCAAATGATACATTGCACACTGCTCCAAAACTAAACATACAAGAGAAAGCGCTTGAACAACCTGTTTAGGACCTCTGACCCCGAAAGGGAAGTCCTAGAGGAACCAGAATTAAAGTTGAGGGGATCAACACACACCCACACACACACACACACACACACACACACACACACACACACACACAGACATCCTTCATTTCAGACTTAAACATTGGAAAAAGCTGACATACATAAGAATCTTTTATAATATTTAATTTTCATGTGTGTTTTTTAATATAATTTTATTCTGTTTCGGTTCAAAACAAAGGATAACATTGAAATAAACACGTCGTCATTTTTTCTGTTTTCTCTACGATTCACTTCACAGTTTGTGCTACAACATGACACAGGAATTTCTGGGTGGGGTAAAGTGGGCGGAGTTTGGACTGGGAGGGCGGGGTCAGTGGATATCTAGCTGCAGGCTCCTCAGGCGTCTGGGGGTGTAAACAGACAGCAGATCTCTCACTGGAGCTCAGTCTTTGAGAAAACAAATACTGCAAATACAGCACGGAGAAAATGTCATGTTACTAAGTGATTTTGTGCCTCAATTAAGAAGTCCGTAGTAAGACATTGATACCTGGAAAATTATAAGAAGTCCTTGATGTTGAGATCTGCAAGTGGGTCCTTGGTGGCAGGTTTTTTGGGGCTCTGAGCCGCTGGTCCTGGAGACAACTGAGGGGGGAAAAGGGAGGATGAGAAAGAGTAATGGCATTTGTCATTACAGAAATACATTAAATTATAGAATAGAAAAGTAATTTTAAATGTAAATGTAATTATTTTCCCATAGTTTTTGATCAAATAAATGCAGCATTGGTGAGCACAAGATTAAAAAACAATCTTACAGACTCCATACATTTGAATGGTATAGAGTATAGTGTTCATTTTTCCAGTTTTTTTTTTCTTTTACATTTATTAGTCTATATTTTTAAAGTGCAAAATCAAAACAAACATTCTAAAAGTTATGAACAGGGCTGTCAATCGATTAAAACATTTAATTGTGATTAATCACATGATTGTCATGAGTTAACTCGCGATTAATGATAACTTAATCGCACATTTTAAATGTATCTTAAATTAATGTTTTAAGTTTTTAATATTCTAATCAACATGGGTATGGATGAATATGCATACTTTATGCAAATGTCATTTATTATTAGTGAAACCATACTCAACAGAGCATGAAGCCTACTCATGAATCAAAGGTCACAGATGTTTTTCAAAGAACTTGTTCATGTGTCTTAAAAATCAGCTTAAAAAGCTTAAAAATTCTGAATAAGCAGTGATTTCTCTCATATAAGAATATAAATAAAGGGAGTTTTTAGGCTGGCAGTTTAGTTCGGAACAGGACACAGTTCATATGAAAAATTGGTAATGTGAAAGCTGTCATGTGGATCTGGGAGCGCACAAGTACCACACTATACCTGGAGGATGTTGTAACGAGTAGGAATATAGTGTGGCCACTTTAAGAGCTGGAATATAGTGTGGCCACTTTAAGAGCTGGAATATAGTGTGGCCCCTTTAAGGGCTGCGCACTATCTATTGAACTGCCTGTATTTTGTGTGTGTGCGCCGAACTGTGCCGCGATTCACGTGAACAGTGTGAGAAACACGGACTCTGGAACGCTCTTGTTCAGAAAAGTAATCTGCGTATTTGTTTTAGCCGACTGTAATGTATTTAGTTCAATAAAACACATGTACTGTAAGTGGTGATGGTGTTAATGATTTACCTCGGGCACGAGCGAGAGAAAGTTTGCAGTGCATCGCACTCGGACTGCAGAGAATGTGCTCAAGTGTAAAAACGCACTTTTATTTCGACCTGGATTCTAATAAAAGTTAAACTTTTCTTTTCTTGTTTGCTACTGCATCCTTTACGTCTCAATTTCTCCAAATACGAGCTAGGTCACGGATCAAACTGAAAATGCGTGCTGCATTAATCGCACATTAATAAAATTAGTGCCGTTAAAATTAAAATTGCGTTAACACGTTAATTTTGACAGCACTAGAATTTCAATATTAATACAACAATGTGAAAACTGTTCGTTGAAAATCTGATCTCCGAAAATAATAATTGTCATGTACATTTTTCACTTCTTATTTATTATCATTAAACTAAAGATAAAAAATAAATAAATAAATTGTTTACAATATTTCCGACATTAAATTAGTGAGGTTAAAGACACCATTAAATAAAAATCAATTTCCGAAGGACAAAATCAGGTGCCTCGCTACATTACTTTCTTATTCAACAAGTCGTTTCACTCGCAAATACAGCTCTGGAAAAAATTAAGAGACTACTTAACATTGAAAAACCAATGTTAAGTGGTCTCTTAATTTTTTCCAGAGCTGTATTTCATAATAGGAAAGAAATGACTACAGCAACCATTTCATGTCGACTTTCAACAATGTTTGCATGTGCATTTTTGTGTATGTTCTTTACTGGTGCTCCAGGTGTTCCTGTTGCTGCTGGCCCTGTAAATGGTGGTCTCATCATGGGCTGACCCATCATCACGGACTGAGGCATCATGGGAGCTCCTGCTGCTGGGGGCTGAGTAAAACAGGACAAGTAAAACATCAATCTATAAGTGCATACAATAAGTGCAAAATACAAAGATTTTTTTTTACATGTTAAAAAGTGGCTTCTCACCATGCCAAAGCCAGGCTGTGCTCCCATTGGTGGTGCCATTGCTCCAGGTGGGGCGGCAGCTCCTGGGGCTCCAGGGGCGGAGCCAGACTAAACACAATCAGAAAAGAAATATGATAAGTGTGGTGTGACAGGCAGCCGGGCGAGGGACCGCGAGAGCGGGCCGGTGATTAATGTTCACGAGTGCCAGCTGCGTGGCACACCGGTCTCGTCTCGCGGCCATGTGACGGGAGCATATAAGGAGGAGCAAGGGCTGCGGAAGAGACCGGTAAATACTCAATAGATAAATACTCAAACCGCTCGCGCAAAAATAATGATTAATAACATGCTCACGCCATCAGGACACGCGTTTTGCATTTTTCCTTGAATGTGTAGGCTGGTATTTTAAAGTTCTTTACAGATCGTGTTGCATTGAGGATTAAAATTACAGAGACAATTACTTGACTCTTCCACTCAACAGCAAGTATGATCAGAATATATATAAAAATTAACTGTTTTGCATGCATGCACAGCGAAACTAGGATAATTAAGCATCACATTTATGAAAAGATGATTTATTAATCAATAATTACTTAATACTATTTATCAGTTCTACAACTACACAGTTTAGAACATCATCTATATACAATAATGATCATACATTATGACTAGCGCATACGCATTATAAATTAACTCAGAGATCTGTATGAATGACATTGCCATAACGATCCACCATCCAGTACGTATTCGATCTGATCCAGCAACGTCATCGTGCTACAGGCTGCAGCGAGGGGTGTCTCGCTTTTTTAGACAGTTTTATTTCGCTCTCATTAAAAGCATCAAAGCATCGGTTACACTCACAGTGCGGATTAATCGCGTGTGTGAAGACTCAGGATCTATTAAAGAAAACGCAGGCAACGCAGACACTCATACAAAGCGGAAAAAACGCTCGTTTTTGATCCGTTAATGTATCTCTCACTTACAATATGCAATCTCACTGTTTGAAGCGCCGCTGCGTCAGACAGAGAAAAATGCCTATCAAACACGTGCTGTCATGAATAATTAAGCGTGTGCTGTCATGAATTAAGCAACGCGTCTTCTTATAGGATAAACATTTACATTTAATCATTTAGCAGACGCTTTTATCCAAAGCGACTTACAAAAAGGGGGAGAGTAATAGAAGCAACGAAACAGACAAGGCCAACAACCTGTAAGAGCTGTAAGAAATCTCAATTAGCACAGTTCACAATATTTTTTTTTGAATAGACATCTACAACAAAAACTCACGTACGCAAAATGCCGAACACTGGATTTTGATAGCTATGATAAAGACACCCAGTCTCATGAATAATTATGAGACAATAATGAGTCATCGCCATACTATAGTACAATAAACGTCACAACCTATGACGTTGATATGAAGATGAATTTAAACCAGGAAGTTGAAGCTAGAGCAAAAAGGCTTAAAATGAACTAGTTGTCACCCACATTTAAAACTAACAGATGGTAGCATTGTCTTCCATGATGTTCAACACACATACTTCTGTTAAAATCTCAAAAAAAATTGTTTAGGGTTTCATGACCCTTTAAGAAGGAAACAGCCATTACCATCGGAGCGCCAGGTGTGCCCCAGCTACTAGGGGCGACCTGAGGGGTCCAGTTAGCTCCTCCCGTCAGCTTCTTCTCATTCCACTGGTTGTCCCTGTACAAAATAAATAGCTGTCAGCCAACATAATGTGTAAATCATTCATAAACAAAGCTCTAGGGCCACACAAAGTGAACATGATTAAACTGGGCTCCAATGGAGAGGGAATCAATCAAAATGCCATAACGGTCCAAATGAATTGTCAATACGGGTCAGGTTGAGTAATTGACGCTCTCAAATAGACATTACGCATAAGTGACAAGATTAATAGGTGTTCCTGAAGCAACATGGACATAGAGACTCGCTGACACTTACTTCTTTTGGCTTCCCACTCCCAGGTCTACAAGAGAGGAAGAAACAAGATAAGTTTGAGTCCGCATCATGGTACAATGATTCCTACATAATCAGGTCCATCATACATACTTCCGACCAGATTAGCGAGTGAAGTGTCCAAGTCTCCTCCAATAGGTTTAATTGGTTGGGCAGCTGCTACGGGCACCAATGTTGGTGCCATTGTGGGTGCCATGGTTGGAGCCATTGTCGGCCCAGCAGTGGGCACAATCCCAGGTGTCAACGGCATGCTCGTTGGAGCCATAGGGGTCCCGCCTGTGCTCTGAGGTGTTATGGCTGGCATCAGAAGGTCTCCTAATCCGTCAAACACTGCCATTGACATAGAGCAGGTTGGGTTAATATAATCAACATGGATTGGGAGGATTTTAGCCTAGAATTGATTTGGATATATAGTTTGTCAGCAATCCCATAATATACTCGGGCAGATGTACTGTAACAGAACAGGAGTGAAACAAAAGACAGCAACTATGAAATAAAATATACACTACCATTCAAATGTTTGGGGTCAGTACGATTTTTTTTAATGTTTCACTAGTCTTTTATGCTCACCAATAATAGATTTATGTGATAATACAAAAATAATATAAATATGAAAGAATCCAAAATAATCAAAGATATTTGATATTTGACTTTGAACAAAGACATTTGTTTTACTGTGTTTCACCCCCCTCTCTCTTATCAGTGGGGCTGTTTGGGATTCCTAAAGACAAAGAGATGTTGAGGGCCTGTATGCCAAATGGTGCCACACCTGTAGTACAGTGGGGGAAGTTTGGTCTGATTGGTCAGTTTGAATGTCTCAAGGTTTCAGTCACATGGTCAAGAGATGGATAAAAGAAGATTGCAACTGTTGATCGAGGTCTTTTTTCTCTGACGCTGTCTTTTGCTCGGGCTGTCGTTTCTAGGGGCCTTCTTTGGCTCTTCTCTTTGCTCTCTCTTTTTCTCTCTCTTTCTATCTCTCTCTATCTCTCTCTATCTCTCAGGTAACATTCTATACATGCTGGGTACGATTAATGGTATAAATTTTATCATCTCATTCATCTATTTTGTAACTATTTTAAGTGTAACCATAACCGGATTTTGTCATTAAATTCTTTCAATTATAAATGATTTGCTAACTAGTTTTGATTTGGTATTGACTTTAAAGTGCTACCTATTGCAATACAATATAGTCACATTAAAGCAACGCTCTCCCACATATTTTGCTATTGTAACTATGCTTGTTTCCGTCGTTGGTATAAGTTGCAGTGGGTGGTTATAGACAAGAAATGTACAGTTTTCTACCATCACGCTGATAACGTTTCTTTAGTCGTTCGGCAACCCTGCAGTCAGAACCACTGTAGGCGATCCACCCTTACAAATACATAAATAAAAGCGATAATAATGTGAAATATTACTAATAACCATTTCCTATTTTCATATATTTTAAAATGTATTTTATTCCTGTGATTATATTACTTCAGTCCTAAATGTCAAATCATCCTTCAGAAATCAATGCTAAAAACCAATATGCTGATTTGGAGCTCAAAATAAATTTCTTATTATCAATGTTGAAAACAGTTGCGCTGCTTAATATTGGAAACCCTAATTCTCTGATGATAGAAATTCCAAAAGAACAGCATTTATTTGAAATATAAATCTTTTGTAGCATTATAAATACCTTTACTGTCAATTTTGGTTAATTTAACGCTTAATACAAGAAAAAATTAAGAATACAAATCTTTCTGACCCCAAACTCTTGAAAAGCATTGTATATATAAAACATAAAAATTGAGATCAACACATTTATCATAACATTCATGAAGTATTCAAAAGTGACATCCAGGGGTGTTTACTTCATGCATTGGGAAGCCAAAAACTGGCAACACACATTAGCACGTCTTTATAAACGGGATTTTCATTGCATTACAATATGGTTGGACACATCATGTCAGGCACCAAAGAAAATATCCTCACTAAAGAACTAATTGTACCAGATTGGGAAATGGGCTGAGATTTAACACCTCCCAAATCAATGACCCAAAACTTTAACCCTAATGAAAAGGTTTTGGGTCTTCAAAAATTGTAAAGGTGCACCAAGCATTTTTTATTTTTAGCTTAAAATGACTTCCAGCTATTTTTCTAAATAAATCTAAATAAATGAAGAAATGTCACTTTTTAAAATGTACACACTAGAAAAGCATGAAGAATTGACAACACATTTATAAAGTAGCAGATACTTCAGTATACTCATTATAAGTGATTATTTCAGGAGCTAAGGTTTGCACTTTTTTCACATTATATGTTATGTTAATAACCTTTTATATGTTTGACAATCTGAAAAAGGTTAAAAAAAAGCTAGAAAATGGGCAAAAAAAGTTTGGTCTGTTACAATTTGACTTTCTTGATATTTTGCATATGAGTATGGAAGCTTGTTATAGCACAAAATAAACAACAAAACCGGTTTTACTTGTATTTTTTAAAAATATTTTAGGTCCATATGTGTTTGTGTTACGTCGTGAATGTGAAAATGAACTGCGACCTCCTCTGTCTGCTCTATTCATGAGCTCGCCCAGTTGAGACCGCACCCATGCCTAGCTCAGTGACAGTTCCTCTACTTGTTGCACTGGGTAAAGGATACTGAGAGCCAGGCTCTCATTGGCTAGTTGTTAGCCAATAAAAGTCAAGCAGCTTAGCTTGTTGAATATTAATGAGAACTGGCTGCAGGCTTTCTATACTACGCTAGAATGGCTTGAAACAAGGTAACCAAGGCATTTTTTCCATGGCAGAACTTCAGACATTACCAAAAAAGTAATGAAATACGATGGCAGGGCAGCTTTAAAAAGATAATTGCAACTTTTTATCTTCTTTTCTCGCAATGCTGACTCAGTTTTGCGAGTTATAAAGTCAGAATTGCTTGATATAAAGTCGCAATTGCGAGTTTATCTCTCAGTTCTGACTTTTCTCACAATTGCGAATTTATATCTCACAATTCTGACTTTTTAATACACAATTGCGAGTTTATATCCCACAATTCTGACTTCACGTCTAACAAATTCTACCTTTAGATCTCGCAATTCTGACTTTATAACACGCAATTGTGAATTTATATATTGCAATTCTGATTCACAATTTTGAGAATTTTTTTTTTTAAATATATATTTTACTCTGTTGTGGAAACAAGCTTCCATATGTGTGCTATTTACATCAACAAATAGACTAAAATGATTGAATATGATATGATGAAACTGACAAAAAATTTTTAACAATGTTTCCATAAAAAATAAATTAAAAAATACTATGACTAGAACAACAAATACCACTGATAGATACATACACCTATGAAATATGTATACGATGGCATTAGTATCTGAAAAACATATTTCTTTGTAAGCAAGCATTAGGCTCATTGGCATCAATATGAAGTCCAAAATCCCTGTCTACATAGTGCACCTTTTATGAAAAAGCATTCCGGTACAGTACCAACAACACTAAAGCAGGCAATTCATTCTGATGCAGTAATGCTCAAGATCTGTAAAATGGGCGAGCAAGGAAAAACTGCACAGGGAGTTCAAAGGGTAAAGGGGGTAGCAGTGGAAGAACAAACAGTGCTAGAACATTCAAAATTCCCAAACCCTTTGGTGAAATCGGGTACAGTGATACATGCCGCAAAGCCCTGAGTTCTCTCGCCAACTCACCAATCGCACAGCAGGAGCAAGCAATGAGCCAGATCAGTGTGCAAGGAGAGAGTTATCAGAAACAAAGTGCAGAGAGAGAGAGGAGGAGAGAGAGAGAGACGTGACAGAAGAATGGGACAGATGAGAAAAGCAGTATTATAGTAAGAGAGCAAGAAGAGACAGAACACAAAAGAAAATGAAAAAGGAGAAAAAGCACAGGGAGAATGCATTTTATAAGCACTGCCACATCCTCTCTGTATTATTTAAAGGAATACTTCACCGCTTTTTGATATTAAACTATGTTATTCCCTTAACTAAAACGAGTTGATACATGCCTCTCTCGTCTGAGTGCATGCACTTAATCTCTCTGACGCGCGGTGACGATCTGATAGCATTTAGCTTAGCCCACTATAAGCCCAGTTCATTCACTATGGAACCAAACTGAGATCAAGTTAGAAGCGACCAAACACCTCAGATCTCCCCCTTCCTCTCTCATATCTGTCAATAGGGGGGAGAGGGAGATGTAAGGGAGGAGGTTTCAGCCGGGACTTTTTACTGCGCCGAGTCGAAGTACTCTCAAAAGTGCTATTCCGCCATACATTATAGTTCTCCTTTTTAATCCACTTAGAAAAGCGCCACGTTTTATTTTATGTCACCATACTAGGTCGTTCAACTTTTCGTGTAACTGTATTTAAATAGGGAAAATGTGACGGTGTTTGGTCGCTTCTAACTTGATCTCTGTTTGATACCATAGTGAATGAACTGGGCTTAGTGGGCTAAGCTAAATGCTATCAGATCGTCACCGCGCGTCAGAGAGATTAAGTGCACGCACTCAGACGAGAGAGATATGTATCAACTGGTTTTAGTTAAGGGAATAACATAGTTTAATATGAAAAATCGTTGAAGTATCCCTTTAAGAAGGTCAGCAGAAACAGAAGTGCTCATGCAAGATGAAAGTGTGTTGAGAAGCAAGCAAGCTTGAAAATGCCACGCTGTGTTCAAGAGAAAATAAAAACAATTCTGGCAAAAAGGTAATTATCTATGTTTAAGGTGAGAGTATAATAATCTGTTAAAAACACCTGGGGATCATATATAATTTGATTTCTCACCTGACGTATCAAAGCCACTAGAGGGTGCTGCGGAGACAGGGGCGCTGTCTGCCGCTGCTGGTGTGGCAGACACCGGGGAAGTGCCAAAGGCATCGAAATCTGACTCCAGCAGGTCAGCTGGGGCTGAGGCTGGCACTGCTGCCGGGGTTGGTGTAACCGTGGGGGTGACCGGTGAAATTAACCCTGCAGACATTAACAGGTGAGATGCCAAAAAAAGTCTTAAAGGGTTAGTTCACCCAAAAATTCTTTCATTAATTACTCACCCTCAAGTCGTTCCAGACACAATGTCATTTTCTCTCTGAAGACCCATAAAACGTACTAAAGACGTCGTTACAAAGCCCATCTCACTACATTGGTTCTACAATCATTTTATGAAGCGACGAGAATAGTTTTTGTGCGCAAAAAAAGGTCCCATGGCATGGATTGTTTTATTATTTTATAATGTTTCCTGAGGTGTACTTATATTGTTAGTATGTTTTTTACATCAAAAAATGTCATAATTTAGAAATAAAAGGCATTTTTTCTATACTAATATTAGCCCTCTGGCTTGAATGCTCTGTTTCAAGGGGCGTGTCTGCTGTAAGACAGCAGTGAAAACACCCACTGCTGTAATTGGCTTACATCTGCATTTGAAATTGTTCGGAGGGGGCGTGGTTTAAGCAGGAGCAGCTGCAGCGCTGCTGCCTGCCAGTCCAGGCAGAGACAGGGAGAGCTGGGTAAAGATTGCTGAGGAAGTGTTATTGTACAAAGTTGTTGAGAGCGCTGTGTGTGCGCACATTTATTTTGTTTTTATCTGAGAACTCTGAATAAACACGAGTAAACTTTGCAACGTTATTTCTCTCACAAAATTCTTTCACCGCAGCTAACAACAAACAAACACGACATGAATACAGTAAGAGCTTTTGTTGAGCAGCTTAACAGTAGTTTGGACAAGATTCACTTGATTGGCTTGATTCACTGATGCATCAAGACGTCCAGACTGACAGTATTAAACGATTTAGAATGAAAGTCTGTGTGAACTTGAATGATTATCTACACATCACTGATCCTAGATCAGGCATTAATGAACACTGTTACTCACTGTTTGTGGCGGTGCTGTCGAATCCATATGGTAAAGCCTGTGCTGACATCTCGACTGATAAACTGAATCCATTCTCTACTAATTCTCTGGGCGGGCAAAGCAGAGGAAGGGGAGGAAACCTTTCCTGGTATGATGTCATAACAGGAGAATTCAAGATCAGCTCGTCTGGTTAATGTTTTTCTCAAAGGCAGAGAAAGACAGCCTGAACTCGTTTTACACCGATCAAAATTTCTAGCCACTTGGGGACAATATTCAGGCTAGGGGAACTCATATTAATGTTAAAAAACCTCATAAAATTAAAATTTCATGCCATGGGACCTTTAATGAATCAGCTTATCGATTCATGATCCGGATCAACTGCCAAACTCCGAACTGATTCGATACACTGATTCATAACGGTTCGAAGCCTTACGGTTCTAAGTGGTGTTTTGAAATCGGCCATCACTATATAAGTCGTTATTTTGTTTTGGGGGTTTTTTGCGCACAAAAACTATTCTCGTCGCTTAATGAAATCATTGTAGAGCTACTGTAGTGATATGGGCTTTGTAACGACGTCTTTAATGCCTTTTATGGGTGATGAGAGAGGAAATGACACTGTGGTCATTGGTTTCAACAAAAATATCTTAATTTGTGTTCAGAAGATGAACGGAGTTCTTACAGGTGTCGAACAACATGAGGGTAAGTAATTAATGACAGAATTTTCATTTTTGGGGGAACTAACCCTTTAATAGTTAACATCAAAACATGTTTTTTCTCAACTAACTAGTATTTAAAGAATATATTCTAACTAAGGCTATCAACAGATTAAATGTATGTTTATTGTTTAATATACAGTAGGGTCCAAAAGACTAAGACCACACACACACACACACACACACACACACACACACACACACACACACACACACACACACACACACACACACACACACACACACACACACACACACACACACATTTCTATATAAAGTTTTCATTTAAGTAATTTTAGTACTTTAATAATTAAAATTATTTATTTCCTTTAGTTGCTAAGGCAACATTTCTAATATTTGTTATTCATATATTTTTATTTTAGGACTTAAGTACTATTTTAGTTGCTAATATATGCATATATATATATATATATATATATATATATATATATATATATATATATATATATATATATATATATATATATATATATATATATATATATATATATAATTCATATTTATACATAATACTTATATTTCTATATTTAGCTTTATTCCAAGTACATATTTTAAAATTGTTTTATTTAACCATAACTATTATTTTATTCTTAATTTATTCATTTAATCATTCTAATTACAAATTATATTATTGGCATAACAATTTAAGTTACAATTACAATTAAAGTAACAATCTAGCATTATTTTATAGAAAAAATTGAATCTTAGTGTTTTATTATTATTATTATTATTAGATACATTTATACAGTTAAGAAGAAAAAAAAACTGTAAAAATAATTGTTAATATTATTATTACTATTAGGTAACAATATATATTTAATAACAAAGACAATAATGAACAAAGACTATTAAATATTATAATCAGGATTTGTGACCTCACCTCCAAGCAGGTCACAGGATGGTGCTAAGGGAGCAGCGGACTGGGACTCCCCGGTGGTGTCACCAAATGTGTCTGTTCCAGAGACGTCCGTCCAACAGCGCAGCATGAAGGAGGAGAAGCATTAGTCAGCCTTAAAGCTGCATACACACTGAGAGAGGGGCAGATGAAGAAAGTGAGCTGAGATCATAGAACAGGCCCTCACAAACACACCGCTACAAACACAGACACATGGATGTGCATTGTTATGATGTATATATACACATGACAGGTACAGCATACAAACACACAAAACTCAAACACACCAAACAAAAGTCTCTCTTATCAGACACTGACAAAACAGATAGAAGAAACTACCTTCTATAACTGAACAACTGGGTAATATGAAACATCTGATGTACATTTACCAGTTCATACTTTTAAATATCTATGCTATGAAAATGAACTAGATCAGCACCGACATTGTGCAGTCAGATGCAAAAACCAGATCATAATTCACTGCAGAGGAAGCCTTTGAATATGAATATCTCAATATTTTAAGCAGTTCCTCTGGTCTTCTAGATTGGTGTTTTTTATGAGAGTTTAGGAGACACACCAAGGAGGTCCAGCACAGGTACAGGCTCGGCTTTAGGAGGGGAGACAGGAGCGGCGGGAGCAGCAGGTGTAGGAGCCACTGGAGCAACAGCTGGAGCAATAAATGAGTCTATATGAGAGAGAGGGAGAGAGACATTTGAACATAATGTTGCTAATACAGCAGTTTATAACACTTTAATGTGCCACTGTGAGGTATAATGAAAATAGAAATGCATTGAAGAACATCAACTAAATACATTACTAATTAAAGGAGATAATGAAGATTTCATTTCTGGTTTAACATTACTCACCTTCATGTCATGTTAAACCTGCATCACATTCATTAAGGACAATTTCTGAAGACTGTGCTGGTCTTTGTCAAACAGTTGATGGACCACACTGAGTTCCATAGTATCATCAAATAATATGATAATATAATAATAATTATTGGTATTTAGTTATACACCAATCAGGCATAACATTATGACCTAATATTGTGTTGGTCCCCCTTTTGCTGCCAAAACCGCCTTGACCCGTCGAGGCACTAGACTCCTGAAGGAGTTCTGTGGTATCTGGCACCAAGATGTTAGCAGCAGATCCTTTAAATCCTGTAAGTGGCGAGGTGGGGCATTAATGGATCTGACATATTTGTTCAGCACATCCCACAGATGCTTTGTGCTCCACAAACCATTCCTGAACCTTTTTTGCTTTGTGGCAAGGTGCATTATCCTGCTGAAGAAGGCTACAGCCGCAAGAGAATATAGTATCCATGAAAAGGCTGCACGTGGTCTGCAACAATGCTTCGGTAAGTGGTACGTGTCCAAGTAGCAGGACCCAAGGTTTCCAGCAGAACGTTGCCCAAAGCATCACATTGTCTCCGCCGGCTTGCCTTCTTCTTATAGTGCATCCTGGTGCCACGTGTTCCCCAGGTAAGCACAGCACACACATATGGCCATCCATGTGATGTAAAAGAAAGCTTCATCAGACCAGGCCACCTTCTTCTATAACTCTGTGTTCCAGTTCAGTTCTCATATTCATGTGCCCACTGTTAGAGCTTTTGGTGGTGGACAGGGGTCAGCATGGGCACCCTGACTGGTCTGGGGCTATGCAGCACACAACAAAATGTGATGCACTTTGTATTCTGACACCTTTCTATAAGAACCAGCATTAACTTCTTGAATTTATCCAATTTAGGCTTCAGTAACTTGTCTGTTTGATCGGACCACATGGGCCAGCTTTCACTCCCCACGTGCATCAATTAGCCTTGGCCACCCATGACCCTGTCGTCGGTTCACCACTCTTCCTTCCTTGGATCACTTTTGATAGATTCTGACCACTGCAGACCGGGAACACGCCACAAGAGCTGCAGTTTTGGAGATGCTCTCACCCAGTTGTCTAGCCATTACATTTTGGCCCTTGTCAAACTCGCTCAAATCTTTACGCTTGCCTATTTTTCCTGCTTCTAACACATCAATTTTGAGGACAAAATGTTCACTTGTTGCCTAATATATCCCAACCACTAGCAGGTGGCATGATGAAGAGCTGATCAGTGTTATTCAATTCATCCATCATAATGTTAAGCCTGATCGGTGTATAATTATATAGTTATTATTAATTTTAGATTTATTGTTTATTAATACCTTTATTATTCAATATATGGATATAAAAAAATAAGACCACTTAGATGCTTTTATTTCATTTTTTGTAATTTCATAAATGTTCATTACAGTAGTAGTTTTTAGAAAAATATTAAATGTTATTCTTAGTATTAATAATAACAATAATGTGGTTGTTATAAATTCATGATTTATTTCTAAATTGATAATATAATAATAATTCATGGTAAAATACAAAACATGTTACGTTTAAAGAGAAGCGTCAGTCACTCACCAGAAAAGAGATCACCTGTCACATTGGCATCAGGCAATGGTGAGGGCCCGCGTGAGACAGCAGGAAGATCTTCCAGACCAAGCCAAAGCAGAAAGAGGAAGTGAAGGATGAAATGTAAGAGAAGAGACATCAGTAAGGAGCAGAAACACGTAAATAACACAGAGTCGTGCTTTTGAGGGTGCAAACATGCACAAGTCCACGTTCCACTATGAGGACAAACCAATACGGAGTGGGGCAAAAAACAGATGAGAAAGAAGGTGAGACTAGAAGAGACGAGACGAGACGTTCAAAAGAAGTATGGGAATCAACTCCTGTACCTGCACCAAATAGGTCTACGCTAGGAGTGGTTGCTTTGGGCTCTGTGGAGGAGCTTTGCTCAGGCATAGAATCAAACATATCTATAAACAAGGACACACATTTGCATTACGCTTCTAGTCAGTGAATAACATGATAGCTTCAAGTGAAAGAGAGAGAAAAAAACATTTTGCTTAGCTTGCTTTTTTCCATAATCACTTTGAACAAGTAGCACAAAAGACAATTTAATCAAGTCTACAAATGTAAATGCAAGCCGCAGCATTCAGATTATGGTCAAAAAGCTAGAAAATGATTGCAGGACAAATGTGGTCACTGCAAATCCTGGATTTTGACAGATTGCAGTGCAATTTTAGAGGCCAAGTGTGAATCAATGACATTGACCACCCCTATTGATGTACAATTATATATACAGTATATATAGTTTATACATAACAATTGATATTTACAATTATAGCAAAAGTATTATATACCATTTTACAAATATTTATCATATTTACATTACCATTCAAAGGTTTGTGTCCAGTGAGATTTTTTCATGTTTTTGAAAGATGTCTTATGCTCAGCGAGGCTGGATTTATTTGATCAAAAATACAGTAAAAACTGTAATATGGTAAAGTATTACTGCAATTTAAAAAAACTGCTTTATATTTTAATATATTTTAAAATGTAATGTTTTAACTCTGTGATTGCAAAGCTGAATTTTCACCATCATTGCCCCAGTCTTCAGTGTCACATGATGATTAGAAATCATTGTAATGTGCTGATTTGGTGCTCAAGAAATATTTATTTTTATAATATTAATGGTAAAAAAATAATAATATGTTTAATCTTTTTCTAACATTTGGAACGATGCATGATTTTTTTGTATTATTTGATGAATTCTAACAGCATTTATTTGAAAGAAAAAATATTTTGTAACATTATGATTTGAATATATTGATTATATTGAAAATTATGAATATCTTTACTGTGACTTTTGATCACTTAAATACATCCTTGCTGAAAAAAACTTTTTTTAAATGTATTTATCGTGTATTCTTCTGAACTGAAAAGGTGGTAAAGGTCACAATTCACAAACCAAAATGACCAAAAAATAAAATTGAAATCTAAATGAGAGAAATAAAACACAGATCATCTTAATAATGTTGGGGAACTAGCTTAGCAAGTTAATATGGTCATAATGCAGAGTTAAGCAAGGCAGAGGCAGAATTACAGCAGGAATATTACCACTAAAGAGGTCTAAAGTTGGCGGGGCCACAGGCTCAGTTGTAGCAGATGCGGTGGTGGTGGTGGTGGTGGCAGTAGCGGTGGGAGGAGAGGGGACAGCAGGGGCCGCAGTTGGCGAGATGCTCGGCTCTGCGCTGGTAGGGGACGCTGTGGCAGCGACACTATCTACCGGCTTCATGGCAAAGAGGTCCAGCTCTGGGGCAATGCTTGAGCTCCCCTCGGATGTGGCCCAGGGGTCTTTATTAGGGAGGGGTGGGGGTGAAAATGGAATGGGGAAGGTTTGTTACATAACAAACACTGCAAATGAAGAAGAAACACACTGAAAGCTCATAACTTCAGCAGCACTGAAGTCAAGGAGAGAGAGAAAGAGAGAGAGAGAGAGAGAGAGAGAGAGAGAGAGAGAGAGAGAGAGAGAGAGAGAGAGAGAGAGAGAGAGATGGATTTTACCTTAAAAAGTGCCCTTTAAGACACCATTAACTTTAGTACTGCAACCAACAGACTAATTAAAAGGTAGTTAAAAACTGTCACGTTTGGTTTTGGGTTTTGCTTCATGTTTATGTTTTCATGTCTTTTATCTTATAGTTTTCTTAGTCAAGGGCTACGCACGTAATCACACCTTAAAGGGTTAGTTCCCCCCAAAATTTAAATTCTGTCATTAATTACTCACCCTAATGCCATTCGACACCCGCAAGACCTCGGTTCATCTTCGGAACACAAATGAAGATATTTTTGTTGAAACCCGATGGCTCAGAAAGGCCTTCATTGACACCATGTCATTTCCTCTCTCAAGACCCATAAAAGGCACTAAAGACGTCGTTACAAAGCCCATCTCACAACAATGGCGACAATCATAAAATGATTGTAGAATCACTGTGGTGAGATGGGCTTTGTAACGACATCTTAGGGCCTTTTATGGGTCTTGAGAGAGGAAATGACATGGTGTCAATGAAGGCCTTTCTGAGCCATCGGGTTTCAACAAAAATATCTTCATTTGTGTTCAGAAGATGAATGAAGGTCTTACGGGTGTGGAACAACATGAGGGTAAGTAATTAATGAAATAATTTAAATTTTTGGGTGAACTAACCCTTTAAATAGGGCACTTTATGAGTGGACAGCCTTTTGCTGCTGGTGTCTGAATCCATAGTGGACATTATCGAGCACTCTTTCAATCCCATAACACAACGCAATAATAAGTAATACAACTGATGTACACTTAATGGCTAGGTAATTCCCTATAATTCACTGTGATGTTCACGCTGAAATAATTCCTTTTTCTTCATTTGACCAGAAGACGGCACCTGTAACAGGGGAATCCTTCATCCATCCATTTTCTAAACTGCTGAACCAATGTGGGTACTACAGCATAAATTCATACAGATATAAATACTTTATAATTTAGTTAGGGTTTATCCACACTAGTTTCCATGACAAAAATGGAATGGAATCCATGATATAAATCTTTTCATTACTACTGGAGCTGCCAGTTTGCTAAGTTTCAAATGATTATTATACAGCAAGCACTTAGGCTGACAAGCCAGACCCACATCAAGATGTTTGATCTGGAAACTCACCATTGACAGGGCTCAATCCGAGGGAGGAATAAACAGTTGTCTTTCAAACTCCCTCTGCACGCAATAGGATATCGCTACAACCAACCAGAGCAACATGACGCGGAGCTAGTTGATAGATTAAACATTCGCCGTATCCGGTCGGCAAAACTCCGAACACATCCTGCCTTTTTAAGAATGACTTCAGTGCCGTTCTTTGTTCTTTTCTCAGAGAAAAGCTTAACTCCCAAGTCTTCCAGAGTCACGGTCAAAGCTGATTCGAAAGACTGCCGTTCGCCAGTTTCTGTGTTTACTAGTAGCACGCAAGCGCAACTCTGCTGTCATCATGTTAAGCCCCGCCCACCGACTCTAGACACGATGTGATTGGCCTGACCAGAGTTTGGTTTTTACAGCTTAGAACTGTATTGAGAGTTGCCAGACGACACTCGTGGCAGATAAGATTTGCTACCGCTAAGGTGTGTCTAGATTTCTAGGCTAGCACACTCTGTGTCCGAATTTGCTCAATCGCCTTCATTCACTCCTTCAAGTTGACTATATGACTATATTAGTGGAGTAATATAGGGAATAGTGAATGGAGGTATAGGGGGCGAATTCAAACACAACCAAGATTCCTGGTTTTGTTATGCGATTCCTTTGCTCCACATGGGATCTTGCCATGTGCTTCCTTTGTCATGTTATGTGTTATGTTTTGGTTGTTCTGGTCACGGGTTTCAGGTGGGTCTTTGTTTAGTCATTAGTCTTTGTGTATATACAGCCCTCATTTAGCATTACTATTGTCTCTTGTCTAGCTTTGTTTGTTAGTGTAACCACTGTTGGTGAGTTGTTTCAGGTCGGGTCTATGTTCAAGTCTGTTTATATTTATGTTCTAACCAAGTTCAAGTTTTAAGGCCTGATAACTTTAAAAAAAACTGTAAAGATACCTATATTAGCATCCACAACAGCAGACGATTTGTTCTGTTTATTCTAAGTGTGTGCTTGTCTGCCGCTTTAAATAGCAAGCTCTTTACAGCAGGATGGATTCTGATTGGCAGTCAATGTTTTTATCGTTCATCAGCTGGATAAAATCATTCTGAAAGTGATTCAAACGATATCGTTTGTCTATATCGTTTTAACTGTGGTGTGAATTCTTCTATTCTTTAATATTGTGAAGAGTTTAAGAACTATATTTTTATGGTTATCTTTATAGTTATCGTCCTTGGTGGTCAAAAACAAGGAAGTACTGTCTGGATGTCAAAAGTTGCAGATTTTTAAGGTCCTAGCAGTAATGTGGAAGCTAAATTATTTATTACTTATTTATTTCAAAATAACAAAAACTACGACTTTATACAGCATTGTGTTCTCTTTCTTGTTTGTGTTCTAAAGATTCAAACAGTTGTGAATCAGTGAATCGATCAATGATTCGGATCGCATGCCAAACTGCTGAAATCACGACACTGGCGATCCGAATCATTGATCGATTCACTGATTCATAACCATTTGAATCTTTATTTGAGGTTTGAACACAAACAAGGAAGAGAAGACGATGCTGATTAAAGTCGTAGTTTTTGTTATTTTTGGACCAAAATGTATTTTTGATGCTTCAAGAGATTCTAATTAACCAACCGATGTCACATATGGACTACTTCGATTATGTTTTTATTCCCTTTCTGGGCATGGACAGTATAGTGTGCATACACTTGGATGCGCTCTCGGACTAAATATAGAAAGTATCTTAAACTGTGTTCCGAAGATGAACGAAGGTCTTACGGGTGAGGAACGACATTAGTGTGAGTCATTAATGACATCAATTTCATTTTTGGGTGAACTAACCCTTTAGGTGTAACTTTGCATGCACATGTCCACTTATTCTAACACTAACCCTTCTTTTGACAACAGCCACATGCCGAGAAGCAAGAACGAGATCTGCCGTATGCCATCCATTGTTGTTTACGGTGTTGCTTTCTTCTTTGCACGAGAATGACGGCGGTCGCTAGACCATGCCTATCATAAGGGTACTGTTGGCGATGGAAACACAAGCCAGATCAGGGTTTAAGGTCGCAAATCGTACTGAACTGAACCGTAGTGCTCGGTGGAAATGAACCGTGATGAGAGTTAGTTGACGTGTAGTAGTTGCAAAGGAAAGACAATTAGTTGAAGTAGTTGCAAAGTATTATCATTTCTAAAGTGGATTATCGAAATAAAGTGTAACATAAAGTTACAATAAAAACAAATATAAGATAAGGTAAGGTAAATATAGGGTATATTTATAGCTGCATTATGTAAATAAAACCAGAAAGCTTTTGCTCTTCAAACTTCATGAAAATAAAAGTCTAGGTTGTTAGAATGAATCCCTGATATTAAAAATATAAGCTGGAAAGGAAATGAAAATAAGTTGAATTATTAGTAAAGTTAACATAGCAGAAAGTAAAGGCAAAAATCATTTTCTGAAGGATTTTGATTTGTTTTTAAAACATCTAAACATCCTTAAAACAAAGTAAATTTACATGAGAAGCAACACAACATGCATTATTAATACTTATCTTCAGAGAATATATCTTGAATTATGAATAATGAATTTTTAAAAAATATACTTTAAAAAAAGAAGAAACCTATATGCCTAAAGAAGAAACCTAAAATAAAAGGTTTTAGAAAAAATAATCAAGCCCAATAACCTACAGTTTTTCAGTTTTTTTTTATGTTTTAAGGATGTGTACATCATTTTACTGCAAAACAATACCAAAATAATGATTAAAAATGATTTTTGCAACGTACGGAGAGAAATTATCAATTGAGCCTGCAAAGAATGGTGTATGTGTTCAGGCAGATCACAAACAAAATGAGTTTGCTGTATTGTGTGGGCAAAAGCAGGATTAATAGCTGAAACAATACAAACAAAAAGCGCATTGCATGCACTCTCTCTCACACGCACAGACTGCTGACCATAGAAGTTGTTAAACGTCATCCATTCAAGCTAGGGATTATATTACATTTTATATCAATCCATACATAAACACACACACACACAGAAATAAAAAATAAAAGAGCAGGGTACTAAAGGATCTTGTGTATGGATGAACACCCACCAGATCCGGCACATGCATCGGCAGCAGCTGCTGGAGCCACACCCTCGCTCGGACCATCACCTGGGGAGGGCGCAAACGCGTCTGGGCCGAACCAGACCAACAAAACCCAACAGAGAAAAAGAAACGGGGATGAAAAGGCGACAGAGAGAGACTTCTACAAGTGAAGAGAAATACTCTATACAACCCAAATGGCAGTAAAATAGCCAGTCTGGGCTGTATACAGTTTATTTCAGTGTGTCCACACACACACTGAGGGAAATGAGTCAGCCTGCGTGAAACATCCTGTCAATGCCGTTAAGTAAAAAGTGAGTGAAAAGTGTGTGGCTTTGACAGCATTGCTTCTGTTAACTAAAGCCAAGCCGGTGATGAGCACTGTGGAATTTGATATTTCAAACCCCATCGAGACCTGCACGACTCGTTTTTGTGATTAACCGGTAAGAATGAATTCATTTATTAACCGAGAGCAAAAAAAAGCTAGGGTTATCTTTAAACCAACTGCTCATTTAATTAGAGTAATATCAAATGACCAGTCTGCACAGCTTTGTATGAAATCAGGATTCAGTTACTGTTATGGTTGCCAACATCCACATATTAGGGAATTATCCTGCACTTGAAGGAACTGCTTTAATTCAAAACAAGACTTTTGGGTTACATTTTATTTTAAGGTGTCCTTATTACAATGTATTTCTACATTGAAATACTGAGTAATTAACAATATGTACAACATGTTAGAATTAGGCATAGGGTTTTGTTTAGGGTTAATTGCATGCAATTATGCATAATTTATAGTTTACAGTTTCGCAAATACACTAAAATAAATATATTTGTAAAAGTTATCACTTTTGTTTGTACAAATGGGAAATAATTTGGATTAGAACGGGAAAAAATATCATAAGTGTTCTGTGTCTGTAATGTTGTATGAAACCTCAATAGACATTAAACAAACACTTTTTTTGTGTGAAAATAGGCTCATTTTCCAACTCCCCGAGAGTTAAACAGTTGAGTTGTACCGTTTTCGAATCCATTCAGTCGATCTCTTGGTCTGGCGGTAGCATTTTTAGCATAGTTTACCATAGAAAATTTAATCTGATTAGACCGTTAGCATCTCACTCAAAAATGACCGAAGACTTTTGAGTCTAAATAGGAATAGTTTTCAGTCTTTGGTTTTTTGAAAGTGGAGTATTCCTTTAATAGCTGCATCAATATAGTTAACTGAAACTAAAACCACCAAAAAAATATTTTAGACATTGACATTACATTTGTTTTTGCAATCAAAGTGGTTTCATCTGAAATGCATTTTAGTACTTCATTTTTTTATATACAAAAGTTGGCAACCATAATAAAATTCAAAAAAATTGTAATTGGTTGGTTCACTACAAATTTAAACACATTACTACCACATTTTTTGCTGGCAAAGTGGAGCTAGATTTGAGCTGGCCTGGGTTTAAACATTTGCATGGCATGAAATTCGACAGTTCAAGGTGATCTGAAGTCTCTTACTTGTATAATCAGGGCTGTACTGATGTGTCTGCTGTTAGCGATCTAAAGTGAGCTAATCCTTAGCTGGTAGGCCTAATAATACTTCTGTTCTTTTCTCCCTTGGATTAATCCTATCTGCTTGTATTGTTCTCAAAAGCGTCTATCCTGAAAAAATATGGTCCAATGGTCCAGTGAACTAATTATCTTCTACCTACACAATATTGACTTCAGGCCACATATGGGAAAAGCCATGAAAAATATGGCAAATTATGTTTGCCAATAAGGCAAAATAAGTTTACTTTAATACAGTAAGTTATTGACAATATACTGTACCTTCATGAAAAGCCATCATGTGTCCCAAACCTAACATTTACCAAAAAGTGATTCACAAAACAACCGATGAACTCCCTGATAGTTAAACCTGGAGATGACCTGACTGACCTCCAAACAGATCCATGTCTGAGACAGTGGCAGCGGGGGCAGGCACTGGCAGCGAGGCAGCAGCTGCTGGTTCGGCAGAGGGAACCGCCTCAGAGAGCGGCGCTTCAGAGCTAGCGGCAGCAGTGGCAGGAGCAGCCAGAGAGTCTGGAACCCGACCACAGCCAAGCCACAGCCAAACCAAAGCATTCAGGAAGACAGAGGAGGAAAGAGAGAGGCAAGGAAGGGATGAAGACAGGATGAAAGAAAGCTCAGATGAGGTTTTTTGTGGAGAGATTTTAGCAGAATGACTTCATAAAGCTGGATAAAAATTTTAAAAAAAGAATGCTGATTTGGACAGTAAAAAGTTTGTTCAGAAAGTTCCTGGTGGACAAGGCACAAGGGTGTCCTGCCCATTCAAATTTTGAAAGGATTTTCCCCCCAAAAAACAAAATAATTGTTAATGATTAGGTTGCTAAATTATTATAGAAAAACAAAATAACACGTTGGTTTTTGTATGCTACATTTTAAGTCTCGAAATCCTGATTAGAACACTTATGTATATGCAATCTAAAAATAATCTCTACTCACCCTCACCAAGCAGATCTGACACAAAAGCCAAAAAACAGCCAGGAAGAAAATGGAACGGAGTGAGGAAGAAAAGAAGAAGATTGTGTTAGATGAAAACAGATGTTTGAGCTCTCCCTGGATCAGCTGATAACCACATTTTTTCTTTCTAAAGAAACTGCAGCTTACAACTGAGACTTGACAAGCTTGGGCAGAAAAGCAGAGAGGGAAAGACATTTCCAATTAGTCTGTCATTATAACTCATTAGAATGCCCACTCAATATATATTCCCCTAATTGGCCTAATTTGAGCAGAAAATGGTTAATGCAGTGCAGCTCAATAGACTTAGTAGTATATACTGGAGATATGAATGATGAACACTGATAATAACTTTCAGTTTTTTAGTTTTTTGCACAACCCTAACCAGAAATGTGATCAGTTTACCTGCCCTGGTAAAACAATATGAAAGAATGTAATAAAAACACTTTTCAATCCAGTGGTGATTGCTGGTGAACATGGCTTATAGCAGCGATAGGACAACTTCAGCTCACCTCCCCATGATGCTGCAGGAGCCGCCGAAGCCCCTGCGGTTGGAGCCAACAGATCAAAATCCACAAGATCATTAAAGCCGCTACTACAGAGAGAAAAAGACAAGCGAGAGTAATGCAAATACAGTAAAGGCATATCATAGATGATTCTGTTTTATTATAAACAGACAATTTACTTGATGGTGATTGTAGCCGGTGCTTTCGCAGGCTCTGCTGCAGTGGTCTCAGGTACCGCGGCTGCTGCAGCAGTGGGCTCTGCCGTTTTGGAAGGGGTACCAGCAGGCGTTCCATTACTTGTTGGTGATCCTTTCTATATGTGATATGTTGGATTTATCATTTATTCAATTTAATACAATAATATTAATTATTTTGTATAATACTGTATAGTATTATATATAATTCTATATGGTACAATGCAAAAGTTTGGGGTCAATACATTTTTTTAAAGAAATTAATATTTTTTACTCAGCAGGGTTGCATTTAATACATCAAAATTACTGTAAACACCATACAAAAACACTTCTTTTGATTTTTCTTTTCATCACAGAATCCTGAAAAAACATGCATCACAGATTACACAAAATATTAGGCAGCACAAATATTTTCTACATTAATAATAATAAGAGTGGCACATTAGTGACACTGAAGACTACTGGAGTAAAGGCTTTAATTCTGCGTTTTAATCACATAAATAAATCACATATTAAACTAGAAAACAGTTTTTCTAGTTTTCTAGATTTTTTTATTCATTAAAATGGTAATAATATTTCATATTTATATTTACTATTTTAACTGTATTTAATCAATTAAATGCAAACTTGGTTAGTTTAAGAGACAACTTTTAAAAAAATATTCAAAATCGTACTGACCCTAAACTTTTGAATGAAAGTGTAAAACTGCATAATTCAGTAGTCAAAATTTCATATTACTCACCTTAGTAGGTGACCTTGTGGTAGGAAATGTAAAGAATGTGAGAATGTCTTTTTAAATAACTTTGACAAAACATTAGACTCAAAAAGTTAAATAATGGAATTATAATCCATGAATCATTTCAAACAGCAAGCAAGACATTATGCATTAATGAAAAATAGACAGTCTTATTGTCCAACTACTCAATTGAATGTTTTTGTAGGAAACAATCCAAAATAAATCCAAGTTATACAAACCTAAAAATGACACTGTTTCTTTTAAATTCATATATTATCAACAGCTGGCATGCACTGGGTAATATGGGGTGTTCAGTGACGATACAAGTCGCATGACACTGGAATGAAGTCTACCAAATACAAAATCGATCAATTCATATTGAGCAATCGATCAGTTCTAGGTTAGCACTGCTAGTACTGTATATGTATGTTAAGTTCAGTCCAGTTCAGCTTGTACAGAGTGAACTTAATTATAAAGCTGGACAAAAAAATAAGTCATTCTATAGAGAGAGGGAACTTCAGCATTTTAAAATGCTGAAACTTAAAACTAAAGTTCAACCATCAGTCTATAGAACTGTGAAAACCACAATGACGACAACATCACCATTACAGTACAAAAATATAATTGTTTAAGTACAAGGGAATTCTGACAAAGATTCTGTAGAAATACTTACTCATCACTGTTAACACAAGGAAAGGAGGGACAGTATTAATCTTTGTATAGATTTTACCAGCAGTAGAAAAGCTTCATCCATTCGAGGTTAAGAAGAGAGACTTATTTTATTGCTTCATATTATTTCGAAAACTTTAAACACTTACACTTTCTTCCCCTCAAGCGTGTTGAGATGTGTCTCCAGAGATTCCAGAAGACTCTCAGGGGCCTACAAAGCCACAAAACAATGCATTGTTAAAGTGACCTACCAATAAGGACACAGTTTCAGACTACAAAACACAAAAGACAAAGTCAAGCTGATAACAGTGAATAAAGACAAGCAGAGGACAAAATATGCTAAAAGTACTATAACAGAGTTTTTACCGTAACACAATAAATGTATACAAGTTGATAAACTTAAGAAAGTAAAAAATTCTCCCTGCATGCATGCTGGTTTGGATACAGAGTAGTGTTTTAGTTCTTGGTCCCAGTGGGGCCCACAATGCACTGCAGCATGCGTTCACTCATGCATTCAGGCACAACAGAGATTCAGAGCACATTATTGGTTAGACATGCCACATAATCGCAGATGGGTGTATCTCGTGGGTAAAAATGTCATGCAGTTACAGCTAAATAGGCCAAACAAATACATATATATTAAAATAATAATCTGGTCCATTGTTGTGGTTAATTCATGAATAAGAGGTAAATAAAAAGCCTTGGTTCCAGGGTAATATGATATGATAGGAGGATCTATTGATTGTCTAGGTCTTGTAAAAACACACACATCTAACAAACATACATACATGACATCTAATGCCACAAACCCTTTACATCTCTAAAATCTTGATAACTAAATATTGTTTGATCAGGCCAGGAAAAATATCATCATTAATATCATAAATTCAACTACCTATCAGGTACAGATAGAGTGGGGTGCCTTGTCAGATCTGGTGACCCTGATGTCTGTAGGTGTTCACATAATACATCATTTTGTAATATCTGTACAAAATAATAATAATGTAAATTAACAACAAATGTATTGCTGAATTTGATGCATGAACAACAATCAGAATGGTAAAACAAACAGAAAAAATATTACAAATGTATATTATATTGTTATACATTTACACTAACTCCGCCCATAGACGTCTGGTTGTGGAAGACAGTAGCAATAGTTTATGGTTAAGGCGCGTATCAGAGTTTTGTCGCAAATCAACCCAAGTTTGAATCAAGTTTGCTGAATTTGCTAACTGCCTTTTTCATCACATATCAGATTGGAAAGAAGAAAAGTAGAACTAAAGTGACTAACGTGGGTTAAATAATAAAGTGTTTATCGGTTAGGGATAGGTGTGTGTGTGTGTGTGTAGGGGGGGGGGGGCATATATAAACATATATTTACTGTCCCAATAAGGCAGCGTTCCATTTAATCATTTTAACAAATAAGTCGACGCCTTCTGAGCGTCCCGAGTTCGAGTCCCGACTTGTGAACCTTTCCAGATCCCGTCCCCCTCTCTCTCTCCAACCTTGCTTCCTGTCAACTAACTGACCTATCATAATTAAGGAAAAACGGCAAAAAATGTTTTATAATTTTAACAAATATAATACTTTACACTCTAAGTTTTTATTGAATACCGTTTAATGTACAACAACACTGATGTGCAAAAATCAATGTATAGTATATACATATAATCTGCCACTATTTATGAGTATAGCATCTAACTACTACAATTATACACTTATTGCAAAGAAAATGCTATTCTTACATAGTGTAAATAGAACCTATCACTATTTTCACTTAGTGTTAATAGAATCTATTGCTACTTGCACTTAGTGTTAATAGAATCTATTGTAATTAAAACTTACTGTAAATAGCATCTATCGCTAAGCAAACATGCTATTTTCACTTAGTGTAAATAGCATCTATCGTTTAGTTTTACAACTGCCAATAGATCAAAGTAGCATATTATTTCTTGACATAAATAACCTGTTTTACAGCACCACTTACTTGATGCAGCATTTCAACAGACTCTCAGGTCACGCACATGATGAGATTTCTGTAGGTCACTGATTTTTGACATAACACCAGTTTTTATTTACCTGAATGAGCAGTTTGATATATATTATATTAGTTTGATCAGTATTAGGATATATATATATATGACGGTGAGATGCCACATTTGACCAATCAACATAGAGTATTGCAAAGTATAATTACCATACATAATTCATACAATGATTCCATCAGTGGAAGCTAAACGAATCCTTCATGGTAACACTCTCAGACAATTACACTGGGGTCCTAGCAGACAGATTAGTGAGAAGTGCCGCAGAGAATTGAGGGTTCAGCTTAAGTGCTGGCGCAATACACTGATACACTAACCTCAGGCATACCTTCCACATCTCTCACCACCTTTCCCCATTCTCTCTGTCATACAAACACTAACACAGTTTCAGACACTGTCATAAATACTAACAAAGGAATAATGAAGATGAATTTGCATACAATTAATCCATTAATAACCCTGTGCTATATAACGAGCAGATAACAGTGATCCTTAAACAGTGTGTTAAACACAAACGTGTGTGCTGTGTCTATATAGCTCCTGTAAGACATGAATGCTTTTTTGTTGAAACGCACGTTAACAACAAACAATCAAAAAAACGCACAGCTAAAAAATTAGTGTGAAAACATTTCTTTTAATTTCTAATTGTACTGAGTGGGAATGTTTGTATCAGTTTAATAAACAGGAATGGGCTTTTCTGAATTCAAACTCAAAATAATATTTCTTCATAGCAGCTGAAAAACAAATAATCTGCATTTGCATCTACCAAATGTAATAATTCTGTTTGGTTGTGTAAATTGTGATTGCATGCACAACTGATCACTTAAGGATGCAACAAACCTGCAAAATGCAACTATCAAATGATTTCAGTACACTCGAGTCCTTTAAATGGGTCTAAGAGACTTTCTAGGAATAAATTGTGTGAGAACATTAATACGCCCTGTTTAATTTAATCAAATTTCTTGAGCTACACAGCTGCGCATCCCAGGCCAAAACCCAATTACAACCACTGCCAAATCCAGAACCTAGGCAGTCATGCACGTCTCCCTCCAGCACGTCCTGAACTCCGTCGCTGATCCAGAGTCTCTGAAGGGAACCATCCTGCCCTGACATCACGCACAGCATGCTTTTAGAGTAAGCCTTCCTGTTTCTGCCAGCATTAAAAACTCTTCTATTTTCATAACAGAGCTTCCACAACCGCAAAACAATTAGAACCTTCTGTTTGCAATCTTTGAAAGCTTGAATTTGGTGTTTTCCATGAATAGAGCACAAAACAGGAGACTGAAACTATTAAAAAAAAAAAAAAAAATTTTTATTATTTTTAATAAATGTAAAGGTGACACGAGGGTGGGTATTTTATGGCTAGTTGTTTTTAAATAATATTATAATTTAAAATATTTTATTTTATTTTATTTTATAACCTATTAATGTCTCAATGCACTATTGCATCAATGCACCTATATATATAGGTCCTTCTCAAAAAATTAGCATATGTGATAAAGTTCATTATTTTCCATAATGTAATGATAAAAATTAAACTTTCATATATTTTAGATTCATTGCACACCAACTGAAATATTTCAGATCTTTTATTGTTTTAATACTGATGATTTTGGCATACAGCTCATAAACCCAAAATTACTATCTCAAAAAATTAGCATATCATGAAAATGTTCTCTAAATGAGCTATTAACCTAATCATCTTAATCAACTTATTAACTATAAACACCTGCAAAAGTTTCCTGAGGCTTTTAAAAACTCCCAGCCTGGTTCACTACTCAAAACCGCAATCATGGGTAAGACTGCCGACCAACCCTGCCCAGAAGGCCATCATTGACACCGTCAAGCGAGAGGGTAAGACACAGAAAGAAATTTATGAACGAATAGGCTGTTCCCAGAGTGCTGTATCAAGGCACCTCAATGGGAAGTCTGTGGGAAGGAAAAAGTGTGGCAAAAAACGCTGCACAATGAGAGGAGGTGACCGGACCCTGAGGAAGATTGTGGAGAAGGACCGATTCCAGACCTTGAGGGACCTGCAGAAGCAGTGGACTGAGTCTGGAGTAGAAACTTCCAGAGCCACCGTGCACAGGCGTGTGCAGGAAATGGGCTACAGGTGCCACATTCCCCAGGTCAAGCCACTTTGGGCTACAAAGAAGCAGCACTGGACTGTTGCTCAGTGGTCCAAAGTACTTTTTTCGGATTAAGGCAAATTTTGCATGTCATTCGGAAATCAAGGTGCTAGAGTCTGGAGGAAGGCTGGGGAGAAGGAAATGCCAAAATGCCTGAAGTCCAGTGTCAAGTACCCACAGTCAGTGATGGTCTAGGGTGCCATGTCAGCTGCTGGTGTTGGTCCACTGTGTTTTATCCAGGGCAGGGTCAATGCAGCTAGCTATCAGGAGATTTTGGAGCACTTCATGCTTCCATCTGCTGAAAAGCTTTATGGAGATGAAGATTTTGTTTTTCAGCACGACCTGGCACCTGCTCACAGTGCCAAACCCACTGGTAAATGGTTTACTGGCCATGGCATTACTGTGCTCAATTGGCCTGCCAACTCTCCTGACCTGAACCCCATAGAGAATCTGTGGGATATTGTGAAGAGAAAGTTGAGAGACGCAAGACCCAACACTCTGGATGAGCTTAAGGCCGCTATCGAAGCATCCTGGGCCTCCATAACACCTCAGCAGTGCCACAGGCTGATCGCCTCCATGCCACGCCGCATTGAAGAAGTCATTTCTTCAAAAGGATTCCCGACCAAGTATTGAGTGCATAACTGAACATAATTATTTGAAGGTTGACTTTTTTTGTATTAAAAACACTTTTCTTTTATTGGTCGGATGAAATAATTTTTTGAGATAGGAATTTTGGGTTTTCATGAGCTGTATGCCAAAATCATCAGTATTAAAACAATAAAAGACCTGAAATATTTCAGTTGGTGTGCAATAAATCTAAAATATATGAAAGTTAAATTTTTATCATTACATTATGGAAAATAATGAACTTTATCACAATATGCAAATTTTTTGAGAAGGACCTATATCTATATATATATATAAATATTTAGTTTTCATTTTAAATTATTAATTATTAAATAATCACAATAAAAAAAGCAAAATTAATAACAAATTTGCTATCATATTTAGTCTAGATTAAGCTGTCAATAAATAGTGGTTTTTTTTTTAGTGATGAACATACATTTCTATTGGTTTGTTTCTATTATTTCTAAATAATATTTGTTATTTTGTGTGTGGGTTGACAGACGCCACAAACACAACTGTACCTACAAAAAAAATAAAAACTTCAAAAATACAAATAATTTGAAAGAAAAAAGTAAAAATTGGGTCACAAATTTAAAGAATGTAAAAAAAATGTAATACAGAGAAATAATCAAACTTTCGCACAAAAGGCAAAAAAAAAAAAAATCAAAAAACAAAATAAATAGCTTTTCCAAAAGAAAAACATGCAATTTGTGCTTTTAATGTTATGGAAACAGTTAGGGGACACTAAAGTGTTCCATATTCATGGAAATTTACTGAAATTATCAGACATATTAAAATTGTTTTATGCAATTTGTTTCGCTGAATATATTAAATGGGTCTTAATCATTGTGGAAACTCTATTCTTGCTGATTCTTCACCGGGATGCAAATGTGGCTGCAGCTTAAGTTCTTGTCTCAGACAGCAAGCATTGCTGCTACTACGCTCATGATCCTTCAGTCACATCCATGTTCACTCTGAAATTAGATTTTGTGTGCAGTTTATTTAATGAGCACTAATGAGAATTGGCTTTTGCTCTCTCCTCAGCTGCAGGATTTCCCAAAATGGAAAGTACCACACACTACTCACACTCTCAGCCTGTGTGATCAATCTGCACCGCTGAAATAAGAAGACAGGTACAGAATCTGTCAATCAGCCGGGGGGCAGGACAGGATGGATCCATGGAACACACATCCTTCTGACAAATGCGTCATCATGAAAAAACAATTAGCACTTATATGTAGCGCATGGATGTCTATGACTGGCCCAACCCTGGAAAAGGGTAACAACTTCTCAAATGTCTAAAACTGCTGGAATTTCTCGGATTTGACACATGCAACACATATTAAGACAACACCACAACACTGACGTGCATTGTTAGTACTGATGTGGAGAGTGTTGGAATTTTGAGCAACGGAACAAAAAGGCGGGAAATGCAACTTAGACAGAGCCTTACCTGCGTCAGTTCAGGAATATCGTTTTTGTCAATTCCCACTTGCTGTTGGGCAAAAAGGAGATTATATGACACAATCTATGAACCACAAACGCATTCTTCACTGAACATTTTATAATTACATGGTTTACCTCAGCAATTTTGAGGAACTCTGAGACTCTGGTCATTCGTGTCAAGAATCTTTTATAGATTTCCAATGCGTCTTTGCATTGTCCTTTCTTCATCTGGAAAAATTTCTCTAAAAATGAAATCATAGGAAGTCATATAGTTGTGTAAAATCTTGCAGACTGTTAAATATGCCATCTTTGCAATCTGAAAAACAACATTACTAAACATTAAAGAAAGACTTGCCTAAAAGATTAATGATGCCATCATTGTAGCAGGCGTACAACTTGATCAGATCCTTGAAGAGCAACAGGAAGGCAGCATTGATCACCCCGTTCACAAGATCTTTTGGATGAACCTGAAACAATAAAGCAAGAGAATAAGAATTAAAGCTATACTCCTAAAAAGAAAAGTTACAAAAGGAGGATTTCACAGCAATGTCATTACAAAAACATTTCTGGTTACTCAAAGAACCTTTCAGTCAACAATTTTAAAAGAACCATTTGTTTCTTATATAAAGAAACTTTATCCACTATAAAGAACCTTTTGTACAATGGTTCCATGGATATTAAAGTTTCATCATGGAACTATCAATGCCAATAAAGAACCATTATTTTTACGTGCAAGTCAAAGAAATGTTTGTTTCTACAAGCTGTAAATATATTTATTCACCAGCAGTCAAAATTATTGCGCCATCTTACAGCAAAATTCTTTAGTGAACATTACTGTATTACAGTTAAAATTGTAAAAATATCATTAAAATGACAGTATCTCACAGATTTGCTAATGTTTGTCCTGACTAGACGTGATGCTGGTCAAGTTTGAAAGCTGTGAAACAGTATCAGGTGTTAATACAGCCTGTGATGATGACAGTAAGCAGACTCACGTCAAACTCCAGCAGAGCATCGATCTGACTCTGCAGCGTGGGCATGCCTTTCAAGAGCTTGTCTGTAGACATTGTTCTCATCACACCATCAGCACTGAGAAACACACACACACAATCACATGGCATCCAAGAAAAAGAAGAAGAGTCAGATTTAACAATAATTCTTGGGTTAAATGTTAAGCACCATTATTGTCATTTTTGTAGGCCATGGAACATAGGCACATTGATGTACATGCTTTGGGACTGTCCAAAATGTGTGGGATATAGTGCTAGACGTTTTATATAATGTAATACAATAACAATAATACAAGGATACATTTTCCCAGGCATCCTGCTCTTTTATTGGTGAATGATAATTCTCAACTCCCTCTGAGTGAAAAAGATTAGAAATGTTGGCTAGCTGTCATGAATGTTACAAAGAAGATATTAGTTCAGTATTGAAATTTGTCAGATCATATGTTTTTGTAATGTGTTTTGAATTCTTTCTTGATAATAAAAAACTGAATTACACACACACACAAACACACACACACGCACACACGCACGCACGCACGCACGCACACACGCACACACACATCAATCAATCAACTTTATTTATATAGCGCTTTTACAATGAAGATTGTTTCAAAGCAGCTCACAGTGTTAAACAGGACAATATCGCAACAAAATTTGATTTGGCTGTACAGTCGTTCTGGAGAAAACTGTGATGTTATCAGCTCATTTTAATTTATCATAGAGCGACAACGTTGGCAGATGAGTATTATAGTTTATAGAATTGAATAAGACCTAATTCATTAATTTTATTTGTATATTTAGTTGAATAATTTGGATCATAATTTTAGTGTCCATATATAAACATGGATAGATATTTAACATGAAATACATTGGGACATCTCAAAGTATAAACCTTTAAAAATTTATTTGTCATACCATATTAAAATGAGGTAGTGATTAAAAATCGTAGGTAACTACAGCGCCTAAAATACATTTTCATACATACATTCGCAATACATGTAACCTAAAATGTTGACGAAAAAGTCATGAATAGGTTGGCATCTACCATTTATAATAAGTAATAAAGCAAAGCCAAATATGGTCAAATAGAGAGTTCCGTTTTCAGGGAACATGAATACAAATTTCTTAGAGAATTAATGGGCACAAATGTACATTTTTTTGGATGTGTGTGTGTTTGAGTTGTTAGCCATGATGAGCTGCCATTGTGTTTGGGATGTCAGCCAATTTGTATGCTGTAGCTTCTTTATTGTGTTTGCAAAGAGACCTTGATCACTAACATACAGTATAGGCAGCCCTTGAGTAATAGCCCATTTTACTTATCATAGGTCTTTCTCTCTCTCTCTCTCTCTCTCTCTCTCTCTCTCTCTCTCTCTCTCTCTCTCTCTCTCTCTCACACACACACACACACACACACACACACACACACACACACACACACACGCACACGCACACGCACACGCACACAATAGTTCCAAGGGAGCAAGAAACCCGGCGAAAATATGTGCTTTTCTACAGAAGCATCACAAAGCTCTTTTCTGGGACTTGAGGTTGTCCTTGAGTTCCCAGCATCCCACTCAAATCTGTTACTGTGCAGTAGTGTTAACTCGGGGTACAGCCGTGTAGCAGAACATTCATTTACCCTTTCTTCACTCGACCAAAGTCAAAAGCCATCTGTCTGTATGCAAACGCCTTCTCGTTCAGATACCTGCTGTAGCGTCTTATAAACGTTGACATGTCATAACCTGAAACATATACCCAGTGGGCATGACAAAAAAGGTTGAATGAATAAGAACTGTCAACATTTGTTGATTGATGAGTAGTGCAATTCATTTTCGCTATCACTTCTATAGTGTTTTAATGTTACACAAAAATGTTTTGACTGGCAGCTCCCGTCACAGCATGAAATATTACTTACCATGAGAGCCAGTTTTGTCCAAAAAATTACTAAGATTGAATAGGGTGTTCCTGGAGGCCAGGTACTGGATGAACCTCTGGGGAAAAAAGATAAAAATGCAATCTTTTTCATGCGCATTAATTATTATATTTACAGCACAAATGGAACTATAATTCAGATTTGAGACAGAAGGCTACAATTTCAATACTGCACTTGATTAATAAAAAAGGTCAGCAATTAAAAGAGATACATAAGAAATGCAGAACTGCGTATGAATAATTCAGTTCAGTTCAGTGAAGAAACAGAATTCAATGCTTCCTAAATGATATCATCATCTCTTGATTAATCACTCAGAACTTACATTAAACCTTTGAGTGGGAGTGAGTGAAAATATGGAAATAATGCTTTATCAAGAAAGGCCAGCACACTCACTGCATACGAGCAGGGAATACAGCCTTCATTTACAGACACATTTATGCAGCTTGACACATTTAATGAAAAACAGTAGGCAAACAAGACTAGAGAAAACAGGAATGAAAAGCAAATAGGAAATCAAATGGAAATGATTCACTAATGAAAATAATTAAAAATAAACGTACTGTACGGTTCAATGCACGGTATGAATACTTAACTGGAAATAACAGTTGTCTTGTTTTCAAGCCACAGTCAGTAAAAATATGACTATTTCGTGTTTGTATTTTAATTTCTGAAAAAATATCTTGAAATTGCTTTTTTATGTCTTGTTTATTGAGAATATATATCAATATATGTTGTTAGATTTATGCTTAAGACAAGAAAAAATATAGATAGTAGCACATTATTTTACGTACATTCTATAATACAATAACTGGGTTATAACTAGGTACTAACCCTGAACCTAACCCTAAACCTAACCTTAAAGGGTTAGTTCAATCAAAAAATAAAAAAATTCTCTCATTATTTACTCAGAAAGATATTAAAAACATTGTTAAAATAGCCAATGTGACTCCAGTGGTTCAACCTTAATTTTATGAAGCGATGAGAATACTTTTTGGGCGCAAAAATAACAACTTTATTCAACAATTTTGTTCTAGTCTGTCTAAGTATCCAACGCAGTTTCCATTGTAAATACAGCACACGCATGCGTCATGGTGCTCACGTGAACAGCATCGGCTGCCATAACTCGAAAGAGCTGCACGGAAACTGCGTAGGAGACTGACACACATTAGAACTAAATTGTTGAATAAAGTCTTTATTTCTGCGCCCAAAATCTCATTGCTTCATAAAACAAAAATTGAACCACTGGAATCACATGGACTATTTTAACAATGTATTTACTCCCTTTCTGGGCATTGAAAGTGATCATTAAATAGCTGTTTATGGAGGGGTCAAAGAGCTCTCGGATTTCATCAAAAATATCTTTATTTGTGTTCCAAAGATGAACGAAGGTCTTACGGTTTTGGAAGGGAGAGTAATTAATGACAGAATCTTCATTTTAGGTTGAACTATCCCTTTAACCCATTTAGTTTTACCAGTACTTTCAGGTACAAGTACATGTGCTGTAAACTATTTGCCCAAAAAGTAAGAAACATATCCTTAGTTTAAGATATATTGAGATCTTAATAAATCTTAATACTTAATATCCTCTTAATATATATTCTGTACAGACAAGCATTATTATTAGTACGATTATCATTATAAGTCTCAATTTCTCAATCTCAAGTCTCGATTAGATATGTTTTACTGGAAAACAAGACAAAACTACTGATGGATAAAGCAGTTTATTGCATGTTTGGTTTATGAATTCTGGTATAAAACTATTTATTTTATTCTTTTCAAGGTGAATTTTGGAGGGTTAAAATATTAAGATTTCAACTAAAACACAAATCAGATCTATCCCAGCATTACATCATCTCATTGTGCTGTGCCTTTTCAGTTCTGCCAGTCAGAGTTTAACTGATGTGTCAACTGATCAATACAGAAGCTTTTGGGAAGATGACGTTATATAATGTATCCAACAGTCAGGTCAGTTAGGTCAGACTACTAACCAGTTCAAATATCCGACTGCCAAGGTGCACTTCCCTTGTGTATATAGAAGCACAATGCCTGATGTTATAGAACACACACCCTACATCATTTTTTTCTTCCAGACTGTGACCTGTCTGTCCAGCTGCACCTCTGTCTCTCCTTACGTTGATATCCACAATAACGAATTAAACATTAGGGGGAAGATTATGAAGCAGTGCATCTGTCCCTCAGACAAAGTAGTCTTGTCAGGTTGCATTCATAATTGAGCAGCACTCTCAAACTAAAATATAGGAAAATGAGCTCATCTACTATATATTATTGTTATGACATATATTATATATTGTATGTCATAATGTATTTACCATCATTGCTTATTCAGCAGAATGAAAGGCAATGCTTGTAGAAGTAATCAACACTCTGCATAACTTTACATAATACACTTACATAATAACATGCACATGAGGAGACCATCACTTTTAGCCATGGGTGATTTTTTGGAGCTCTCTTACTCAAAATGAAAGTGTTACCACAAGACGAACAAATCATTGTGATCGTATTAAAATGCTAATATATGGACTCATTAACTAACATGAAAAATCTGAGAATGACAGTTGAATATATGGATAAAGATATCAAATTAAATATGTCAAGTTCATGTAGGAATCGAATACATTACTGGTCAAGAGTTTGGGGTCAGTAAGAATTTTTTTTTTTTTATTACATTTATTCAGAGAGGATTTATTAAAATGCTCAAAAGTGATAGTAAAGAATTTTTCATGGTTTCAAAAGATTTCTGTTTCAAATGAATGTAGTTATTTTGAAGTTATATTCATAAGAAATCCTGGAAAATATCAGCATGTTAGAATGATTTCTGAGGCATCATGTGACACTGAAACCTGGAGTAAAGATGATGAAAATTCAGCACTGCCATTAAAGAAATAAAACATTTTAAAAAAATAAAATAAAATTAAAAAAAAAAATTAAAAAAAAAAAAAAAAAAATATATATATATATATATATATATATATATATATATATATATATATATATATATATATATATATATATATATATATATATATATATATTTTTTTTTTTTTTTTTTTTTTTTTTTTTTTTTTTTTGTAATTATATTTCATAATATTTGATAATGTCATAATGATTTCCTGTATATTTGATCAAATAAATGCAAAAGCATAAGAGGAATCATCATTCAAAAATTCATTCATTTTTTATTTTTATAGTTAATTAATAGTGAGAATTGTACCCTAATCTAAAGTGTGACCGAAATGTTTTGGTGAATTATTATTTGTTTGTGGAAAAAGTTTATTTGAATTAATATTCATGCATTTGCCATTCCATGACGTCACAACCAGCATGTCCATGTGCACACTTCCATAATTGTCCCCGCCACTTTTTATAACAGTGACTCTTATTCATATGCAGCCAGCCCGCATATTCAGGTATGTGGCTTCATATTTATTCATTATTATCCCTTGTAGCTGCACATCTCTGAATTTCTATCAGTTCCTCTCAAGCTCTCAATTCCTTCCCTCTCCATTATCGTTCATTTTTCTTGCTCTTTATCTCATTCTGCCTTCCACTGCCATCTGCCCTTTCACTCGCCGATGTCTCTGTCACCGCACAGCGTCAGCCTTGACTGAAAGAGTAAACTGCGCTTTCAGAAAGCGAGAGCGAGAGGCAGAGAGAGAGGGCTGAAGCATCTGCCCGCCTGTCTGTCTCTGCTCCTATTGTGAAGCCTGATGGGTGTGATAATGGTGATGGAGTGGAAGCAGGAAGGCTTTGAGTGCAATAGGTGTGGGTATAAGCTCCTCAGAAAATTGTTAAAATTTAAGGAAAGGCTTAACAAATGCTTGTTTTACTGTTTACGTAGGATAAATATTATGCCGACCTTGCATTAACATCTTTCAGTGATGAAAAACATCTGCACCCCAAGCTAGAATCAATTCGAAAACCACTTTTAAATTACAATGGTGAGACATTTAATATATTCAGAGTATTCTGCAATGGGAATTACGTCTCAAGTTAGTAAGGTATTTTTCACAAACAACAAAAGACTATCTGTTTTTGTGTTTAAGTGTTTAAGTGCCATTAATATAAAATATAAAACTTTGTAATTGAATATATTTTAAAATGTATTTTTCCTGTGATTGAAAACCTGTATTTTCAGCAGCCATTACTCCAGCCTTTAGAGTCAAATGATCTGATTTGGTGCACAACGAGTTATGTTTCTTATTATTATCGATAAAAGTTGTTCTGCTTAATACGATTTGTGGAATTGTGACACATGATTCATTTTTTAAGGATTCTATTATGAATAGAAATGTAAAAAGAACAGAATTCATTTGAAATAATCGTTAAAAAAAGTTTCCCTTTTGATCAATTGAATGCATTTTTTTGAATGGTAGTCTACAAAACCACTTTAAGAAAGAATGCATATTTTGTCTAATTGGGATAGTTAGACTTGCATGGACTGAATTGATCTCAGTATAAGCACTGCACACAACTATCCATAACCTTACCTGATGCTTTGTCTTCATATTAATGTTTCATTCAAAATATCATGACATTGCCTTGAAGCTTTTTACCTTACAAGTATCTTGTAAATAATACCGCAGTGATCAGTTGCTTGCTTCTTACCTCATTGCCATGGACCATCAGGTGGTGAGTGGCGACCAACGCCTTGAAGACCACTATCCAGCTAGCATTGCCTGCTCTCTCAAACAGTGTATCAGCCATCTGGGGAATATTGACATTGGACTCCTGGGTTGCCTGGATCAAGTCTGTGAGGGAATATGAAATGCAAACTAAAGACTTAACTTGAACTCAACAGTTTAAAAGCAGTGGGCATAACACACAGACCAGGACAACGGGGTAAGAATAACACACACCCGGTTTCTGAATTGTGCTTAGCATGCTAGCAACTGAAACATTTAAGACATTTAGGATCAGAGAGCAAAACTATGAGAGAGTTCGCAAATCTCTTGAATTTATTATAGTTAGAATTCTCATAATAATAGCTATAGTTATTATAGACATATAGTATCCATAAAGAATGGCATAAATTCAATAATTGCAGATATGAAGGGAAGAGAATGGGTGATTAATATTACAGCGCTGTTATAACTTTGAATAATGCAGGGTGATGGTAACTGTGATGCAACAGTGCATGACAAAGCAGCTCTTTTGATTTGTCATTCAATGTGACATCTGACAATGCAGCAAAATATGCTAAAAGAGAGCAATAAATAGACATGAGAGAGATGTATGAAAAAGATATAGATAAACAGACAAAAAGACAAACAGATATTCAGATAGTAAGATGGAAGGCAGAATAGAAGACAAATGGACAGAGTTGGAGAAATAGGTAGTTAGATGGACAGAAAGACAAGCTATTAGATAGTTAGGCAAATAGAGAGACTGGCTGACAGAGAGTTGGATTGGTAGGCTGTAAAACAGATAGTTGGAGAGTTAGAAAGACAGATAGTTAAATAGATAGAATGATAGTTGGATACTTACAGTTATATAGACTAATAGACTGTTAGACAGACAGACAGCTGGATAGTTACATTTACATTTACATTTAATCATTTAGCAGACGCTTTTATCCAAAGCGACTTACAAAAAAGGGGAGAGTAATAGAAGCAACGGAACAGACAAGGCCAAAAACCTGTAAGAGCTGTAAGAAATCTCAATTAATTAGCACAATACACAATTATTATTATTTTTTTTTTTAAAGACAGACATCTACAACAAAAACTCACGTCCGCACAGTGCCGAACACTGGATTTTGATAGCTAAGATAGCTACAACCCATTAGGACTAAGGCTGTTGCCACAGCTGTTGTCGTTAATGCAGATTCAGTGGCCCAATGGGTTGGTTTTGTATTCTAGCTAAACGCGCAGCAATAGCCATCTACAACAAAAACTCACGTACGCAATATACAGAACACTGGATTCTGATAGTTATGATTACTATGTAACACACCCGCCTGAAGGCGCAAATCCGGATGAGAGACGTAGATATGATCCCGGAGTGTACGCTTTTGGTCGTTGCTGTGGTGATCAGTAAGTGCTATTCTGTATTGGTCAAGTGCAAATGGAAAAGATGTGTCTTAAGATGTTTTTTAAGAATGGCTACAGACTCGGCAGCACGAATTGAGATCGGCAGGTCATTCCACCAGGTAGGAACGGTCCAGGAAAATGTCCTGTTAGTTAAATGTTAGTTAGATTGTTAGACAGAAAGATTGATAATGTAGACATAAAGATAGTTAGACACACAGTTGGTGATTTATAAAGTTAGATATACAGACAGATACAGTAGACAGTTAGACAGACAGACATAACGACCATCAGACAGACGGTTAAATAGACAAAAAAAGGCAGAAAGGAAGACAAACAGATAAACAGATGGATAGACAGAGATAGTTAGACACATTGTTCAACAGATAGTTGGACAGATAAGTAGGTATTTCGGTAGCACTTTCTTTTACAGTCCTGTACTGTATGTACAATAACCCCTGAACCTACCCCTAAACCTAACCTTAACCCATGTAGTTTTATTACCAGTTCTTTCATAGGTAAGTACACTGTAAGTACATGTACTGTAAGTGCACTGAAAAATAAAGTGCAACTGATATTTCTCTTCTCTCTGTCTATATTTCTCTTTAAGAAATGTTATTGTTTACCACCATCATTATTTTTAAGTCACCATAATGGTGATCAGTCTTCCATTAGCTTGAGATCTTGGACCCTCTGTATTCCTAATCATATTTATGTTCTAGCCAAGTCAAAAATGTGACAATTTAAAAAAAAAAAAAAAACACCTGCTAAAAGTGAAGCAAAACATAAGTTCAGCAGCACAGATAAAATCAACAAGTATCAAGAAACTCCACAGCTTAATATATTCATGCCGCACTACATGCTCGGTACATTTACATGCACTGTAGAAATACAGTATGATGTTGTTTGTTTACAGTAAATTGTGTTTTCCAATACTGTAAAATCACAATAAACCATATTTTTATGTGCAATTAGCAAGCAGCAATCTTCGCTCTTGAATCCAACGCGCCCATGTTAAAATGCCCAACTTCTCTGTAAACTTTTTTTTTCAGCCTGGTACAAAAATTGATTTGATCAATACAGCTAATGTTGCCCTTCATTATGACTGGGAAGGGGGTGAATTTTTTTTTATAACTAATAATAAATTATATTAAGCGTTAAGGTTCTGCATAATAAAGGGTGTGGCCACTTGAGTGGCAGGTGGATTGCCACTATAGATGAGCTAAGTGGGCAGGGTTTCAGCAAGAAGGCCCCTCAGCTCCACCCACGTCCTGCCTCTTTGCCAATTTACAGTTATCAGGGAGTGCCAAGATGGTGAACTACCGACTTTAGGCTTCAAAAATACTCTTCAGAAACCTGTCTCTCACATCACTCCTGTTCCAGGACTCCATTTCCCATGATCCTCCCTGTCTCGCACCTGATCGCACTTCCTCATCCTCTCTCCCGCTCTCCCCGGATTCCCTGCACCCGGTCTTTGTCATTAGCACACCTTTATGTTTGGACTCACTCCCTGCACTCGTTGTCGGTTCTAACGTTTGTATAGTGTATGTTGATCTTGTTTATTTTGAAGTTTCTCTCCAGCGTGTTTGATGTATCTGTTCTGAGTTCTGTTATTAAACAAACCCATTTAGTTTGGATGTCTTGGATCTCTCATTGCCTGACTACAACCACACGTAACACTATGGGTGACGACACGGACACTACATCCATTTTTATTTATTTTTTACAGTCTATGACAGGAAAAGTCCTACTGTGAAATTACCGTGAAAGTAATGCAAATAATAACCTGGAATATACTGTAATTTCACATGAAATTGTTTAACAGATTTTGATTATAATCTAATTAAGAGACGTTGAAACAATGACTTGCAGCCTCATCTCCCATCACACAGGAAATTATATTATAGGGCGGACATACACCAGGCTATAGGATGCAGTCACCTTGACTGAAAGAGAAAGGGTACACACACATTCATGTATGAAATTCAAGATGAGATTACATAATCACATAGTACACGTAATAATAGCCCTCCCTCTAAAAAGGCTTAAAAATCCTGGTTTGACACCTTAAAGCACATTACTGATGGGATGAAATTTGAGGTCAAATCCACCTTGAAATGGTCAACATAAGAGACTTACAGTACAGGCCAAAAGTTTGGACACATTACTATTTGTAATGTTTTTGAAAGAAGTTTCTTCTGCTCATTAAGCCTGCATTTTTTTGATCAAAAATATGCAAAAAAAAAAAGCAAAAATATTAAGTAGCAGAACTGTTTCCAACTTTGAAAATGATTTATCATATTATAATGATTTCTGAAGGATCATGTGACACTGAAGACCGGATTTATGATCCTGAAAATTCAGCTTTGCCTCACAGAAATAAATGATCATTTAAATTATAATAAATTGAAAACCAATTATTTTAAATTGTAATAATATATCACAATATTACACTTTTTTCTGTATTTTTGATCAAATATATGCAGGCTTAATGAGCAGAAGAAATTTCTTTCAAAAACATTACAAATAGTAATGTGTCCAAACTTTTGGAGTGTACTGTACATTTTAAAAATCTTACCAACCTCACACTTTTAAATGACATACATGGCATGTGTATACAAGTGGTCCATTGTGGCTCCTTAACATCATATTTCTTCTGTATATAATAAACCAAATGGCTTCTTAATGAGTTTGGTAATAAAGCAGTTTTGTTCAGTCGCAAAAACTTTGTAAGATGTAAAGAATCAATGCAAAGAGGCAGAAAATCTTCTGATGTACCAGGCATTTTGGGGGGCTTTTACTGGGGAATTATAAAGCAAGGCTGTGCTTGAAACAAATTATAATCACATATGAGTCATACTGTAATAAAAGTTTGAGTTTTGTGCAGTAGGATTTCAGAGGACACAGTATCTCTGACTTAGCCTTCGCTTCCTAAATTATTTACGGAGAGTGATGAAAGGCTGTGGGTGGAGAATCAGTAGTAGAGTCAGATATGACACATCTCACGGTTCTCACTACCCGGCAGGAATGCTAACACAAAATCAAATAATCAAAACTTAACAAATAAACACCTTGCTAAGACGAAGCGCTGTACACAACTGATATCAGAGCACAGCAGTCAAACAGCAAACGTCCAAGTGCACTGCCAGCTCATGTAGCAGGCTAGAAAACTACCCTGCAGCCTCATGGCCTCTGATGTGCTCCCAAACTATAATCGACCATCAACTTGGCCCACAGGCCACTTTCCCTGTTCAATAACAGGACCAAATTACAGTATCGATAGCAGATCCATCGGCCACACACTTTTGTTTTTCTATCATGGCGGCAATTTTCATTGACGTTTGTTTTCTTATTGAGCTATTAATAATCAGCTATTGCTTCCTATGACCTTTGTAACTGATGTTAAAAGTTGATGTCAAAATTCAAAGTCTATCTTAGACAGGCTAGGATTTTTGCTTTTGTCCGTCTGCTAAAATAACACAAAGACAAGCTTGTTTCTTTTAGCCACAATTGAATAAAATCTAATTTAAATTAAAGTATATATAAAATAAATAATTATATTTATCTTAAAGGGGTAAATAATTTGGGAGTATTTATTTGCCAAATACAGTTTTTTTTAGAGTATGGCTTTGTATGACATCATAAAGGGGCAGAATCCTTTGTATGGTCATGAAGGGGAGGCTAAACCCCTTGTCTCTTCCATAATCGGAGCATTAATCAATATTTATCCTATATTAATTAAATTAATGATTTCGACATAATAACTGATTGATATATTATAATTCACACTTGTTCTCTAAAGTTTGTATTTGATCCCTGAGGAGTGGCTAAGGGTCTGGCCCATGCCAGGAGCGCAGTGTTTACTCATTTACCCCGGCTTCCAGAGATGAAATATGGATTTGTCTTTCATTTATATTATTTTCTTTTACTGAAACACTAAAGAATAAGATGAGGAGAAGAACATATTGTATGTTTTGGAGAACTATGTTGTTTTCAGTTGACACTCCACCAACTCTAACCTTGGAGAACCTGTGTATCTGTGTATGTGCGCTCGTATTCTTTGTAACGAGTCAGTATTGGAGGTAGATTTTGAGCATCCAGGAGATTTCTAGGCAAGCTGGCGCCTGCTTCCGACCTGGAAGGTCATTAAGTGCCTAATTTCAGGGATGAAAGCATCAACAAGTAAACTATGGAAACGTGCATCTGATTAACTGACCATTTGTGGAGATTTACTGTCTATCTATTTTCTCTTAGCCATTTAGAAACAATGTAACATAAAGCTAGACCTTGGAAAAGAGTATAATTGCTGTGTAAAGTGTATGTTTGCAGAGAACACGCGGCCTAAAAACTCCTTGTGAGACTTGAAGCTGGCCACTGAAGAAAACATTTTTCTTTAATTAATCGCACTCCTGTTTCTTGGTCTTCATTTTTCACAACTTGGGCCCTAAACTGTGTTCCCTAACAGGCACTTCTCCCGGATGAGCGTGTGCATTTCCTAAAAGCATTGTTAACCAACTATTGTCATAAGTTCCATTGTTATCAAGATAGTTAAATGAGTCTGTTTCCCGAAACCATCGTTCCAAAGAACATTCGAAAACAGCACTGAAACGTGTGTGGTTGCAACGACAGCTCTCCACCTGTGGTTAGAAGCAGAGTTTCTTGTTTGCATGACATGTGGACTTAATAAATCCTTATCTTTAGCAAAATAAGCAAGCTGACATTTAGTGCAATCAAATTAAACAAATGTCACTTATGTCTTTTAAAAGGAACACTCCACTGTTTTTAGAAATAGGGCTTATTCAACGTCTTTCCTACATTTAGATATGTGGGCAAATGCATTTTTGTCTCAGTGCATGCATTGTTTTAGTGTGGCAGGGTTGCTTAGACATTTGTCACTTAGCTTAGCATAATGAATGGAATCCTATGTTGCCAGCTACTAGCATGTCCAGAGTAAAAGTGATCCAAAAAAAAACCCCACCTAATTACTTCTTGTGGCCTACGTATTCACAAGTACACATAGCGATGCTGATTAAGACTAGGCAGATATTGACTCAGGACTATATTATAGGGAAGCACGGACGAAGCACTGCTACTTGGGCACAAAGATATCACGGCTTTTATCATCACATCCTTTGGATGTTGAATGATCGCAATGTGTTGCGTCATACCTTTTTTGAAGTGTGCGCATATGTGGACGTGCTCTAGTATCCTACGTAAGAACAACCATTTGAATCTGTAAAATAAAGCAAAATTACTGAGAAAAAATGAGATAGTTCTCAGGTGACATGTTCATAATTTAAAGCAAAAAAAATCTAGCATGAATTTGATCCCAAAATAATTCATTAAAAGCAGTGATTACTCCACCACCTGTGTGACATCATTAACCAACGTGGTTGAAACGACAGATTTGCGACTATACGGTTTCGGGAAACAGTCATGACTAGTTGATTTCTTCAACAATGCATTGTATGGTAGTTAAGCAGTGAATTACGTCGTTGTACGGGAAACCCATTTATAAATCATACAGAATGAGTTTTTTTTTGATAAGGTAAAAATGCAGAATGTTTCCTGTGATGGGTAGGTTTAGAGGCAGGGGCAGTGTAGGGGGATAGAAAATACAGTTTGTACAGTATAAAAACCATTACGCCTATGGAATGTCCCCCATTTCACAAAAGCAAACGTGTGTGCGCGCACGCTTGTGACTTTTAGCCCCGTCTGCACAAATAAATACATTTGCCAAAAAAAACATTGTATTGCTGAGAAGATGAAAGAAAAATATGACAGTTGTGTTGGCTGCAATAAAAAACTGTCAATGTGAATCCTAAGTTTCAGATTTTTTTCAGATTCAGTATTTATCATTTCTACTAATAGCTCGCTAAGTGTATAACTTTGCAACTTTATGCTAAGTAATGTTATGTTCGCTATATTAGGCAGCTACGTGTGCTAGTAATAGATGCTTCATGAAAACATAAACCAAAAAATGTATAATTAAAATTAAAGATAAGGAGATAAGGAGATAAGGAGTCGCTTTTCAGCCCCTTGAGGTCCCTCAGTTCTCGCCATTGTTGGAAAGCCACGCCGATATTTACTCGCGTTTGATATCTTTGTTTATCAAAAAAAAAATTTTTGCATAGCCTTTTCTTGTACTGTCTTCCTTTTTTGCCTTCTCTGACTGCAAAACCCGGCACTGTGAATTTTGAATGCTCTTTTTCTGCCATTATTTTGCCTAGGTTTCGTGCCTCTTAAACTGCTCAAATCAAACGGGTGCGCGCATGTGGGCAGATCCTGTAGCAAAAGCGGTGGTAGCCATAGGAGCGAGAGACAGTGACAGTCGCCAAAGCCAATCACTTGTTTCGTCCCAGACAAAAATAATGAGTGGTGTTTATTGCAGATTAAAGAGTCACTAGATTTTTATACTCTCTTTTTCAGAGTACTACATTTTAATTATTTATTGACATATAAAGAAAGCTTAAACAAATTTGTATATGTGTTAAATTCTTACCTAACCTACCTTTAGTTCAAGTTCAAGTTCAAGTTCAAGAGTTTTATTTGTCACATACACAGTTATACAGAATACAACCGGCAGTGAAATGTAAACAGGTCCGCTCCATGGACAGCAAATAACAATTAACAAAAAAAGCACAATAAATTATAAAATAGGAATAGGATAAAATAGGAATAAGATAAGGTGCTATATATATATATATATATATATATATATATATATATATATATATATATATATATATATATATATATACATATGTAGAATTATGAATAAATCAAGTAAAAGAAATAAGAGATGTGGAATAAAATAAGGGAGATAAAGTAAACTGGAGACTATAAAAATAAATACGTGGATAACAGAAGTGCGGAGTGTAATGTGCAAACAGCATTATAATGAGTAGTTACATGGAACACAAGAATAAAGTGCAGTGCAATATCAGTATGTGAGTTTGTTAGTACTGAAGTGAGGTGAAGTCACATGTTGTTAAGTGACAGCGTTCAGGAGTCTTTAAAGGTATATTAGTACATAAAGTGTATTGTACCTAAAATTAACAAAAGTGTGCCTTTTGAAAAGGTACCACCCCAGTTACAGCTTTTGTACCTTTTTTTCTGAGTGTAGTAGTTCACATTTCAATCAGCCATCTCAGCACTTTGAGCAAACCAAACCCCAAATTCACAACAGTCTGGTCTACCAGTTCATAGTTCACACCCTATTAACGCACCGAACAGTTTCAGATGCGCATAAAGTGACCATTAGCAAGATAGAAAGCCCAAGAACACGCACTTCAATGTTAACCTACAAAAGCATTTTCACCCAGACTGTAAATGCCATTGTGGTGTAAATGCATGCCGAGATCACTTCGACAAACCAGGCACCAATATAACATTTGTCATGTGTTAAAATGCCCTGAACGGTCCATCGCTGAGCCAGTTATTTTCACTCCTCTAAAGACACGAGTAGGAGGGGAGATAGACACGCTTAAAACGCCCGTTTCCCTGGCAACTGCAGCACTTAGCCTGGCGTCAGGAAACCAGGTCTCCTTTGTTGAATATTAAGACACGGCAACAATTAATTAAGTAATGTATGCAGGCAGTGAGCGAGACAAGAGGCCAGTTAAAAGCCCGTTAGCAGTGAATATCCTCCTAATAAAACAACTAAAGAGTGTACAAGAAAATCCACCACCACATCCACTTGATCTAACAGCAGCTCTGATAGGGGTTGTGACTCAACACATTGTGACATTATGCGCAAAATACTCTTGAATTTAATGAAAACACTTTAGTTTGAAGGGCAAACCATTCATTGGACGGTTAACATTTAATCATTAAAAGATCCTAAACAAGATATTAATATATTATGCATTGTTTTGCGATCGCATTTTGAGAACCGTTCCGTAAGCTCAGTCAATTACCTAGCAGAATATGTTCATTTAAGGTCATTTTAGATATTAAAGATTACAATAAACAAACAAAAGGAAATCCTATCAACACTTCTGAAAAAAAGAATACTTGCAAAAATCTGAAACATTTTATTAGCAACGTTTCGGTCTCATGACCTCCATCAGGCATAAGTCAGGCATCAGTTATGCTTGATGAAGGTCATGAGATCGAAACATTGCTAATAAAACGTTTCTGATTTTTGCAAGTATTGATAGTGTGCGGGATTTCCTTTTGTTTGTTTATTGAGATTTTTGGATCTGGGTATCCTTCGTCCTACGCACCTATCTATTAGCTACAGGTGTGCGATGGTAATTGTGCACTAATAGATATTAAAGATTAAAAACATGAAAATATATGAGCAATATATTGATCCTCATTCACACATATTTAAATAAGGACACGCTATTAAAACATATTAACACTTAAACACATTTAAACACATTAAAATAAACTATAATATAATTAGCATCGAAAACACTTTCCAATAAGTCAAGTAATTTACATAACATTTCATTCATGTAGCATCATTAATTGGACTTAAGTAAATATTATAATTTAATGTGGCTCTTTAACTGAGGTTACTTTTTATGTACTTGGTTAAACAAAATATTGCTTTCACAACAATGTCTCTTGCAAATATCTATATGTAGGCATACATGCTATGCCTCATTATGTACTGGTTTGCTAGTTCCTGTGTTTATTGTCATGTTCATAAATTTCACCTTGATTGTTCCCATGTGTATCTTCAGACATCACTGTTAATTATAAACAAGACCTCACCAATCAATACCTTGTTATACTGAACGATGCTTAACACAGAACATATTGGCTAACAATACACAAGAGCAAACCTGGGGCCCAGTCTTCGTACCTCGCTTAATACATATGAGATGATCTGACAGATCCCAGATCTTTTAATCCTGATAACTGACCTCTGGCTAATGTGGTTCTCCAAACGAATTTGCGGATTGGATTAAAATATCTGGATTAAATTATCTGAGATCACCGTTAGTGTCTGTGTTCCCTTAAGAGGGCAGATGCATCGATACTCGAAACCACGATCAACAATGCAGCGATTGGCTGGTGTCAAGACAACGTAATGACATCATATAATTAAAAAAGCCGCCTGGCAAAAAAACTTGTCAAAGCAAAAAAGAAGAAGAAAAAACACGATTTTCTGGACCTTTATAAGGAAACGACCAAACCAACATTAAAGTTAGATCAATTAAATGTGCACTGTTTTGATGAACATGATTCCCAATTATTTAGGTATATTCACGATTTTGTAATATGTACACACTTTGCATTTTTATTTCAATGTTGTAATTTCATTTTTAATTTAATTTGAAGCAGATTTTTTATGTGACAGTATTAATTAAAGTTTCTTAACGGTCGAGATCAAATTACCTGGCTGCATCTCTTGAGCTGCATCAAGCCACTCCCATATTATCCGTCATCATTAAAATTAATGCACGGCGGAGATTAAAGGTGGGGTAAGTGCTTTCTGGTAACCGTTGTTAATATTTTAAATCACCAAAACAAACACGCCCGTACACCCAAAAGGGTATCGGCCCTATTTTGATAGCTCCGCCCCACACATACATAACCCAGGCAACGACTGTGGCAGAATCTGTGTGTAACTAATCCAGGTTGAAAATTCAATGAAAAAAGTCACCCCTTCCATTACAAAAACACAAACCGTTCTCCTGAACAACTCGATAGAACACGAGCCGACATTCCAGCTAACGACAGATTACAGTTATGACCAGATTAGAGTTATAGCGATCACAAAAACACAAACCGTTCTCATGAACAACTTGACAGAACACGATCACGACAGTCCAGCTAACGACATATTACAGTTATGACAAGACTTGTCGGACATATTTTGTGAGCTGATGCTTGAAGCACACAGGGAGGAGATTTAGATGCTCCATACGGTGTGAAAATGAACGGGTCTTTATCATCGCTGAAGTGAGCCACAATAGGATCACAAATGGACAAACAAGCGAACATGACACACGAGCATAGTGAAGCAAAAGCCAGCATATATATGACTAGTTCTCGGCTAATGTCCGTCCTGTGTGACTCGTGTGTTTTGAATAATGTTGTGCACTGAGCCTCTCTTCTCACCATCATTAGTAGACACGCCCCTTACCTGCTGATTGGCTACAAGTTTGTTATTCCACTCGGCCCGAGTCATTTTACTAAAACGGTTTTGAAATAACACTTACCCCACCTTTAACTGCACAATGGCCCTCATTTATCAAAAGTGCGTACACCAAATTTCCAGCGTACACCTTGCGTACACCCAAACCCACGGTGACTTTGAGATTTATCAATATGGACGTTGGCATACGCCACGCTCAAATCCTACGCCAGCTCAGGAGGTGGTGTACGCACGTTTGAGTTAGTGGGAAAATGCGCAGAAAAACAAGTCATAACACCACATAACGCACTGACAAGATATGCTATATTATGACCCACTGTTAAAAACCACAACAACAACATTCAGTGTTTATTTTTTTGCAACATAAACGTCAATGTTTAATTTGTGTGACTTTACCAAAGCGTTTGATTTGTAGGCATATGTATTCCTCCAGTCGCGAGCCTGTGAGCTTTATCTGATGTTTCAGGACCGCCTGGCCTGGCAGCTGCGCACGGACTGGGACTAAAATAATTCAGACTGACAAAATAATAAAAATGACATTCTTCTTTTAAACAATAATAAAATCAATAAAAGCGACATTCTTCTTCTGAATAACAAGCGTCATTAAGAATAATAATCATAATAATAATAATAAGAAGAAGAATCTTACAAATTGTCATGCGATTATTAATGTGAATGAATGGTAGTACTCCACATCACATCATCATCACTATTGTACACCCCAATACATGTGCCGTGATACGAAATTAAATGCTAATTGTTTCAAAACGTGCTGTAAAATAATGCATTGTGATGGTAATTTATTATCCAAACATATTTAAACTGCTGGAGTGCGCTTCTCAACCTCCTAAGAGTACTCGTAATTTGGGTCCATATTTTGTTTTTGTAGGTGCCTTTAATCCCACTCTTTAAACTCCCAAATAAAACAATTTCGTTTTTTGTTTTTTTTCACTTCCCCGGTGATGGTCTCGATGGGCGCGTCTCAATCATCTCACTAGTCCACTAGTCAGGGCACTGATCAGAGAGTTAGCCCATTGACTTATGTCCTAATCAGTGCCCTGACTAGTGGACTAGTGAGATGATTGAGCGCGCCCGATCTCCACGTCGGAGAAGTTTCGCTTCTTTGCCGTCTTCTGTTTGTCCATGACGTAAAATGAGGGCGTGGGAGAGGCGGAGACTTGAATATATAGGGGCGTGTTATTCTAATGACGATCGTTTTCAGCCGCCGCATTTATCAAGGGCAAGTATTGCGTACACCTGGATTGCAGAGGTGCGCACAGTTTCATAAATCAGGCGGTGAGAGGAGTGTAAGCATAATCTTACGCCAACATATACGCCCGTTTCTACGCAAGATTGATAAATGAGGGCCAATGGCTGACTCCCTGATCAGTGCCCTGACTACTGAACTAGTGAGATGATTGAGACGCGCCCATCGAGACCATCACCAGGGAATAAGTGAAAAAAAAAACGAAATTGTTTTATTTGGGAGTTTAAAGAGTGGGATTAAAGGCACCTACAAAAACAAAATATGGACCCAAATTACGAGTACTCTTAGGAGGTTGAGAAGCGCACTCCAGCAGTTTAAAGCTGTTTGGATGATAAATTACCATCACAATGCATTATTTTACAGCACGTTTTGAAACAATTAGCATTTAATTTCGTATCACGGCACATGTATTGGGGTGTACAATAGTGATGATGATGTGATGTGGAGTAAGATTCATTCACATTAATAATTACATGACAATTTGTAAGATTCTTATTCTTATTATTATGATTATTATTCTTAATGACGCTTGTTATTTAGAAGAAGAGTGTCGTTTTTATTGATTTTATTACTATTATTGTTTAAAAGAAGAATGTCATTTTTATTATTTTGTCAGTCTGAATTATTTTAGTCCCAGTCCGTGTGCAGCTGCCGGGCCAGGCGGGCCTGAAACGTCAGATGAAGCGCACAGGCTCGCGACTGGAGGAATACATATGCCTACAAATCAAACGCTTTGGTAAAGTCACACAAATTAAACATTGACGTTCATGTTGCACAAAAATAAACACTGAATGTTGTTGTTGTGGTTTTTAACAGTGGGTCATAATATAGCATATCTTGTCAGTGCGTTTTGTGGTGTTAGGAATTGCTTTTCGGCGCATTTTCCCACTAACTCAAACGTGCGTACACCACCTCCTGAGCTGGCGTAGGATTTGAGCGTGCCGTACGCCAACGTCCATATTGATAAATCTCAAAGTCACCGTGGGTTTGGGTGTACGCAAGGTGTACGCTGGAAATTTGGTGTACGCACTTTTGATAAATGAGGGCCAATGTGTGTAAACCTCCAATACCACTATTAAGTAATTATTCCATCACAATTCACAATTAAATCTGTCAATCAAGTGACTGTGTCTATAGTATTATACGCAAATTTTACAAAATTTTAAAATATTATTTTCAAATAAACTTTTATATTTATTACTATTTTAAATTATTATTACCCCTGGTTCAGTAATGAAGTCTTGTTATAAAGTAGCAGTGGCTGGGACAGATTTTAAGTATCACCTCAAGATGCAATCTAATCCTGTTTACATGAAAAAAGCCTGCTCCGAGCAGGTTTAAGCTTATGGACCTGTTGCTATGACAGCAAGTCCATGAGCTTTGAAGAACCAAACAATCCGAAAGCAAGCCAAATCGTCTACAATCAAATCCAGCTAACTGAGTTAGCGAAGTACGAAGAACAGGCTCCTGATAACAAGGCAACTGAACAGGAACCAATCACAGTCCACAAAATTTCAAAATAAAAGACACATGAGAACAGAATATAGACTCAATAACTGCATGCAAATAATCTGAAGAGAGATAGATATATATTCTAATAATGAAATGTGCAATTACATTACAATGTATATTGCTTGTGTAGTGTTACACAGTATGCTCTGTGGCTGGGGGAGTTCTGACGAGGTAGGTGTCCATTTACTTACATTTAAGTGCATTCTTTGTTAGTTACAGAACCAGAATTGTTAGTAGCCTAATATTGCAATATCACAAAAACAGGCTGGCCTATATGTTATTTGAGAAATATTTGGATGTCAGAATGCTTTGTGAAGTACAGTATGAGTTAAATATCATGTGACAGTTGTTTAGAATTAGCATGCTAAGATTAGCATGCAATTTTCATCTGGTCACATCGTTGTACAGGTTTACAACGATGTGACCAGATGAAATTGCATGCTAATCTTAGCATGCAAATTTGCATTACTCTCTCCACTTTACCTTTCATAACAAGCAATTATATCTGTACATGCTAATGCTTAATGGTGTAGTTATCTTCTTGTTTTAGACAGGTTTTAATATCTTTGCATAATCTTTACGAACATTCCCCTTGCTCAAAGATGCTAAGCTATTAGCTACTTGTTTTTACTTAAATAATTTAGCCATCTCCATTAAATAGAGCTATGCAAACGGATGCTGAAATGAATAACAGTTTTAAGGTAGAGCGTTTAAGTAAAATGAGAGCTGAATTAGTGTGCTGAATGTGTGTTTTGAGAGCAAAACAGTCATATTCCGCTGCACATGAATGGAGCATGAAAAGCTCTCTTTATTTATAGTCCTCTCCCTCGAGCAAAAAAAAAAAAAAAAAAAAAAAAAAAAAAAAAAACTGAGAGATTGCCCATGTGCCCTCACTGGCAAGCAGCGTGGCGACATAGCATCCAAGAAGAAACCAGCGTAAACCAGCCTGTACAGGAGAATATCTTCCTTTCTGTAGTGCAGATGTGATTTCATGCTTCTATATCATGTTCATATATATATAATCATGATTAAAGCAATCGTTAGAAAACCTGACAACCAGGAAATATTTTCACATTTTACAAATAGTAAATCACCCTTAGCTTGTCTTGAAAAACGATTCTCATTACAAGACAATTTGCTAATAATGTTGGGAAAAAGTCAAATAACGAGTCTGCTCTTTAGCCACCATATAAAAGGCCCATAACTCAATAGTTTACTGTGACAGATTTTGCTTAAATGTGTTGAAGTGTGATTTAATCAAAAGATTTTTGCATTAAATTAAATCCAAATGGACCCTATATCATCCTAATGGACAAAATCAAGTCTCGCCCTACATTTTTATTTCCATTCGGAAATGCATAAAATAATACATCTAAATATAATGTCGGCACACTTTTGCTACCAAAAATATATTTTTCATCTTTCTTCCAAAAAGACTTTATCAGACTGAACTGTGCTCAAAATGTCATCTTTTTGGAGAGAAGATCAATATTTTAGGGAGCAACTTTGTGTCAACATCAGGTTTTAATAATTTATAAATTTGTGCACCTGTATTTAGGGATGCACCAGTATTATTAGCAACCTGGCCGATACTGATAAGTCAATAATTATTTTGATTTTAAGCCCAATTACTAGATTAATTTGTCTAAATAAAACACTTTTTTAAACAATTTTTATTTTTAATGATGCAAGTGAATGTGTTTTAAAGTGTTAATAAAATGTTTAAAATGTTTATTCTTATTTAGAATATAAAAATTATAATTACAATATTCATTTACCTAAATAAACAAATACAAAAATACAAATTTATAATACAAAAAAATGATTTATTTTATAACAATATTAAAAAATGTATTTGTCGACAAAAAAATCGAACTAATTGTTTTAAAGTGTTATTAAAATGTTTTTTTTTACATTTTACATTTTCAGTTTTTATGGATCTTTAAAGGAGAGACGATGGTAAAGGTAATCTTAATGTAAAAATAGAGGGAATGAGTAGGCTAAAAACTAAAATCTAATATTGAACAATAAATGAAACAAATGGGGATATATCACACATCCCTACTGTATTATTTATTTTTGAATGTGTGTAACACTTACTCTGAAATGAGCCACTGTACAAAAGCAAAACAGCTTGCAAACACGCTTTATGTTGACTGAGCATCTCAAAATCAGATAAACATGAATGTGCTATTATAATCTCTGTGCTCTATTTTACCTCTCCAAACTAATCTGTAGTCCTTTGACCTATTCTAACCCCCTTCCCCTTCGGAAAACCTAATCTGTCTCCGGCATGACACGTATAATCTCAATCTGTTTGACTTCTCTAATGTGAGAAAGAATCCTGCGTAGCCTAATCTTTAATGGCAGACCTGGTCCGGTTCCTTGCACCCTGCACCGTCTCTTAAAGGCTCCTGGGGGCCCACCAGACAGATTACACAGAAAACACATCTCTCTTGCATTATTCATGGCACAGCGGTGTACTAACAGCACCCATTGATGCCATGTACATAACTGCCAGTGTGATTGTAGCCTGATTAACCAGGTGCCAAATTTAGCACATTCACCACTAAGCAAACTGCACTCCAAACATCTGCGCAGTGAATGGGCAGAAGAGTCTCGCTACACTCGAATGCAAATATGTGCGCGTGCTTGTAAGAGCAGCATAAATGACTCATTAAATTAGCACACACAGTGACTAATGCACAATGAATATTGCTTCAAGGACGCGGTGACCTCTAAGTCAGCTGTGCTGGGGGGGACTTGAAAAATGGGAATGGACAGACTATAAGAATAGAGTGAGGTGTTAGTTCTTTCTTTTTTTTCCTGTAAGGGTGTCCCTGTCCAGGATGCTGAAAACACTCTGCCAGCCCACTACGCTTTGCCGTGATTGGCCGAAAGCCGCGTTTTAATACTGTGACATCGCAGCAATGCTGATTTCTCCTGCTGAGAGACATCAGTGCAGCTTTCACTCCCTTACTTTCACACACTGCAGACAGAGTATCGCCAACATTGCACCATTTGATTTGTAGTTGCTGAAAGAGTTGGAAAGAAAGAGCGAGCTAGAGTGAGACAGACAGGAAGAGGCAAAAAGAAAGAAAAAGAGAAGGATCGAGTGAGAATGATTCACAGAGCACATTTAAGCCAGGATGCATTATTTTCTTAAGTATATTTTAAGCTAGTATAAGTTTTACGAGTATTAAGCTGTAAGAGAAGCTACTTAAACCAGCACTTCGGTTGAAATGACACACTGGCGGTTTCAATAGCCTCTTAATTTTTTTTGTGGCACTCAGGTGTGGATTGATTCAGAATGATTTCCATCTCCTTAAATCCCTCCCGATTAGCCTGAGTCAGTCAAATATCTCCCTATGGCCTTTAGACAAAATAGATCTTTATCATTATACTGCTGATGTTTGAAACTCAAGTGTGAGTTAGAGCTTGACACTCTGCCCAGATTGTCTAACCCCACATGGTCATTCTACACCTAGTCACTAAAAATAGCATCAGCAAACACTGACGAACCAGATGCCTATGAATATGTTTCATTACTTGATTGTTCGACTCACCTATAAATATACATAGTACAGCAAACATGCATCCAATTAGAGATGATAAACAAAGCAAGCAACATATATAATCAGCAGCCAATGCAAACAATGTTTTCATTTCATTTGGATAATTAAGCATACTAACATTACTAACATTTGCAGCTTTTTCAGCTTTAAAATGCTGAAATAACAGTTCAACAACACTGGAACTTTTCCCGGTTTGTTTTACTCAGCCTTTGTGCGTTTTTGTCAGTCTGTGCATTAGTGGTGGTTAAAGTTTAGTGATTCTTTCTGTAGGTTACATCAGTACACCAGTAGATGGCGATAAGTGACTGTCTTTACGAGTATTTTATGAGAATCATTCAATCAACCAATTAGTTTAAACCAAGCTTGCCGATGTCTTGAAAAGTGAAGCCAAAACGTCTCTATTGACCCCCAGGTGGTTGATCCTGGTATAGCTAACAAAACCCACCCTCTCCATGTATTCTAATGGGACGCAAGATAAACTAAACAACCAAATTACACTTCAAATATTTTTTCCCCACAGATGGTTTCTGTCATTTTAGGTAGTTTTATCATGCTGATTTAAGTTTAAGTGTTTATTTTTTTAAAAACTATGTTTGGTTTTTGTTAGTTATTTAATGCTATAAAAACAGGGGTGTGATGTCATGATTGACGGCTTCTCTGAGCAAAGTTGTCACTGAGGCATCAACAGGCTTTTACCAGGATTTTCAGGAGGAGATTGGAGCTTTAGCTTTAATGTTCATTTCCATAACTACAGTGCGGGTGGGGTTTTGATATCGCAGCTCTACTTCCTGCTCTCTACTGAACAGACTCAGGTCCAGAGTTCACTACTGAGGAGACACAGGTCCCAAATCAGCGAAGATGTCAGTGCCATATTCGGACATTGGCAGCTTCACTTTTCTTCAATGGAAGGTAGTGAAGGGCTGTCATCCATTTTTTTACAGTCTATGGTTAAACGCTGAATCCTTTGGGAAAGAAACAAGTGTCCGTCTTGTTGAGTCGTTGAATCATTCACTCAATCAATTTGTTCACAAACATCAGTTGTGTCTGAATGCTTGGGCAGCTGACTTGTTTCCATGCTGCCCTATCAGGCAATGACTGCAGGCACAAAGGTACCTCATGAAACTGATTTTGGGCTTCATTTAAAACTATTTTCACTGGCGGAGTAAAAACAGACACTGGCAGTATTGTGTCTAAAAAGTAAGTTAGGCAATATTAAAGGGGAGCTATTATGCTAAATTAACCTTTACGTGGTGTTTGAACATAAATGTGTGTTGGCAGTGTTTGTACACAACCACCCAATAATGGTCAAAATCCATCCACTCCTCTCCACAACTTTTTTTGAATCCCCATAAATCATAAGAACAAGCGTTTCTAGCAAATGTTTATTCCCTTTGTCAGAGCATTTAACAGCAGCAGTCAAGTAAGAAATGTATTTTTATTAAAGCTATTAAATCAAGAGCAGTGTTCTTTTCTCTTTTTACTTTTGTTGTTTTATTTATAATAACAGCATATTTAGCTCTAGGCATTGTTATTACGTTGCTTTCACTTTAATACACAGATCTAATGTAGACATGTGATTTATTTCCCTGATTTATTTATTTTTTACATAACCTTGTGTGTATTTGACTTGTGGGACGTGCCGTCTAACCTCCAGCTTTCTGTGTGCGTGATTCCGATGCGTGCACTCAGAAAATCACAAACTTTCATGATGATGAACAACTGCAATGTCACGTGAGCGTGACCGTGATAAAGAGGATAATCAAAACCAAACAGATGTTTTAGTTTTTGGCAGAGTATCCAAGCTATGAGATGCACAGGCCCTGCCCTCTTCTGGAATGTGGGTGGGGAGTAACAGCTCATTTACATTTAAAGATACAAAGCCGTGCATGTGTTTCCTTCAAACTCAAAAATACAACATGATATAGTAAATGGTCTGTGGGGTATTTTGAGCTGACACTTCATAAGACGTACATTTTGTAAAAAAGGGACATAATTGGTCTTCTTGTTTATCTAATTTAAATTGAATAATTTAAATTCAATAAATTCAATAATTCAATATTCTGTTGTACTGTTTGGATCATGGCTACTGCTTCTGGTAGGCAGTTCCAAACACAGGCAATGCAATGTTAAAACACCACAGTGGGGGGTTGGAAATCTCAGAAGTGCTGTGAAGCTAAAAGTCTCTGACTATTGACTACTAAAAGTGTATAAATAACAGATTTTTGAGTGTCCAACAGTGATACAAGTGGTTAAAGTTACGTCGGGTTTGCGGTGGGTTTGGTGATGGGTAACTGAGAATGAATGGGGGAAAGTCACATTGACTGATTGAATATTGTGTTAATGTGATGATAACTAAAAAGTAATTAAACAAGTCACCCACTTAGATAACAACACTTCATGTCACATCACTTTCAAACTTGGAAACACAATCTGTGAGGGGTTTTAGTGAGCAATCAGTTTGGTGAAAATGTGTCAAAATTAAGTATAATTTGAACATAAATTTACATTAAAAAAGGACTTTGCCTCCTCATTTCTGAAAATCGTTGTACGCCACAAATCAACAGCACAATCAACCTAAGGACCCAAGCAACCTTCCTGCTGTTCAAACTGACTATTCTGTTTTTATTCAATGTTTGTTATGTCCATGTAGCAAAATGCAAGTTGATTGCATTGTTAATTTTCTGATTTTCAAAATCAAAATACTAAAAATGACAATTATGCATACATAAGATCTGAAAAGTCAAGACGAGTTACATTGTTACCGAAATGAGTGTACATTACAAAATGGGAGGTGAACTAATGAGTCAGCACATTAAAGAGATTGCTGGCAAGGCAACTGAACGATGAACGCTGCATACAATATAATACTGAATGATTTAAAACTATAAATAAACTCATATTCAGTGCAGGAAGATCTCACGGATCGAAACCAAAGAAAAGCTTTTTAAGCATGTGAATTTGTCCTGAGCACTGCAGTTGAATTGCTTATCTCTGCTTTAATTGATGTGCTCTGATTACCCATGCTCCTCTGAGACAGATGTGGGTGTGTCACAGCACTTAGGAGCTTGGGACACCTGCCACAAACACAGACCTTTTGTGATGCTGATCAGGACCGTTTGAAAGCCATTGATTTAAGAGCTCAGATAGAAACACAATGTGCCATATTTCAAAGAGACACAGTTTACATTTCCACACGAGCCAATTTTAAAAGCTTTTCAAATACTATATTTACTTTCAATATCACATGCACTCAATGCAAAAAGCTTGTTGAATTGTGTTCGTTTTGTGTCCAATTTCTGCTAATTCCTTTTACTACTATAGAGGTCTGAGTAAACAACATGCATATTTGTCAATCTGTATTTTTTTCCCCTACATGACACACAATAAGACATTGAGTTCTAAACTTTGATAGAATATCAAAGCGTTCGAACGTTGGTATCAAATGCTTCACTTAATGTTCTTGGTGACATCCTCACATCCCTTGACCTATGAATGAGGCATGTATAATTCAGCAGAGGTGAATCTGAGAGGCAATGGAAGTGTACTGGGGCTGCCGAAACAATTCCACATGCTACTCAACCTCATTTGGAGGTGGATTACTTTAGTCTTTGAGTGCACTTCCTATGCTATCAACACTGAATAATGTACAGTAAACTTATAGTTAGTAGACAAAAGGTTCCAGAAAAGAGTATGTTAAAATACATTGGCATTCAATATCTGCATGTGTGTGTGTGTGTGTGTGTGTGTGTGTGTGTGTACTATACATACATGATGCACGTACACATGCACACGTATACGGGTTGAAAACATTGGTATATGTATATAACTGTCTATATATTGCTGAAAATCTATTATTGTCCTAACTATATTGCACATGATAGATAGATAGATAGATAGATAGATAGATAGATAGATAGATAGATAGATAGATAGATAGATAGATAGATAGATAGATAGATAGATAGATAGATAGGAGCAAATAGATAGATAGATAGGAGCAAATAGATAGATAGATAGATAGATAGATAGATAGATAGATAGATAGATAGATAGATAGATAGATAGATAGATAGATAGATAGGAGCAAATAGATAGATGATATATAGATAGATAGATAGATAGATAGATAGATAGATAGATAGATAGATAGATAGATAGATAGATAGATAGATAGATAGATAGATAGATAGATAGATAGATAGATAGATAGATAGATAGATAGATAGATAGATAGATAGATAGGAGCAAATATGTATTTTATAGATGCTGTAAGTGTACTCAGTGTTGATTTGCATATCTATCTATATCTTATGTTTCTATCCGTATTTTTCACACGTGTGTGTGAGAGATCGTTATATTTATCCATATATATAATTTATCAATTTAGCTATGCGTTTCATACCAAATAAATCAAATTACTTGGAAGAGTGTGTAATAGTCTCCTTTTCAGGCCATACAGTGGACGGAAGCCATGTTCTCCGTTCACCCAGATAGCAAAATCTTCTGGGCCTTTTCTGGATTAATCTGGCATTTGTTTGGTTTATGTACGATTTTGGCAAATGGATGGCAACCCTGAAGAGTTCCGGAATCGGTGGTGGGGCAGCTGGAGGTGGTGGAGGGAGGGGCATTATTTTATGGCTTTCTTCTGGCAAATATGAAACATGCCAGATTCAACGTATTTTTCAGTTACTGTTGTGGGAGTGATTGTGAAATTATACCCTCATCATATGATTGATATATATATATATATATATATATATATATATATATATATATATATATATATATATATATATATATATATATATATATATATATATATAAACACTAATGGACAAGGTTGTCTTTGTCATAACTAAATTGCACTACACAATTTAATTTAATAATACATTAATTTTATTGAAATCTTTATTTCAGTATTTAAAATGTGTATAGCTAGGGTCTGACCATAATTAACTTGACATAATAAAATAAAAAAATAAAAACTGATACATGATATTAAAAAACGAACTTAGTAAAACATTTGTGATTTACCCCTTGACCTTGCTGCCGCGCCCTTTTAAACGAGTCGCGGACACTTCTCACCCCCAGTACCAGGACAGCGCTGAGGTAATGTGTTGCTTAAGCTAAACTTATGCTTTAATTTTAGTTATTATATTAACTATCGTACAAATAGCTAGTTAATTATATTTTATGTTGTATGTGGTAATTCCGTGTAAACTGGCATTATGAGAAGCATAAACTGTTCCGTTTTTGAATAGTTGTACCGTCAGCAGTTAACGTTAGGTTAACTGTTAACGTTAGATAACATAGCCTGTTCGCATCTTCACCAAACCGAACCCGTTTCTCTGACCAAACCAATGTTCCTGTTCATTTCCTGACAGAGATTTCACCGGTGACTGCAAGAGCCAAGTAAAAGTAAGGTACGTTGTATTTTGTATGTTTTTAACTATTGTTGCTTTTTTTTGTTTCTTTTTTTTGTGCGTAGACTATGTAAACGTCTTTTATCTGCTAAGTATATATTTTTAGCACCCTAATGAACATGCCCTCGGCACCAGGCAGATTGTCATGCAGTTTTAGATGACAGGCATTTGATGAGAAAATTGCATATGGCGTATGGATAGGCAGTTTATTGGTAACCTATAATATCATATGCACATTTTTAGCGTATTTAATGGTTGTTTGGAGAAATCTGTATAAAAGCTACTGTATTCACACTACATGGCGTGGTCAAAATGGCTCCTTTTCCCGCTGCATTCTGTCTTGCGGACATTTTCCCGCTGCATTCTGC